>NC_084486.1:48787483-49092961 GCF_030035675.1 Rhineura floridana
CCCTAGTCTGGAGGGGCCCAAAAGTATATGTTGAGGATTAAAACCCAGGGGCCATTTTTTTCAGTTCTGCAAATACTGACAGCCTAGCAACATTGAGTCTGTCTGCTGGTTCACTCCTGGAGCAGCTGAGACGCTGGCAATGGACCCTTTAAGTCCCACCTCCTCAGTAAAAAAAAAAAAAGGCTCTGGCTTTGTCAGTATTTGCTCCTGGAGCGCTTGTACATCTCACTTGAGTATTGGTTGTGATCAAGCCCCTGCAGCTGAGGTTCATAAGGGGGCATGCTCTGACACAACCCTTGTTGCTATTTGCTCCTTTGTAATTGACAGCTGCCCATTACTAACAGAGAGCCAGTTAAGCAAAGTGTGTGACTTGTGCTCAGGACTGATGCATGCTGTGGCTAGAATCTTGTAATTCTTCTCTGTCAAACTCTCCCACCAAGAGCTGCTTAGGAGGACCTCCATTGTTATTGTGGATATTAATCTTGTTAAATACATGCGCTTATTTTGCCTCTGTCAAAGCTGGCAGGTACACCATAAAACAAAGGGCAGGGATACAATGATGTTGCTCCATTTGCTAAAGGTGCATCCATTCATGGAAGGGGATTTACACTTATGGACAGGGCAATCCTTCTGTGAGAAAGTGACTACATTGGCTCCCACTCAAAGGCTCCAGTCTACAACAAAGTTAGTGATGGCAAGTAAGCTCTTTTGCTTTCAGCAAGTTAGTTGCCTGACATAGGTCACTTTCACACCATACATTTATTCCGCTATTATTCTACTTTAAGAAGTCACAGCTTCCCCCAAAGAATCCTGGGAAGTGAAGTTTGTGAAGGGTACTGAGAGTTATTAGGAGACCCCTATTCCCCTCACAGTGCTCCAGATCCCCAATAGGTTTAACAGAGAACTCTGGAAATTGTAGCTCTCTGGGATCTACAGAGATCTCCTCTAACAACTCTCAGCACCCTTTACAAACTAATAAACCCCCAGGGTTCTTTGTGGGAAGCTGTGACTATTTCAAGTGGAACAATAGTGGAAGAAATGTATGGTGTGAATGTGATCTAACTGTAGTTTGAAGCTAGAGACTTTAAACGTTCAAATTTCCTGTGAAGGAGGATATTTGTAGTTTGTTTTTGTTTTGCTCTTTTAAATGCTATATTGACATAAATACTAAGGCTGACAACTCGACATTGACTAATACTGGATAGAGGGCATTCTGCAATTGAGATTGGGAGCTGTATGTCAAGGCCACTTCCCGTTCAAAGCGCTGTGTTCTGCATCATGGTAAGGAAGCAAACTTTTGGCCTGAGGTTGCACCGTTGCTTTTAGCCCTGCTCTCTCTCCCTCCACCCTTTAACTTGTGGGGAAAGTATTGGCAGCTTACAGAGTAGCACCAATCAAATACAGTCCTAAAATGAGTGTCTGTTCTAGTAGGCTTCTTCCAAATAAAAACTGTATGTGGAGGAAATCAGCTGGGCAGATAGCCAGCTGGCAGCTAATGAAGTTCCTTATGGAATAAGCAAATAAATATCCAGCTGGCAAATCCTGTTTAAAAGAAAAATCCATATAAGTGTAATGATTTAGAGCAGCCTTTCCCAACCAGTGTGCCTCCAGATGTTGTTGGAGCACAACCCCCACCTTTCCTGACCATTGGCAATGCTGGCTGAGGCTGATGGGAGTTGTGGTCCAACAACATCTGGAGGCACACTGGTTGGGAAAGGCTGATTTAGAGGCACATTACTTACGATCTCATCGTGCAGTCATCAGATGACGAATTTCAAAATTTGTTCCTGTCATAGCTGTTCATGGGCAAGCTGCTCTAGTGACAACCAGTGGTGCAGTGGAGGGGAATGCACAGGGAAGAACAGCTCTGGGACTTTGTTCATCTGCTAGATGAATGACATCATCTGCTAGAGTGCCAGGGTAATTGATGGACTTTCCTTGTTCTGGCAAGTGCATGAGATGATAAGTAGTCTTTCAGCTTCCACTATCATTTGTGACAGGTTAGCATATAGAAAGTCAGAGAATGAGGAAAAGAATGATGCAGATGGCTGGATGCTTCTTTTCTTTGATGGGATTCTTACTTCCTACTAGCAGTTGAAATGGTCATGCAAGATTGTTTGCATTACTAAAATTTAAACCTTACATTTCAGCCAGCTGAAGTTTTTTTGTGTTTTACAAGTGGAACCCACGCAGACAGAAATAAGTACCACTGCATTCAGTGGAGCTTACTACAAGCCAGTTATGCACAGGACTGTGGCCATGTTGATCCCACTAAACTGGGTGTTAATACACCTGCCTGCATTTTTAGATTGTCCGTGGGAGTGTGGCTATGTCATAAGGAGTCCCTGCACTTAAAAACTGACAGTTACATCACTGGCAACTGCTCCCATAACTCTTCAAGTGGGATGAGTCTCTTCATGATAATTGTTCGTACTGTATTATATCAGTGAGCTGCCTGGCTAAATGAAGTTTGGGTCATGAGCGCCACTCTCCAGGAATTGAGAGTATCGTCAAAGAAAAGGGCAAAAGACAACACAGATTTGTTGCATATCCCAATTTCTGTGTGTATATGCAAATTTAGAAATAACTGCTATAATTTAAATAGGAATACATCTCACCATAGTGGGGAATACTGTGAAATAGGGAGCCATGTGCCTGCTCGGTCTGCTCTCCCTGATGCTTTCTCTTCTTAGGGTTCTTTTATCTTTGACCTAGACTTGGAACAGACAGCCCTTCACATAGATGGCACACGGAGGACTGTTCCCTGACAACTCTTCAGACAGACAACCATCCTGTCTGTATAGCAGGACTCATGGCCACGAACAAGATTCTCATCAGTGTCACTGTACAAGATGACTTAACTGAAAATGCCAGAGATCAAATCATGGCACTCATACATGCAAAAGGTTGCACTGAGAAAATGCAACTCCTCCCATTACTCTACCAGCAATTTTGAGGAAGCTAAGGGTATGTGCACTGCAAGCATCTTGCTAAACGCATCTCAGCCATTTCTTGCATATACTGCTACACTCTCAGGCTGCGATTCTATGCACACATGTCCCTTGGAGTAAGTCCCATTGAACTCCCTGGGACTTCTGAGTAGACGTGCATCGGATTGCACTGTTAATGGAATATAGCCCAAGCGAAAGCTGCCAGTGGATTGCAACATGTTTTATTTTATATGTCTTAATCACCTTTAAGCCATCTTCTCTATATCCACATGAGGCATTCTGTTTTATAAGGCATGGAGATATTGTGCTCACACTTGCTTTATAAGGCTGTAGTCCACTGACGTGGGAGTAAGCCGAATGAACTCAGTGGGACTTACTTCTGAGTAGCCATGTATAGGATTGCCACTGCAAGTTGCTTGGGTATCTGTTTCCCCACCTGCCTCATATTGCCTCTGAAAACCTTGGGAACCAAACACTTTCTCGTTATCTTATTGGTTACGAACACCATCAAGTTAAAAACAAAACACCATCGAGCGAATGGAATTAAAAAATAAAAAAACCCTTCTGCCTTAATTCTCCTCTGAAAAGTATTACTCCTCGTTTTATTTAAGACATAAACTGCTGAACCAGCTGTGTCTTTTTAGTCGATTCTATATAAAAGGGTTATGTTTCAGGCTCTTCAAAGCCTCCAAGAGGCTGCTGTTCCCAGGCTGGTGAAGCTGCTGCTGCTGCTGCGCCTGTGTTCCGGTTTGCTTGCAGAACGTATAATTCCTTCAGGCTCGAGTGTATTGTTTGCTGTCAAAACAGCTCTCACAGCCCCAACAGTTCTCAGGCCTGAACATCCGGCAAAGATTTTTTCCCATGGGGTGATATTACAAAGGGTAGTATCAATATTTATTGCCCCTTTGCTACATCTTTAATCCCTGTGTACCTGGGGTTCAGATTCCCACTCTAGGCTCCTGGTATCACCTGCTTCGTTCACACCATGGCTCTTTTGCCATTTCTCCCTTTCAGACCTGGGCCTAACTTGTTCACGTTGTTGTTAAAAACCATGGGGTCTATTCAGATTTTAACTACTCTTTCCTTTTACATGCCCTCTGTAACACTATTGCCCCAATAAAATTACACCTGTGTCCTCAGTTTCTTCCACTGCAGGGGCCTCCTTAACCCTTTTCTTAGCTAGGTTTATTTCCCTCCTCAAGAGTTTTGCCCTATATTATTGGAATATGCCTTAGCTATATAAATAGAACATTTTGGAATGATTCCGTTTACAGTTTTATTCCCAGTTTGGGGAAGGGTCCTAGCTCAGGAGTAGAGCCCGTGCTTTGCATGCAAAAGGCCCAGGTTCAATATCCTCAATATCTACAGGTAGGCCTGGAAGTGAGCCCTGTCTAAAACCTTGGAGAGGCATTGCTAGTCATCGCAGGCTAGGGGTGGGGAAATTTCTTCAGCCCAAGGGGTGGGGAAATTTCTTCAGCCCAAGGGCCACCTTCCCTTCTGGGCAGGCTACATGCCAGTGGGGGTCAGAGTGAGAGGCAAAAGTGAGGAGAGCTACACATGTGAATGTTACCGTTTGTACAGTAGAGTAGTTTCTTCACACTCCCACATTCCTCTCTATTCTCTATCCAGGCCAACAAGAAGCATTATCAGAGTTCAAGGACATATTCTAGCCAGGCAAAGGAGGATGCAAAGCAGGGCTGATGAGGGTCATGGCTTGGGGAGAGTCTGAGGGCCTGACAGAGAGGCATGGAGGACCGCATTAGAACCCCAAGCCTGAGGTTTCCCACCCTTGGTGCTAGGCAATACTGTGCTCGATGAACCAATGATCTGACAGCGTTCTCTGTTCCTAGGCTCCATCCACAGTGTGCACAGATTGTAATCTTTCCTCATAATCCATCTCATGGCCTTGACTGGGGGGTATATGCAATTTATGCTGTCCCCCCCACATCTGTTTCATTCTGAAGACCAATTTCGCGCCTAATGAAAGGCATGGCCAGATTTGCCACCTCGAGTGTATTCCACAGCTACAGCCAGCCCTGGCTCTCTCATGTTATCTATGATACTCTTGCTTGCAACAAACAAACAAACAAACCATGACTCTAGTTTTCATCCATTATGTTTATTGGTGTATGCCTAAAACGCTGTGAAAAGTCTTTATATTGTTGAGACTAAAAGAATGTAGCTGTGACAGCTTATGACAGGGAGGGGGAACTTGTGGCCCTCCAGATGTTGTTGAGCTGCAGCCATTCCTGACCATTGGCTGTGCTGGCTGGAGCAGATGCAAAGTGGAGTCCAACAATATCTGGAGGGCCCCAGGTCCCTTGTTGCTGGCTTACAACCTGGCATGCTTTGCCACAGTTCAATCCCAAGCACTTTGCACGTAACAGTAAAAAAAAAAAAGTATCCTATTAGATCAGGTAAGATTCCAATGGACCTTCCAAATATCAATGCCTGAAAAAGTTGTGGAAGCATCAGAGCTCTCAGAGTTCACAATCCAGATGTTTCAGTCCACACTTGTTCCCACATTGCTGACCAGGCCAGTATGTAGTCTGCACCGCTACTTTTCCAAAATAAGCATTGAGATTTTGGGAGTGTTGAAGGACTATCCTTTTCATAAGATGCTTTCCCCTTTTCCATCTCCAGCCACTGCCCAACTGTGAAAACGGGAAACTCTCTTCTTATACCTATGTATATTGGGTGAAAAAGAATGAGCAGTCATAGATGGCCCCATAGTGACTTCAATGCCTTAAGAATTTTACCAGTGAAAGCTTTCCTCCAATGCAAATATCAGCTTGGGGCTTAAACCCTCTATTTTGGGTTTTGAAAGCAGACACATTAACTGCAAAACCCATTTAACAAAGTATGTATTTTGACTCCAGGACAGAAGTCCTCAACATGCTTACTAGGGAGTAAGGTCCATTGAACTAAATGTGTTTTACTTCTGAGTAAACACAGTTACACTGCATATCTCCCTCTCATGCCTATGCCACATCCATCTAAATGTGCTTTGTCTCTGTTAGTCTGTGCCAAAGGATAACACAATGAAGCGGTAGACACTTCCTGGTGCAGCAGATTGACCATGCTGGTCTAGAGTAGCACATGACTTCCCCCAAAGGATCCTGGGAACGGTACTTCACCCCTCACAGAGCTACAATTCCCAGCACCTTTAACAAATGACAATTTCACTTATTTATTTATTAAATTTATATCCTGCCCTTCCTCCCAGTAGGAGCCCAGAGTGGTAAACAAAAACACTAGAAACAGTTCACAGGATACTTTGGGGGATGTCATGTGTTTTAAATGTATGGTGTGTATGCAGCCTTGATGTGATAGTTCACCGTTTTGCACTGCCCTGGTGATGAGAGGCATCTCCTTCAAAGCAGTTTTTGTTGGCAAAGTACTACAGGCAAGAAACCATTCTTGTATTAGGGGCCATTGACTCCCAGGGGTGGGATGGAAAAATTATTCAAGGCCACACAAATAAATAGCACCTGTCCCGCTGGCAGTCAACCAAACCTGGACTTTCACAAATGAAGGCACAACTTGGGCTAACTGACAGCCAGCCAGTCAACGCTTTCAAGCATGTCCCTCCTCACATAGGGTTGTCCCCTGCTGGACAGCCCCCTCTACCTAAGAAGAGAGATCTTTTGAAGTTGCAGATCAGCCAGTCCTCCTGAGCAGTACTTGCAAAGGACTGCTTCCTTAGGTGGGCAGCCTCCACGGTCAGATCCAGTCTGTGGGCTGTAGGATCCCCAGTGGAGGAACATGGCTTGGGGCCTCCGCTGTTATATAGATCTTCTGCCATTACACTTTCTCTTGACTATTCACAAGTTGTGCTTGGTATTGGAAGAATTTTAAAACTAGCATTGAACATGTAAACAAAACAACAAAGAAAAGTATTTCACAGGCATAACTGCCTCACAGACATAACTGCCTCAGGCAATTGTAAAATTTCAGCACGTTTAAGTCGAGGAATGCTGCAAAAACAGGTGTTGTCTGAGATAGGAAATCATTACCTTTCACCTTGATGGATGTGAGTTTAATCTGTCTTTTACATGATAGTCAAAACCCAGTGAAGTTAGTGCCTGAAAACAGATGAGGTACTTAGTGGGTGCTTCTGGGTAGCAATGTACTACCCGCTTTTCTCTAATAACTGGCATTTCTAATGATCTCTGCCATTTCACCATTAAATTTTAAATCAGAATGCATTTTATATTACACTATCAATAAATGCATATTCCCATTAATGGGTTTTTAATGAGATCGTGATCAAATTAATGGTTTTGAAGGTTTTAACAAAAGCAAATGGCCTCATTAACTAGATTGTGTAGGAAGGCGCCAACGTGTTATTCAAGATGAAGAGTCACTTGATGTGAAGGACAAAGTGCAGGGTACAAAGTCAAACTTTAAGTACTGTTTTGTTGAGATCTTTCTCTGACCGTTGTGAGGTACTGGATTTAGATGGGGCAGGACCCTTGTCGGAATCTCCATGGAGCTCATGAAGCAAGCTATCTTGCTACCACAAGATGTAGTGATGGCTGGTAGCTTGGACAGTTTTAGGCAGGGAATAGACAAATCCATGAAGAACAAGGCTATCAGTGCCTACTAGTCATGATGGTTATATGACCTCAAGTATCAGAAGCAGTATGCCTCTGAAATACCAATTGCTGGGGAACAACAGTCAGGAGATGGCTATTGCCCAAGTGTCCTGCCTGTGGGCTTCCCATAGGCAACTGGCTGGCAGTGTGAGAATAGGATGCTGGACTCGATAGGGCTAGCAGCGCTCTTCATCTGTTGCTACTTGGGCTCATCCCTATGACTTAGCTCACAGGACTGCTGTGAATGCAAATGAAGTAAGAAGAATAAATCAAGTACATTGTATACCTAAAAGAACAAGCATGGCAAAATAGGGAAGCCCTGATTCATATGTACAGTAACTAGTCCAATATTCACAATTGTCTGATGGAACTACTTAGCATGAGAATCACTATCTATATTTTCTGGAAAGTTTAAATGCTTTGGCTGGGATCCAAAGAGCTACTTTAGGTGTGCCAAATGGCTTAGGTATGCCTAGTGGTTACATGATATATATGATATAAATCTGTGATGTGCATAGAAGTGAATTAGCAGTACAACTGCTCCCAGAATAACTGCTTTACTTGTAATGCTAGTGCTACCCCTGGGGGAAAGGGTGGGGGAGGAAGAAAATATTTTAATTGCTTATGAGCTCTGTTGACTGGAACGTCTGCAGAACTGTCATGCAAGGAAGTGGAAATTGCTGTCTTCTGAAAATAAATGAACAACCACGATGATACCTGTACGAATCAAATGTTATTATTGCTGAAAGAACAGTGGTTTTCCAATTTGCAAGCCATGTTTGCAGTTTCATTTCCGCTGACAAATCTTCACATTCTTATTCTGCAAAATGGTGATAGCCACCAAATTAAGAGTTTGATAAAAACATTGTTCTTGACTCTGAAGTAATATAGAAGATACCAAGTTAAAGGGAATACAATCTCCTTTTTAAAATAAAAAAAAACTATCCTGCGCTTTTGGTACCCATACACCACTTAGCATAGCTTACAAAATTCTGCAGAGCAAACATTAAAGAAAGCAAAAATGCCAATCTGGGGGCTGAAAACTGGGAGTGCTATCTTATATACAAATGTTGAATTCTGGTCCTAAAATAGTCAAAAATTGGCATCATCTATGCACAAGAGGCAGGTAACTACAGGCTCATGGGAGGGTTGCAAAAGAACAATTCTTTAAAGAAAAGAAACTCTAAAGCAGTGTCAAAGACAAAAAAAAGTTGCCGCATGAAGACTGAGCATGCTTACTGAGCGCAGAATGCTGATGGTGTGCTGTGGGGAGAGTCTGGGAGGTGAGCCAGAGAGGAAAGATCTTATGTATCCTATGACAAGGCATGGTCTTAAGGCAGATGAGGCTAACACCTTGCTAAGCTAAGCAGGTTTGAGGCTGGTCAGTGCCTGGATGAGTGACTGCCTGATAACTACTTGTATCCTTCCTTGGGTTCCCTGACAGAAGAAAGGCAGGATATCAATGTAGGAAAATAACAACTTAAAAAACAAAATAAAAGGCTCTCACAAGCAACTCTGTCACTTTTTGGAGAGTCAGCAGCAGCATATGTGGTGAGGCGGAGCTCCCTTCCTGACACTGGAGTCACTTCAGCTTACCAGAATGGGGCAGGGTGGCAACAAGGTCCGGGCCATGCAGTTGCACAAGTGGGAGCACCGTGACCCATCCAGTGCTTCTGCTAGAGCCACCCATCCCCTGTCCAGGTGAGCAGCGGTATCACCAGTGTTGGGAGGGCATAGGTCAATACAGTGTAACTCAGCACCCAATCTCAGCATACTAGTGATACACCAGTATATAACCCCACCCCCGATGACTAAAGCACAGATGATAGGGTGTGCAGCATGGGGCTATCCTTCTCATGCTCCATGTTGCACACACTTCGAGGTCACAAGAGGGAGCTCTGGTGATGGGAAACAATTACTGGGAAAGGAGACTTGACCTGCAAAGGGAGCATGTTGCACAGAACAGCCTGGCATCACAACACACAGGGCAATTTGAGCACACTGCTAATGCTTCTTTGTCTAGAACCTAAGGCCCTCCTTGTCCCAGGTCTCCAAACACAAACAGCGAACTCCACACCAGTAATTGTGGGTACCAGAACAGATCACCCACATGGGTTAGTAAGGGTTAGGGGAACATATGCTGCGATGTCTAACTGATGCAGTTATCTTCAGTGTCCTGCTTGTGGGCTTCCCATCTGGTTGGCCGTTGTGAGAGCAGTATGCTGGACTTAGCCTGATCCAGCAGGGTTCTTCTTATGTTCTCTCTCCAGCCCTTTGCTCAATGTGTCGTAATATTGAATTGCATTGCGCTAACACTCTTCCCCACCCCACAATAGCAGGGAACATTGTCTCACATTCACAGGGAGGCACTCATCCCCAAAATATGCAGATTAGCTCTCTGATGGCAATGACAGGGACTCCACTCCAACCGCTATCATTGCTGGCCAAATACTCATGGGCACTTTTGTCTTGTAGGAGGATCACAGCCTGGATACATAGAGCAGAATAGAGTTTCCCTCCCTCCACTTGCCACTTTCCCACAGGTGCAGGATCTATCCCACACCCTGTCCTATGCTGATCAAGAGGGAGGTGTAGCCCATGACCAAAAGAGTCTTCTCCTTCCTGCAAGTGATCCTTGAATCCTGGCCCCCAGGAAGACTGTGTGTGCTGTCTGCAGGCTCAGGAAGCCATATGGGTCCTGTATTTTATGGACTCTGAGAGCCAGTGTGGTGTAGTGGTTAAGGTGTTGGACTATGACCTGGGAAACCAGGGTTCAAATCCCCACATAGCCATGAAGCTCACTGGGTGACCTTGGGCCAGTCACTGCCTCTCAGCCTCATGGGGAAAAAAACCCTATTCATAGGGTCGCCATAAGTCAGAATTGACTTGAAGGCAGTACATGTATGGGCTCTCCTTTCTCTTCCTTGTGTATTCTGTTCAAAAACACAGTACTTCTGAGGAACACAAGAAGATTCAAACCTCTGAATGAAAGGGTGCCTGGGGATTTGCAGTAGTGCGATCATTACTGGCTGTGCCACTGGGGCTGATGGAGCGAGCTGCTGTTGCGTGTTGCGATGCAGCGTGTATGCTGGGGTGTGTCCCCATTTTTATTAGTTCATTGGCTCCCTTTGTGTATGGATGGCATTGCTGGCTGCCACTTGCGGTGTTTCCAGGGATACTGTTTGTGCATCCCTGATATTGTACCCCTTTGGGTGTTTTCTGGCCGTATGTAGGATATGACGGCTATTCTGCCAGTGTTTTCCCCATCCCAGCAGAATTAGAACATAGAATTGCCCTGCCCATTTATTAATTTGAATTGAGTTAGATTTGAAGGACTGATGGGTCAAGTCAGAAACAATAATTGGATTTGCCAAGAAAATCAGTGTTGAGGAAGACTCCCCCTTCAGGGTAGAATCTGTGGTGGAGATGTATTTTCCAATCTTAAAGGAGCTGCTGAAGCATTGATAACTGAAACACATTGGTTGTGTGAACTTTTCCTCCACCTCTATTCAGTTGAGTCACTTAGATGGGCCATTCTGACATCCCCATGAAAGGCTGGAAAGGCATGCATCATGGAAATTGCCTGTGGTTAAGGGATAATGAGCAATGGATGTTTAATCTCTTTTCTGAAGTACACACGTTAATTGTCATCATGAAGATGCCAACATTTGACCTTTTTTGTGTTAAAATGAGAGAGGAACTTGCATTCTGGCATTAGAAGTGCACACACACACACACCTAAATAATATGACCTAATAATTAACTCTACGTGAGTTTTACTTCACTCTTGAGTCCTTGTTATTAATAATGTAGGCTATGGAGGAAATTTGAGTCACAATCATACACACACTTACCTGGGAGTAAGCCGCTTTGAGCCACAATGAAGTTTACTTCAGAGACAACATGTATAAGATTGCATTGTTCATCTTACAATCAAAGTTATCTTTAGAATTTGGCATGTTTTCCAGTGTATGTATCATAAAGCAAAGCTGACAATATAAGAAGTTGATGGCTTGATACCATTTTTTATTTTTCATTAATAATGAATGAAAATTCAGGAAATATTAAAATCAAAACCAAGAAAGTGCAGCTGGATTTCTATACCCAGTTTCCTGGGAGTAAGCCACACTGAGCTCAGCAAGCCTGGTTTGTGACTAGATATATATGGGATTGCTGTAAATCAGCAGTAGCCAATGTGGTGCCCTCCAGATGCTGCTGCACTACAGCTCCTTTACTCCCATCATTCCTGACCATTGGCCATGCTGGCTCTGGATCATGGGAGCTGGAATCAACAACACATGCAGGGCACAACATTGGGCTACCCCTGCTATAAATGAGTCAGATTTACCCTGCTTCTAAGCCTCATATGGCTGACATTCAGGATTATCTACCACTGGGGAGATTTAACAGTGTGTGAGGTATTAAACAGTTATGCGAATTTATCCAGCAGTTGTAGGATGTTGTTAGAAGAAGAAGAAGAAGAAGAAGAAGAAGAAGAAGAAGAAGAAGAAGAAGAAGAAGAAGAAGAAAGTTAGTTTCAGAGGAGCCAGTTGGAATCATGAATCTGTTGTTTACTTCATAGGGAAAAAAGGCAAGAGAATTGCCTTAAGGATCATCAGTTCCAAGAAACGACATTGAACATACAGGAGACAGAATACTCAATCTAAATTGCATATCATTTTGCACATAATTAACACATTTTGCATGAGCATGGTAGATCCCAAACCATTGTTTACAGATAGGCCTGCTTGTATGAGCTAAGTACCTTGGACAGCTCCAGTAATCAACAGTCCTTGTAGTGTTGGTCCCGTTTTCCATGATCTGGAAACCTAATGCTAATTGTATTTATTCAAAAGTAAGATTAATTGTTCCCAGTAGGACCTACCCCCAAATATGTATGCTTATGATGCATTTTCATTCAGGTATTCTACTACAGGTGTAGCCAACATGGTGCCCTCCAGATGTCATGGACTACAACTCTCATCAGTGCCAGCAAGCATGGCCAGTAATCAGGAATGATGGGCATTGTAGCTTAAAATATCTGTAGGGCACCACATTGGTTCCCCATGTTCTACTGAGTTCAGGGCAAGTATGTATGCATAGGAATGCAACCAAATCATAACATTTGGTGTACAGTAATTTTCAAATGCATTATTTCATGTTTTCAAGGTTAACATAAATCTAGAGCACCATGCAGGCAAATGAAGCATTTTCATACACCCCATTTATTTCAAAGGGGAAATTAAGCTTCAGTCTTTTCCATTTAAAATCAACAGGATTTCTAAAGTGCTTAACTCCAGCGCAAGAGACAGAAATGTATGTGCTTGTCTCAATACTTAGAAGGCATGACAGCCTTTAAAAGTGGAAATTATAAAAAAAATAAGAGTTGGGAGGGGAAAAGTGGTTTTGTGGCACAGTGCACTATCCCATTGATCTACAATCTTGTCAAAATTTGGAGTTGGTCTGATGCAACACCAGATGTCCATTTATAATTTTCTTGTGTGATGGCTATAACCATGTGGGAAGCCAATTATAGCCACATGGAAAGGTTGATCTTTATTTTGCCCTTGCTATCCCCATGTTCTTCCAAGGAGAGCTTCACTATATGGCCAGTCACTACAAGCAGGCAAATGGCTATTCACACAGCTGACATCACTGCATGGCAAGAATGTAATTGGTCTCTATATAGTGCTTGGAATGCACCTAAGTTGGAGCCTCTTTAGTGAAAGTCAGATAATTGTAATGTTTTATTGGTCTGAATTGTTATGATGTGCTCCTGTTTTTTAACTAGTTTTATCAGTACAAAGAAATGCATGCATTGAAATGGCAACTATTACAGTAGCAAGTAGGCAAACATGCTGTACTTATTTGCAGCAAGCTGCCATCATATTGCATCTGATGAAATGGACTCATTCCATGAAATCTTTATGCCACAATAAGTGTGTCCTTAATGTGCCATAAGATTGTTGTTTCAGCTGCAACAGATGGTTACGCCTCAGGAAATTCCATCATTTTGGACATTCACCAGATGCACCCAGACTTGCCAGCATCCCCGTTTGATTATTGACAATCTCTCCATACTAGATACTTGCAGAAGCACATGTGTGCCAATCTGCAATTAGTCTGGGGTAACTTCAGATACATTATAAAAGGTCCAGTTCTTATATTTTGGGAGCAGCATGGTTGTCACTCTTCTTTATTTGTTTTAATTTACTGTATTTAAATAAGATCTCCCAATAATGTTTCCAAACATAAATTAAGTAAAATATCATAAACCAACAATTTGCAGATTAAAAATTTCCAGTAGAGAGAACCAGAGTATGGTCTGAGGGCACATGAGGCCACTACCTTGCTGAAGCTAAGAGAGTTTGGGTCTGGTCAGAGCTTGGATGTATGCTGCCTTGGGTTCCATGATGGAACAAAGGTGAGACAGCAAGGTAAGAAAATTAATCAATCCAGATGACTAAACAAAATCCCATGACACATAACACAGTGGATCAAAACAGTAAAATCTCTTTCTGTTTTAGCCTGGGAGAATTTTAGAAAAATATCTTTAGTGGGTGTCCGAAGGCCCATAAGGTAGTACATTCTTCTGCTTACTTCCAACAGTGAAATTAGCCATTGCTATATATAATAATAATACATATTCTTTTATATTTTTCAGAATTGATATTTTCACATTAGTAAGCAAATGTAAGCATACGCTAATAGTGCAATCCTAGGCATGTTTACTCAGAAGCAAGTCCTACAGCATTCAATAGGATTTACTCCCTAGTAGGTATGTTTAGGAATGCAGCTGCAGAGCTATATTGATTTAAAACACATGCCCATAGTCTCCCCATCTGATAAATTGCAGAGGCTGTCTCCCTTTGTCCCTTTCTGTATGGGAACCTCGCAGTGTTTAGAGTGGCAATCAGAATGGCCGTGCTACTGGCATATCATTTCTCAAAGTGGCAAGGTACAGTAACCACTGCATACCTTCTATGGTTCTTCAGGGCCTGGAGGCTCATGAATAAGGAAATCTAGTTAACAAGAGAAAACACACACCCCCAGCTCCTCCTTTTCGGAGGGGAGAAATGAGGTGAGAAATGCTCAGAATTTATTTTTCAAATCTCATTTTAATACATCCACTCTGAAGGCATATAAAACTAATATTTATTCTTAAACTTTCTACATTCAGAGGCCCATTATCTTTGCTTGACCTTTATTTTCTGCCATTAGTAAGAATTAAGAGACTTCCCATTCACTAATAGCCATAAAGTATAACCCTTTGCTATAAACAACAGCTGCCTTTTAATGCGTTTCTTTGTAGAATGCCCCATTTTGGGGGACTCAGCTGCATGCTTCAGAATGAATCATTTACACATTTCCTCTTGTCTGGCCTAAGGGACACATCATCCAGGGGTTTCTCCTTTTTCCACAGTACTTCCCTCCACTTCAAAGCCTGCACAGGTGATATTTGAAAACCAGGCATCTGAAATAATAGGCAATGGCTGAAATATTTGCATTATTATTTTGTCTGGAGTTCAGATTCAGCTCACATCCTCACTGTACATTCAAAGCCCATGGCTTCCCCCAAAGAATCCTGGGAACAGCAGTTTGTTAAGGGTGCTGGGAATTGTAGCTTTGTAAGAGGTAAGCCACAGTTCCTGGGATTCTTGGGGGGAAGTCATGTGCTTTAAATGCATGGGGCAGTGTTCAACTTACTTTTTGTCTCAGCACAAGGAGTGATGCTAGCCCAAGGGGATTTCCCCTCCCCTCCCTCTGCATGTGCCCTGCACCATCCCTAAATGTGCTCTGGAGGGTTGGGGGGAAACCCAGAACAGATTTAGGGGGCATACAGGGGAAGGAGTGAGAGAGTTCACTCAATTGCACAAGGAGAAATCCTGACAGAACCTTAACCATAGCTCTACGGGATCCATGGTGCGGACGTGACCTCAGGAAAAAAATGAGAAATCTCCTCAGCATGGTAAATCATTGACCATTTTAGATTTTCAGTGTTAGATGAGCAGTCCTTGCCATTTGTGGTGAGATTTGTAGCTTCTTAGCATTATAAGGAACAGAGATGGTTAGAATATTAAATCAGACCACTGATTCATCTAGCTCAGTATTCTCTGCACTGACAGGCAGTGGCTCTCTAGGATTTCAAACAAGAGTCCCACCCAGCTCTATCTGGAGAGGCTGTGGATCAAATGTGGGACATTCTGCAGGCAAAGCAGATGCTCTGTCCCTGAGCTACAGCTTAGGGGTACATGTGGCACATAATATATGGGTTAGAGCCAGCTCCTGGGCCAATGTTATCTGACCAGTGGTGTCCCCACCAAATATCAACTAAGATGGGCTTTTAAAAAAGTTTGTCCATACTTTCAGTCTTCGGGGGGGGCAATTAAGAGAAGCTTCGCAGAGCTTGCCATTTATTTATATTTATCAGTGTGTGTGTGTGTGTTTGTGTTCATTTGTTGTTGTTTTTAAAATGCAAGAGAACGGAGCCCTAAGGTTCTTAACTCCTCTCACCTGTGGAGCATTTAGGTCATTTTAACTGCTGGACTTAATGGTCTTATGCCCCCTACTTCTTTAGATGGGAATGTGTACTACTTTTCAAAATGTGGTAAGGCAGTCCTGCTACATTTGGGGACCCCCCTGCTCCCTCTCCCAAGTCGGGCCTTGGACTCCCTTCTCCCAGAGTTATGTCCTGATGGGATTATTGCCTCTCAGACCTACTGATTCTCCTCTGCAAATCCACTGCCAACTTCCCCTCCCCACACACACCTATTTCCTCACACGGGCTTACTTCCACTTCCAGAGTTTGCTGGGGGGGGCATGTTTTATTTCAAGAGGCCTTTGTACCATATATGCTGTTCTCATGTTTTAATCTACATTTTATTTTTTGTATGTGGTGTGTTTTAATTTTGTAAGCCACTTTGAGACACAGATGTGGTGAAAAGCGGGGTATACTTTTAAAAAATATATTAACAAGCCAATTAAATAGTCTGGAGATTATTTACATAGGAGAAATGGCAGGATGAGAAAGGGTTAAGCCCCACTCTGAGACTCTGCCTCATATCACTCTTGTGTTTGCCTTAGCATGGAAAGCACAGCTTTGGGAACCTCTGTTTGCTTCAGACAGCTTAAGTCTGCCATAGAAACATTCCACGCTGTACACATTACAGGTGATAGCAAATATTAGTTACACTCAGAGTAGTTTCCATGGAAATAAATGATTTAAGTAAATGACTTAGTTAGATAATATTCTATATCTGTGTCTATCTGTCTTTTTATTATCTATACAATATATAAAAGCACAAACAGGACCTGCAACAAAATGTTGCAGTGTGGAATGTTCCTAGTCACTGTTCTAGTCAGTTCAGCCATGCCCTCCTCCATAATATTCCATTCCCCCTCCCACCTGGTTTTCAGACGCTACCCCATCTCAAGAGTCAGTCAGCATTCTGTGGCCACTGAGTACACTCAGTTCTCATTGGTCATTTAGGGTCAGGGATATTTTTCCTCTGAAGATTTTTTTTTGCACTCTGCAATTCTTGAGAGCAATTTGAGAATCCTTAGGGAAAGCCTGATGACCCCTCTCTCTTGTGCATAGATGGTGCTATTTTGGTGACATAAGAATTAGCATGCCTTTGGATGTTGGGAAATAAGAGGTAAATGATACATATTTCATG
Source organism: Rhineura floridana (assembly GCF_030035675.1). Classification (NCBI taxonomy): domain Eukaryota; kingdom Metazoa; phylum Chordata; class Lepidosauria; order Squamata; family Rhineuridae; genus Rhineura; species Rhineura floridana. The sequence goes on from NC_084486.1 coordinate 48,804,710, forward strand.
TCATGATGTGTCTGACGGCATGAGATCCATAACTAGGAAGCATGTTACTACTAGATGGTGCTAACGCTATCATGGAGTAGACCAGACATGAAGAATCAATATGAGAGGCAAAGTGTATCTGTAGATCTCAGACTACAATCAGGAAAACAAAGTGCCCCTCTCTGCTCTGAATAATATCCCTTATCTAAAATAAGCGCCTATGGCCATACTACCCTGAACACGCCTGATCTCGTCTGATCTCGGAAGCTAAGCAAGGTCAGGCCCAGTTAGTACTTGCATGGGAGACCATCTGGGAATACTAGTGCCGTAGGCTTAGAGGAAGGCAATGGTAAACCACCTCTGAATACCTCTTACCATGAAAACCCTATGAATATTATACAGCGTGGATTTTTTCACATTCTGCAATGTTAAATTGAAAATACCCCCATGCCATTCTGATCCTTCCCATAAGCTCATTTCAAAACAAATCATTACAAAATGTATAGTCATGGACTCAGAAACACTTGTTTAACAACCCTCTAAATTTTCATAGTGATACACAAAACAGTCAGAGAGAATTGAGAGTTCAAAGTGTAAAAGAGAGAGAGAAAAAAACCCAGACCACTTCTGAACTTTTTTCTGTCAGAGTTCTCATAATTTGTTGAAATTAATTAAAAATCAGCCGTGTTCACTGAGTACCTGTAATCCTGTTACTGACCTTGCCCCATACTCTGACCTTCATCTTCTGCAGTTTTAAAAGTTAAAAAAAATGCCTGGCTGATTTTTAATTAACTTAAGAAATTTTACCTTGAACTCAATGATAACGTCGGGCATGCTCAGTAAGAACTGACTGTCAGTGTTCTAAAAGCCAGACTCACAGCTGCTGGGCTTGCCTAATCAGGGGGCCATACTCATGCCAGATCTTTATTTCACTTTAGACAGTCATGGCTTCCCCCCAAGAATCCTGGGAAGTGTAGTCTGTGAAGTGTACTAAGAGAAGACTCCTATTCCCCTGAGAGAGCTCCAGTGGCCAGAATGGTTTAACAGTCAGCCACTCTGACTGAGGTTTTGTGAGGGAAACAGGACATCTCCTAGCAACTCTCAGCACCCTTCACTAACTACACTTCCCAGGATTCTTTGGGAGAAGCCATGACTGTGTAAAGTGAAATAAAGGTCTGGTGTGGATATGGCCAGGGACAGCTTTGGTTTAAATTTGGGTTGGAGGCTACATGTGCCTGCTGTAAAATAAAATGGTGGGAAAATCCTGAAAAGCAATGATACTGTTCACAGTGTTTTCCTTTTGGAAAGAAAAGGGTCTTCCCCTCTGCCCAGTGCCAACCCACCCAATCTCCTCCCCTTCCCCTTCCCCTCCTCCTCCCCTCCCTGCCCCTCTCCCAGGTCAGTTTCACCTACCCTAAGCATGATTGCGCAGAAATACATCCCATTGAACTCAAAAAGTATGCAAATTATCAGACCCACCCTCCCTTCTCCTCCCTCCTATCCCCTCCCTCTTACCCCTTCCCTCACCCTTCCTTTGCCCCTCCCTCCACATCCCCATTGCCTTCTAATCCCCTCCCCTCTCATCCTTCCTTCCATCACCTCCCTTCTGCCCCTTCCTCTTCCAATCCCCTCCTTCCACTCCCCTCTCCCCCCTTTCTCTTTCTCTTTCCCTCTCCTCTCCCCTCCCCCTCCTCCTCCCCCATGGTCAGTTTTACCTATCCTAAGCATGATTCCATGGGAGTAAATCCCATTGAACTAAATAAGCATGCAAATGATCAGACCTGCCTTTTCCCTCCTTCCCCTCTCCTTGCCCTTCCTCCTCTCCTCCCCTCCCCTCTTCCTTCTCCCTCCTCCCCAGCCCACTCCAGCCCTCCCGCCCTCCCTCCCCCCGGTCAGTTTTACCTATTCCAAGCATGATTGCATGGAAGTAAATCTGACTGAACTCAATAAACATGCAAATGATCAAACCTCCATTTCTCATCCCCTCCCCCTCCCGCCTGCTCCCATCCCCCTCCTCCACTCTGCCCTTCCTCCCCTCCCTCCTCCTCCTCTTCCCCTCACCATCCCCTGTGGTCAGTTTCACCTATCCTAAGCATGATTGCAGGGGAGTAAATCCCACTGAACTCAATATGCATGCATATCATCAATCCATTCTCAGTAAACTTGCACAGGATCCCATTTCTTACCTCCCAGATTAAAAAGCAGGGAAATTCACTAATAGGCAAAAAAACCTTGCAGTTTAAGAATATACCTATAAGCCCACAGATATTTCTATCAAACTTGAAAAAACAGGAAAATTGGGCAGCTATAGTGAGTGCACCAGGGGAGCAGGAGACCTGACCTCCTCTCTGAGATATTGTACCACCCTACAAATTTGTCAAAATGCAAACAAAATTTGGGTTGGTCTTTCACAGTTCAATCCACTTCCTGTGTAACTTGGAAGAATTTGGTAACGTGCCTCTGAGCATATTGTGAGTGGTGGCAACATCTGCAATCAGCCCAAATAATAGAAACAAGACACATGTTGTGCTGATCTTGTTTTAGTAGGGAGGAAGCAACAATATTAAAACAATTGATTTAGTTCAGATAGTCACTTTAAATATGTTTGATTTCCTTTGCAATTTTAGTGAAGTTTCTTATAGTAAATCATTCTCTTTTGCTCTTTTTCTGTGAATATGTGAACTACAGCAACACTTTGCAACATTAAAAACTCCAAAAACAATTGTGGAATAATGGCACTGACTGTTCGGCAGAATAGTTTCCAATGGACATGAGCAGTGTCTCAGTTTGCACAAGATAAAACAGTGGGAGGTGAAATATATTCTAGCAAAATTCTAGGTGTGCTCCACGTTTTTAATTGACCATGCCCACCTTTTCTTAAATGGAGTGATTTAAACATAGCAGGCTAAAAACATGCATCTTGGGCAGGCCAAGTTTGTTTTTTCCCAACAGCTAGAGTCATTGCTTAAGTAGCAACATATTGTAATCAGTCTGATTTTACATCAAACGGCAGTTTCAGATTCAACTGTTAATGCATCCAAAATAGAAATAGAACATAACCTCCAATTTGAAACACAAAAGGCTGTCTTCACTATCATATGACATTGACTAATAAGGAGGCTTTGCAATTAATAAAAATAAATTTGATACAGGTTTCTACGATGAATAATGAGGGAAATAAAATTTTCTAGATTCTCTGTAGAAACATTAGTAACACAGGAAAGAAGCAAAGTAAGAAGAACAGCAACAAACATACAAAAATGTAATTCTTCATCTTTGGAGATGGCAGGTGTTGCCACCACTCCCCATATGCTCAGAGGCACATGTTACCAAATTCTTCCAAGCTACACAGGAAGTGGATTGGACTGTGAAAGATCAATTCAAATTGTGTTAGCATTTTGACAAATTTGTAGGGCAGTCCAATATCTCAGACAGGAGGTCTGGTCTCCTGCTCCCCTGGTGCATTCACTATAGCTGCCCAATTTCCCTGATATATATGTAAAGATTCATAGGGTTGCCATAAATTGTAATTGACTTGAAGGCATATAACAACAACAATCTAAAATAAGCACATTTGAAATGGTCCCATTCTTCAGGACGATGTCAGAGACATGCATTTGCAGCACTCAAGAATCCTTATGAAAAGAGGCTGGTGAGCTTTGCATGCCAAGAATGGTTCACACTGAGGAAGAACTACAGCACCATGCCAAATGATACTGCTATGCAATTTTCCACTGCAGTATGACCACAGGTGCCTTACACAGAGTTAGACCACTGGTCCATCTAGCTCAGTAGACTCGACACTGACTGGCAGTGGCTCTCCAGCAGCTCAGACAGGGGTGTTTCCAAGCCCTACCTGGAGATGTCTGGAATTGAACCTGGGGCCTTCTGAATGTAAAGCGGGTGCTCCACTACTAAGGCATGGCCCTTTAAAGAAGCAGAATGGGATTATGTGAGAGAGAGAAACCCTGCAAGAGGTGCATGATGACTGCCACGGCTTATTTATCAGGACTCCTAATGCCAACATGTAAAAGTATCATCATCATCTCCACTGCTTACAAGAGAAATGAGCATTCCAAATACAACTGCATATTGAACAGACCATAGGGACAGAAGAGGCTGTTTGCAATTGGTGAGAGAGAATTGGGGAAACAAAAGAGTTGAGAAGACCAACAAGAGCCAGGAAGGCTTGGAGAGAGGGTAGTGGCAATTGAATTTCTTATATTCTAGGGCAAACTCATTCTCTTGAAAGTGAATTATTATGTATCCAAAACAACAACACCCCCACACAAGAGGGAGATATCGCCAGGTTTGGGAAAACCCTAAGGTGTGGAGAAGGACAGAAAAATCTTTAGGGGGGAAAAACCTGAGGTGGGGAAAACCAAAACAGTCAATGCGGACTAAGCCTGCTCATGGGCACAGAATTCTGATGATCTGTTGTGGTGGGGGGAATGGAATGGAATATCCTGGATGTGGGCATGGCTGGCACCCTACATAGGAGCACTCCAGACTGCAATATTCTGTTGCAGGCCCTACCTGTTTACTTGAACTAACAACCCTCTCAAGTTTTCATTGTATTCTACTTAAAGATCAAACTTTTGTTAGATGGCAGTGGCCACGATTTAAGGCAGGGCTGGAGAACCTTTCTGGCTCCATGGGGCAGATCCCTATTGGATTCTAATCTCCCAGGCCAAATTTAACTGGTGGGTGGAGCCACTCACCAGTCATTCACCTGATAACACAATGACATCAGATGACTGGGCACTTTGAAGTCCTGAAGTTAGGACTTCAAAGCACCAGCAGGACTTGCAAGGAGCCCTGCATGGCACTTTAAAGTGCCTGAGGCTTTGGCTTCACCTTCCATCAGCTGATGGGTGGTAGAGCCAAAGTATGCTTTCTGAAGGCATTGGCTACATCAGTAAGTTCCCATGAGCGAGTTGTGTAACCTGAGTTTGCTGGTATGCAATTGAACCGCACCCGCAAAATGGCGACAGTCTGGAAGCAGCCTGCAATGCCTGTCTGCCCAATTATCTGTGAAGTAGGTAAGGCAGGGAAAAAAGATCTGAGTATGAAAAGAATTTATCTGCAATGTAAGATTGACCCATAGAACTGAAAGGTAAAGATATTTCAGTACAAAGCAGTCCTTAACTTAATGGTCCTTAGGCAATCCCCACGATAATTCATCAGGCGCCAACACTGGGCGCCAGTTAAAACTATGCTTTCCTCCTCCCGGACATTTAGTGCTATTTGAGTTATTCACTTTGTGATATTGATAACAACCCTTGCTTAAAAGGTTTCTCTTTGATTGTCTCTTATTTATTTGTGAAGTTATTACTATTGTTTCCACCATTTTATTTATAAGCTACCTTGAAGAACTTGCCAAAAGACAGGGTCAAAGTTGTTTTAAACCAGCAAATTTTAAAACCAAACTTTTTGAGGACTTAAGTTGTCACTTTTTTTTAAAAAAAGAAAAAGTAAAGGCTTTTTTGTTACCACAGTTTTGTGGCATTTATTTTCTCTGTGCATAGTTTTGTTTTGTTTCTTGCTAAAGTGAATCAAGAGTAATCTAATTTATTAAAACTACTCTGCTCAACTGGATGATATAACTAAAAACACACAGGTTTGCAATATAAGCTTGAACACTAGTCCTGAGAGAAACATTAACTTCTATCCATTTAAATATAAATGTTCCATTGTCTTTGAAACAGGGATCCATCTTCAGGAGCTATCCTAGTCCAAATTCTATTCAGTGCAGACTACAGTGCAAAGCAAACTTGAACCCTACCTTAGAACTGGTTGAACTAGGTATAATATGTCTAGGCCAGGGGTAGCCAACATGGTGCCCTCCAGATTTTTTTGACTACAAGCCCCATCATCCTCTATCATTGGCCATGATGATGGTGCCTGGGGCTGATGGGAACTGTAGTCCAAAACATCTGGAGGGAACCACTTTGACTACCTCTGGCCTAGTTCATGTTTTATTTGTTAGTAAATTTTGAATTGGTATGGCCTGGATGCTAAGAATCACATGACTGGTTCTGCCTACTGAAGGGAGATCTGAACTTGTATTTTCTGAACACCACTCATACAAGCCTTCACTTTGCAAGTTACTGTTAAAGGCTATGGTCGTTTCAGAAGCATTTGGTGAAATGGAATGCTTGTCTCTTCTTTTAAAAGAAGAAAAGAAACCATTAAGTGTTCCAAAGAGCATGGACACACCAAAAGTAGCTATTTGAATCTTGACCTTTTAAAGGCACAGTAAATATCACACATCTTCAGCAAGAAATGAAACATGGATAAAGAACACTGGAAGATGCCTAACTTAAGCGCAACCTATACATGCCTAGTCAATAGTAAACCTCACTGAGGTCAATAGGACTTTCTCCCAGGTAAATGTACACAGGATTGCAATCCTAAACACACTTACCTGGAGATAAATCCTATTGAACTTTATGGGGCTTCCTGTTGAGGAGCCATGTGTAGGATTGTGCTCTTAACAGTTATTCTAGATTCCCCCCCCCTTTCTTGGCAGAATCCAGAAAACTGATTAAGGTTGTGAATAGATATTAAGAGCACCCTGTTTTGTCAAGTTTAAAACATTTTTTAAAAAAAGATTATAGAAAGAAGAGCATTCTGTCTTCAGATATTCCTGGGTTGTTAACAGGTCTATGATGATGATTAAATGTGTATAGCGCTTTCCAATGTTCAAAGCACTTCATACACATCTAACTCTAATCCTTAAAAAAAAATCCTGTAACACTGGCTGCCTATATGCTACTGGGCCAGGTTCAGGGTTCTCCCATGCATATATAAAGCCCTGGACAACCTGAGTCCAGACTACCTTAAGGAGCACCTGAGCCGTTATATCCCAGCTCAATCACTGACACCATCTGGAGGAGCACTATTAGTTGCCCCCCATATTTCAGAAGCCCAACTGGTTTCAACTAGAAGTTGGGCATTTAGTGCCACTAATCCCATGGTGTGGAAGACTTCTCCAGCAGAGATCCAGCAGACATCCTCGCTGCTAATTTTCAGGCATCTCTTGAGGATCTTCTTATGCTGACTAATAATAATAATAATAATAATAATAATAATAATAATAATTGAATTGAATTGAATTGAATTGAAACTTTATTTTTACCCCGCCCTTTTTCCAAACTGGAACTCAGGGCGGCTTACAAATAAAACTACATGTAGTTAAAAACATAGAAAAGCATACAATTAAAATACAATTAAACTATGCACAACCTTAAAACTGTAAAGGGCACTTAAAAATCTAAAAACAATTTAAAATAATACAGATAATAATATAAAACAATAAAACTAGCCTTGTAAAGCCCAATCCTAAACACCTTCTATCCCAAAATCCTGTCAGAATAATAATAATAATAATAATAATAATAATAATAATAATAATAATACCTAGAGTGGAAGCAAAGTCACCCAAGACTTGTTCAAAGTCTTGGTAACCATATCCATTAGCTTTGGGCTATTCAGTTTGCTGCTATTTAGAATAAGACAACTGATTAATTAAGATAACTGATTGCTGCTCTGGGCTCCTACTGGGAGGAAGGGCAGGATATAAATCAAATAATAAATAAAGTAGACTTGGGCATTAAAGGCCTCTCCAGACATCCTTTTGATTGTGCATTCATGACTTGTGCTAATGATGGTATCAGGGTGATTATATGCAAACCCACTTTCAATACTGTTTGCTCCTGCAAAGGTTTCAGGGCAGACATACTGCTTTGTTTCCAATCCGCATATGTCCCGAAACTTCCTGTTGAAATCCTGTAGCTTTTTATACCACAAATGTTCTGGTTTATTTTTTATTCCACTTTCATTGCACTGTAGTTCAAGGGTGCCTCTCCAAATGGCAATAATGCAATAACACTAGAGAAGCATTTCAGAATGAATAGAGCAGAATAATGTGTGAACGGTCCAGTATAAACCCTTCACTATTATTGCGTCAGTGACATGTTGCAGAATTCACATACACCCACACATAACCCTCAGTCTGCAGAGGCCAACAGAGCACCACATATGAAAAAGCAATTTGAAGTTTTAGAAGTTTTCATGGTCCCTTTAAGAACCAGTAGAGTCAGGAGTGATTCATATCTTTCTAGGGACAGAATTCCATAAGAATGGGGCCACCATCAAAAATACCCCCCTCTCTTTTGTCTGTTAATCTAATAGATCTTGATGGTGGGTCCAAAAGGAGCCCAAAGTACATAATGTTAACAGCTGATGCTTTTTCTGGCATGTCGATAAAGTGATAGACAATGGCACAATTAGGTAATTCCAGATTCTGAACTAAAAGATCTCATGGGGAGCCCTCTTTAGATGGTAATATGGATTACTTCAAAATGGGGTAAGCTAGTCCGGGTGCATTCAATGCCCTCCGTGCTGAATGAGGCACTGAACTTCTACTCCAGTGTCCTGCTCTAATGGCACCACTGGTGAAGAAAAAAACCACCTGGTAAATTTTTGCATGGCAGGCAACTTCTAAAGGAGCCACTGTGGTGTAGTGGTTAAAGTGTTGAATTAGGACCTGGGAGATCAGGGTTCAAATCCCCACTCAGCCAATGAAGCTCACTAGGTGACCTTGGGCCAGTCACTATCTTTCAGAGTAACATACCTCAGGGGGCTGTTGTGAGGATAAAATGGGGATGGGGGAAAACCATGTATGCCATCTTCAGCTCCTTGGAGAAAAAGTAGAATATAGATAATATAAAGGCACAAGAGCAGGGCCAGTGATGAAAGTTGGCAACCGTAGTTCAAGTTCCCCCTCAGTTGGGTTTCTTCTACTAAAGTTTCCCCAAACCCCTATTTCTTGGCTTGCTGCAGCAATGGGGCTGCATGCTGATGAGCAATGCAACTAATCTTGATAATTTGGGGCTAAATGAGCATTTGCAGGAGCTAAGCAGGCTGTGTTATGTAGCTACTTGGAGCTGAATAGCGCAAAGCGGTAGTACCGATAGGTCAATAAAATAATATCCATTTGTCAGTCAAGAAATGCTATCTTCTGCTTAAAAAAAGAAGTTGCAAAAACAGGAATATTGCCATTGCCTCCTCCAGTTCATTTTGCTTAAGAAAGCTCATTGTGGACCTTTGTGTACTTTCATACAGTATGCAGAAGGCAGACAAAGTTAAACAAGCTCTGCTCTTACTAGGTTTTCAATTAAGTGTTCTAAATAACATGACAACGTGGCGTATAAAGCAGTCCCGTGACAATGTAAGGCGGGCAGCCATTATGTTGATTTACTTAGGACCATTTTAAGTTCAAGGAGTGGGATAAAGAGGGAAGGAGCTTAAAACTTCTTTCACGCTGATGTAATAAATTCCGAGCATTGCTTTAAAAGATAGGGCAAAATGGCTAGGAAGTAAAAGTCAAGGGTAGAAGGAAAAAACTTGTTTTGTATTCCACTGTGATGGAAAACAATAGATTATGGGAAAGTTCTCCAGAAGGTGATCAGAGGAAAAGTTCACCAGCATCTATCATGAGCTGTGTCTGTGAGGCCTGCTGGGGTAGGAGAGAAGGACGTAAAGGTGTCAGCTGCAGAGCTGATACTGTAAATCACAACATGTTAGTGAAGTGAAATGGCTGGCGAGGAAAACTGCCTTAAGAATTCCGCCTCTTTGCAGATGCTCAGGGTGTATTTGTCCCCACCAAACCACCACTGCCACTGTTGTGTGACTTGGGGCAGTCTTATGTTATATGTTGGTCTCGCTCCTGATTAACTTTAACATGAAGATCTATTTTCAGGTTCAAAGAAAAGGTGAAAAGATCAATGACCCAGAGACTACCAAAGCATTCTGATAACTTTTTTTTCTCAAGGTCTTCCATGATTCTTTCTCCTTTTCTGGTTTTTCTCTTGAAGCTCATCAACAGAGGGAGAGAGGGGGGGGGGAGGGAGAGAGAGTACAAAACAGGAGGATCATAATGATGGCCTTGGAAAGGTTGCACACATGACCATCTAAAGGCCGGTTCAAACTTTTACCTTTCTTTTTTTTTAGCTGTGCGTCTAACAATGCGCCCCCATGCACACTTACCTGAGAATAAGCCACATTGAACTCAGTGGAACTTACTTCCAAGTAAACATGCAAGACACAGATAGGATTGTGCAGCAAGTTGTTTTCGATGAACACCTAAAGGTGACAAACACATAAGAGCAAACACGTGTATCATACAGAGTCATGGCTGGCCATGCAAAGTACATCCTGTGGCAAATGCAGTTCCGCTGGCTCTGCACAATGTGTGAAGCAGCCCTTAGCTACACATGATGATCAAAATCATCTTGATGCATTAATTGGCCCAAACCTCAAAACATCTTATTAGACTAATGAACTTCTCCATTATACTAGATGCATAATGCATGCGCTATCTTGTCTGCGACCCTGAAGACGGAGCCATTAGCATCAATAATGCATATTTGTTGTGATACTGGGTGGTGATAAAAAGGGGAAAGAGAAGAATAAAAATCACTCTGACAATAAAGGGTCAATTCTAATCAGGGCCCACAAAGAGAACAAGAGTCCCATGGCCCCATCCAATCGCTTAGCGCTGAGTCATATGAAAAGAATGTAAGAAGAGCTGTGCTGGATCAGACCAAAACGCTTATCTAGCCTAGCATCCCATTTCCCACATTGGCCAACCAAATGCTTCTGGGAAGCCCACAAGCAGGACTTAAGTGAAATAGTCCTGAATAGAAGAAATCTATACTAATGTACACAATAATGCGTGCACAGTTCGGCACAAACAGGCTTTATCTCCTAAGAGCAGGGACAGCATCCACAGTCAGCATTGTTAGGTACCTGGTGAGGCCCACATCCCTGTAGAGGCTCATTGCTGGATTCCCCTCCCACTGCCACTCTGTTCATCTGCCCTCCCTGGGCACGCGGGGAGTGACACAAGAGTGAGGAGATGGAGAAGCATCCTCCACTCATCTTGTGGGAACTTGGGGAAGAGGGGGGTGATTGGGTTCAGAGGGAAAGAGCAATCAGATGAGTAGTGGAGACTGTGGAGGAGTCTGAGAGGGGATCCAGGTGCTTGTGAAAGGTGAAGAGGCCCCACCAAAAGGATAAACGCAAAACACCCACAAAACACCCACCCACAAAGAGAGGGGCCGGTCTAGAGCTAGTTTCCAAATAAGAAGGCATCTTCCAGAAGAAGTGCAAAAAGCCAAATGGATTTTGAATTCTTAGACATGTTTCTTGGCAACAAGAGTGAAGTGTCAGTCTATGTAAACTGAACATTGTACTAGTGGAGTAGGAAATTCCTGCTTCAGGCTCACCATTGCTGCAAATATACTAGCTGTAGCCTTAGGCAAACCACCTTCTTCCCCATTCTCCTCGACAGTATGGGATCAAGAATCCTAGCCTTCCTTACAAGGTTGTTGTAAATACTGCTGATGTAATATATAAAAAACAACTTGAACACTGTAAAGCACTATATGTAAGATACATGCAAAGCAGCTGTCTACTCAGAAGTAAATCCCATTGAGTTCAGTAAGGTTCACTTCCAAGGAAGTAGGTATGAGTGCAACCTAATAAATAATGTCTTGTCTCAAGTGAAATATATAAAAAGAAATATTCTTGAATTACTTTTACTCTTTAAGGTATATAATCATATAATACATGCTTCATTAAATCAATAATACATAATCAGACGTCAAGACATTCCCCTTTGAGAGGCAGCAGCTTTGATCTTTGACATTCATATTATGATATAAATCCATGTTGTTATTGTCTCCTCCTCCTCCTCTCCTCTGATCTTTTAGAATGTTATGGGAAAAGGTCTTTGATTTCATCTCTGGCTCACCAATGTTCTGTCTTGATTACTGGAAGGGAATCAGCTAGTTTTATCTCAAAAGCAATTGTACTTTTAATCATGTCAGATAACAAGTTCAGATGCCACTCTTTTTTATCAATAGGCTTTGCATGTCGAAAACATTTGGGGGGAAAAGATGGTTCTGTGGAAAATGTAATGCAGTTGATAACACAACAGCCAAGTAGTGCAGCTGATCAAGTAGTGTGATGTACAGCCGGTATGGTGTAGTGGTTAGAGTGTCAAACTGGGACCTGGGGGACCAGGGTTCAAATCCCCAATCAGCCATGAAGCTCACTGGGTGACCTGGGGCCAGTCACTGTCTCTCAGCCTAACGTATGTCACAGGGTTGTTGTGGGAATCAAATCAGGCGGGGGAGAACCATGATTGTGCACCACCTTGAGCTCCTTGGAAGAAAGATCAGATATAAATATAATGAATGAATAAATAAATAGTACTGCCTCTGACAAGACCTATCTCTGTATCCCTGAGGGCCCTACAGCTCCACAATCTGCATGAGATTCTATCATTTCTCCTACTGTAAGATACAATATGTCTGACTTAAGAGAACATAGGCTTTTCTTGAAGATCCTCAGAAAGACCATTCTTTACACAATTGTCAATGGAGGAATGCAGAAGGTGGAGTCGACTAAGAATTGGTATTGGGCCTGTGCTTTTTAACTTGCTCATGAATGATCTAGAGCTTGGGGTGAGCCAAGTTTGCTGATGAGATCAAATGGTCCGAGGTGGTTCAAACAAAAAGGGATTGCAAGGGGCTCCAAAAGGATCTCTCCAAACGGAGTGAATGGGCAGCAAAATGGCAAATGCAATTCATTGCATGCATGTGTAACTGATGCAAAAAATAAAAATCGTAATTTCACATACACTCTCATGGGGTTTGAACTGACAGTGACTGACCAGGAACAAGACCTTGGGGTCACCTTGGATAACTTGATGAAAATGCCCACCTAGTGTGTGGCAGCTGTGAAAAAGGCAAATTCCATGCTTAGGGATCATTAGGAAAGGAACTGAAACTAAAACTGAAACTACCGCTATCATAATGCTGTTTCATAAATCTATGGTGTGACTGCATTTGGAATATTGTGTACAGTTCTGGTCGCCTCACCTCAAAAAGAATATTGTAGATTTGGGAAAGATCCAGAAAAGGGCAACCAAAGTGATCAAGGGCCCAGGTTGGAGCAACTCCCCTATAATGAAAGGTTACAGCATCTGGGGATTTTTAGTTTAGAAATAAGGTGAGTAAGGTGGGAAATAATAAGATTATGCGTGGTGTGCAGAAAGAGGATAAGAAGATCCCCACCCCCACCCCCGGAGCCACCCAATGAAGTTGAATGCTGGAAGATCCAGAACATACAAAAGAAAGTGCTTCTTCATACATTTCATAGTTATGGAATTCACTGCCACAAGATGGAGTGGCGGCCAACTGGGATGGCTTTAAGAAGATTAGAAAAACCCACGGAGGATAAGGCTATCAATAGCTACCAGCCCTGTTAGTTTCGGCATACCAGTTGCTGGCAATCACAAGTGGGAAAAGTGCTGTTGCGCTCAAGTCCTGCTTGCTGGCTTCTCATCTGCATCTGGTTGGCCACTGTGAGAACAGGATGCTGGACTATGATGGGACTTTGGCCTGATCCATCAGGACCCTTCTTAGGCTCTTAATTCAAAGTCTGCTCTGCTGTAAGTAGTTTTTAAAAATGCTTAGCTTGAAAGCTGAATTATTTTAAATGTTTTAATCAGTAGACCAACCAGTCTGTTAGAAGACAAACTCTTACATATTCTTCAGGGATAGTACAAGTGCCTTAGGCCAGGGCTGCAAAAAACGAAGCCTCTTAAGTTCAGGGGCAGCCTACCTGCTCTGATTATCAAATACTGAGGATAAACAAGAAGGGGAACTTATTTATAACCTGCTTGGCTTTGGACATTTTCAGAAACATCTGTATGGAGGCTGAGGGAGACAAAATGATGGACTCTTGGCATTTCTTATCTTGGCAGGTCTTCTGTTTGTCAGTTGTGTGTATTCCAAAATCCTAATAATGCCGGTTTGCCATTCATATTAGCATATCTCTTTATAAAACAATGTTGCCCTTGAGCAATTTTGGTCTTTCTGCATATTTTAGAATTCCTAGGCCATCTGAATAAATGAGGTTGTACCAGGTATATATATATTTAATGTCTAGCACACACTGACTCCTGCTGGCATGTGCCACTTCTCTAATGCAGGTGACAAGCATCTGTTAGACTAGTGAAGCCTTGAGTTGCCCTGCAGAAAGATCAGCCCCCTCGGAAACAGAATCATTAGTAATTAAACACTGGTCATTATGTTCCTCTGCCTTCACACAAAAACAGATTTGTTAAATATTTTATCTCACACCCATCCATGAAGCTGCATTCATTTCCATACCACGATGAAGGCTGCATAATTCATGTTATGAATTAACATGAACTCTTCAAGTTGTCATTTTTTGTGCCAATTTATTCCACAGTTTGGGCATGCCAGCCCTGAGACAAGCCTTTTTGAAGCTTGCTGCCATCTACTACCTTCCCTTAATTCTGATCCATCACATTAATAGGTTCCTGCTCATAAACATAGGGAGCCTTTTAAGAGTAATCTGTATACCTCTTGCATTGCATGTGAGAGGGGGGAGGGGGGATATTTAGAACTGGAACAGGGACCACCTGCCAAGAACCCCCCCCCTTACTTTTTCAACCTAACCATCCTTTGGTGTTCTATGGAAAATATAGCCTCTTTCCTTAAAGCAGCGCCTTTGATCCCTAACAGCTTTACAACCGGGAATTTCTGCATTCACTGAAGTGTAACCACTTCTGGGTTACGGGACTACCATTGTTAAAAGTACACAATATGCAAACATATTTGTGATTAACTTAAAAATGTTAAAACATTCTTAAATTGGTTAGCTTGGGATAATCAGCTTTTGTGATGTATTTAGCAGATACATTCTAGAGACTCAGCTGTATTAGACTATTGGAGCAAAAACTACAAAGAGTCCTATACCATCTAAAAGATAAACACATTTATGGTTGTTGCTCCTTGGCTGGCGCCCACCTCATCAAATGCATGAAGTGGACTCATTCAGTCTGGAACACCAGTACACAAACACACTGGAGATCAAATTAAAATACCTAAAATTTAAATACATAAATGTTTGTGATGATGCATTTAGTAAATTTCAGAAGTTTGGAATGCTATTGTTAATTAGCAATGCAATCCTATACAAATCTACGCAGAAGTAAGCCCAAATGAGTTCAGTGAGTCTTATATCCTGGTAAGTGAGCATAGAATTGGAGCCTTGATGACCTTATGACCTCAGGGAAAATATACCTCTGGTTTTTAGATATGACAACTACCTGGAACCATAAATAATAAAGGAAATGTGATAAAATGTTAAAAGCAGGATTTGCAAATCTAAATACAGAATATTTGCCAGAGGTTCACAGGGGAATTTCATTAAAAGAATACCATGCTTTCAATAAGTTCAGAACTTACTTGCAATAAGGTCAGAACTTCTAAACAGTCCAATAAAAAGCATGAAAGAAAAATATTAAAAATGAGCTTCTGAAAACATCTGTAGCCCACTGAGGAAAAGAAAAACAAAGGAGGGAGTAATTGAAAGAGATGTTTCCTATTGAGTTTTAAGGCACAGAATTGTGCCGCTACACAGCAGCAGCTGTTACAGTGCTGGACTAGGAGCTGAGAGACTAGGATTCAGATCCCCAGTCAGGTATGAAGCCCACTGGGTGACCTTGGGCCAGCCACTATCTCTCAACCTAACCTACCTCACAGGGTTCTTGTGAGTCTAAAATGGAGAGGGGGAGAAACATATATACCACCTAGAGCTCCTTGGAAGAAAGGCAGGATTTTTTAAAAAATGTAATAATAAACAAACCTTTAGCAGAGCCTGGAAACTAGAAAGGAGGACTCCTCTCCTTGGGGTCATGGTTCTGTAGTAGAGGACACACTTTGTATGCAGAAGATCCCAGGTTCAATCCCTGGTACCTCCAGGTTAAAGATCCAGTAGCAGATAAAGTCCTGGAGGCTAAGTCCCTGTGACAAAGCTGAATGCAACTATGTGTGGTGGTTGAGCTCCTGATAGGGAACAATAGGCGGGTGGGCTGCATCCAGTTTGGTAGTTCACAAGCCATGCAAAGAAACCTTGATCAGTATAATACTAGCCATCTTGAGAGATCAAGAGCCCACATACTGTAAGAGCAGCTATATTAGTGAGTGAAGTAGAGCTACCACCTTTCTGTGGGCAGTTGAACAGCTACAGAACAAGCAGGTTTCTAGCATAACACTGAACATGTTATATTCCTGCCTTTCCTGTCCAGTAGCTGCTAAAGTAGGCTGTCTACCAATAAGGAAAATTGTGACCCTGGGCTGTGGGAGGAAACAATCTAAAAGAGAACTTTTGAGCCTGTTGGTTTAATTTCAGCTATTTATGTCACTGATTACCCACCAAAGTTTGTAAGGGGTGTACATAAAAATGATATTTAAAAATTCAGTGGATAATATAAAATAAAATCTCACCCATTCACTTCCAATGGGAAGGATTTATTACACTCTCCTTTAAAAAAAAAAAAGTCAAATTTAAAAGCAACATTATCCGGCTCTGATTTTAGCTAAAAGTGCTGCTGCCTTTCCCTCAGGAATCAGCAACTGAAGAATTTTACAGATTTCTGAGGGAGAGCCCAATTTATTAAGAAATGAATAGACATTAGTCTTTTGGTAAGAATCATGTGCTTTATGTGACACATGGATTTCAAATGCTACTGACACCTGGAATGAAGAAAAATGGCAAGATTTATACATTTCATATTGTTATTGCTGTTTTAGAAGTGTTTCTCTTGTCCATTATATCTAGAAGAAAATACAAATTACTGCTCCAATGTATTCCCAAATTAGTTAAAAAGTTGCCCCACAGCCTCAAAGCGACAAAGGCTTTCCTCCTAGCAGTAAGTTCAAAGCAGGCTGATCCTAGATTAAATCAGTTCCAAGGTGACCACAGTCTATAACACATCATGCAATGAGGTGATCTTTGGCTTTTTGTTTCTCAAAGAGGAGGCACCTTTTCTCCTCAGCACTCACTTTCAATACACTGGGGACGGTGAGGCACAAAATAATTTGTGATATAGCATGGTGGGGTATTACAAGAAACGAAAGTGAAAGGCCCCTCTAGGAATCCACAAGCCCTTGGGCATACTGAGACCTGTCAACCCTATGCTACCGTTCCTAGCCCAACAGGCCCATTTTACACCTTGCACCAGTAAATAAAGTCACACTCTGTAGATTATCTGGTGGAAAGGTGATATTGTGCAAGTTTCCCTCTTTGGAACATAGGAAGCTGCCTTACACCAAGTCAGACCATTGGTCCATCTAGCTCATTATTGCCTACACTGACTGGCAGCAATTCTCCAGGGTTTTAGACAAGGGCCTATCAGGGATTAAACCAGAGCTTGGAAAAGTTACTTTTTTGAACTACAACTCCCATGAGCCCAATCCAGTTGCCATGCTGGCTGGGGCTGTTGGGAGTTGTAGTTCAAAAAAGTAACTTTTCCAAGCTCTGGATTAAACCTACCACCTTCTGCATGCAGGCAGAGTAGATACTCTACCACTGAGCTATGACCCTTCCCCCTTGATGCTAGACTGAGGTCAGGCAGAAACAGGAACATGTGAGCTGGTTCTGATTTGGCTGTTGCTTCCCACTCTCTTCAGCCCTCCTCCCTTCTTCCTTTGTCCCTAGGGTTACATGATAGCAACTGCTTACATTGAAAATAGGTGGAATACATGCTAAAGAAGCATGACCAAAAACCCAAAACACTCTCAAATGTGATCTCCTGTGCAGGATTTCAGATTATCAAATATATTTTAAATGGGAAACATGAAAACCATTCAGACCACCACCACCCCATCATTTTAAATCTGGGCTATGAAATAAATATCCATTACAACATGCACGGATCGTTAATTAGGATTTCCTGGGGTTATATTGTGCTCTAAATAGCTTACCAGCAGGACAGGAGAAAAACACTTTTCAAGAACCCCCAGTAACTCTCTGTAAAAATCCAGATCGCATTGAAATCAGTAGCAGAAATGCACATTGGGGAATGGCCTCAGCCGTTCCTGTGAGCAAGCTGGAATCTCTACTTTCCTCAGAAAAAGGAATAAAGGGAAAGTCACACCCATTGAGTTCTCTAGAAGGACCCAGAGGTTCAACAGAGTGCACTTTATTTTGTGGTAGGCGTGATATATGGTGAGAAACTTTGGGCTTTAGAAAAAAAACTATTGACACAACTTGGTTAATGTTTTCATGGATAGTGAAAGCCATGACCATAGTCAGGGCAGAATTGTGACCAAATGTGTAAGTCTTTAAGGTTAGCCAAGGTTCAGAAGGTCATTCCTGGACCATTTTATCCATTATGCTCATGCCTGTGCATGATATTAGAAGTGTGCCTGCAGCTTCTTGTTACGTCAACAAACTGGGTGGGAACAGGAGACATTCTAGCAAATGTAAAAGGTACATTAGATCTAGGGAAACTAAGGCATACTTACCTGGGAGTAAGCACCACTGGAAACAAAGAGACTTACTTCTGAGTAGACATGTATATAGGACTGCACTGTAAAGCTCACTTATCTACCAGCTATTTATCTGTTGCACCATTTGCATTGAACAGCCTCATTTCCATACTGGCTCTGACTTCAAAGAGATTTATTAGCTCTTCAATTAACAGTTTAGCACCTGGAGAGAGAAACCAGGATTATATCATAAGAGCCGCCTTCTTATGGATCAGACCAGAAGCCCTCTTGGATCAGACCAGAAGTTCAGCATCCTGTCTTATCCAATAATCCCATATTTCCCCCAAGAAGCTCAGGGTGGCATACATGGTTCTTCATGTTATCCTCATAACAACCCTGTGAGGTAGGCTAACCTAAGGAACAGTGACTGGTCCAGAGCTACCCAGTGAGTTTCATGACCAAATGGGAATTTGCATCCTGGTCTCCCAGGTCCTAGTCCTAACCCTGTTTCATTGTTGCCTCCAGAAAGCCCATTCCAAAAAACCAATGTAATGGCTCTCTCCTATTGCTGCACCCAAGCAACTGATATTCAGTGGTATACTGTTCCAACTATGAAGTTTCCATATAGTGGTCATGACTGATAGGCTATTCTCTGTCATATTTTCTATTCCCCTTTAAAAAGCCATTTATGGTGGGGGAGGGAATACAGGAGTAAACCACCTGACTATAGGGCAAATGGGTGTGTGTGTATGAGTTTGATACAGTATTGAACAGCAGATGCTGACGGGTGTGGATGAGTGAATGCTTCAGCCTGGGACACAGACCCAGTATCCCATCACAAAACGGCTGACAGACATTACATGGAACTGTGGTACGATCTGGTAGCAGGAGAGGTGTGTACACATCAGTAGCTGATTTGCATCACACAAGATATGTTCAGTACACAGCCAGGGTGCAACAGTTTGGTTGTATTAATCATTCCTATGTTACAATTGAACTCAGCTGGGGAGAAGAGTCATTGTATGGATTAGCCTTTAAGTGTCTCACATTATTGTGGCAAAAAGCAATGTCCTAGTTTGACTCATGTTGTTACCCTGAATCTATTCTTCAGCTTGAAAGGGATGTTGTTCTGTTAAATCTACAGCTGTTTTCAGTCACATCCATGCCATACATTTAAAGCACGTCTTCTCTCAAAGAATTCCAGAATTATTGTTTACCCCTCATAGAGCTACATTTCTCAGACCCTTAACTACAGTTCCCAGAATTCTTTGAGGGAAGCTACATGCTTTAAATGTGGTATGGATGTGACCTTCCATAAACAAATGGCCTCCTTACCGTCCACAGCTTTGGATCTTATGTGGTCATCTACAGCTCTCTATTAAAAGGGAGCAATAAAATGCACATGTGTTTTAATTGCAGCAGGCACACTGCTGGCAGAGGTGGGGAGGGGGCTGAAGGGAGGAAAGAGTTCATTTCAGAAGTGACCTGTAACAAATTATTCAACCCAATCTTCAAGCCTATGTTTGCCAAGTATGTTGATCTACTTGCCTGTCAGATTCAAGGCTATGGATGACTTGCAAGCCAGACCTGGTCCTAAGGCAACTTTATATCTCATCTGACATTCTATCAAGTTTTCAACATGTAAATATTACTCGGTTTCAGTTTGTAGGAACATGGTGATTAGTGTGGATTTTTTAAAGATAAAATTTCTTTTATTGCTCTTACGCATTGCAAAAACATACTACCAAGCTGCTCCTGCAGGGATTTTTCAGAAAGCCAATTAATCGCTCAGTCCCACTATGTCAGTGACCTCATACCATTGGAGCACATGTGCTCCACAACCTTCTTCTAAGTGATGCCAACTTTATTAGACCCTCACCATTTATGAAGGAGGCCACAGAGGAGAGTTAACTGGCCCCCAGGGTAGAATCTGGAGAATATGTATGGACGGACTAGTCTACTGCGAGGTCCATATCAGTTTTGCATGTGTTTGACCTTGCTGCTTCAAAGGCACAAGCAAAATCCAACTTGAAAGCAAATTCTACAGCTATCAGTAGGACTTCCAAGTCAAGTGTGCTCAGGATCAAGGTGTTAAAGTGGCTTAATCCCCTCTACACATTCTCAGAGCAGTCAAAAAATTTCATATAAATGTAAACAAATACCAATATTCTATTCTTCAGAATTTTATTAAATGTTGACATAAGCCACATTATGGCTTTTAGTTCAGTGTACATATAATTCCATTGCATCATGCATTCACTTTTGACCATGTGTCTGGATACACATACAGGTCCTTAAAATGTTTTCAACACTATAAACAAGTTTTGAGTATGATTCTTAAATAGAAGGAAACTTTATTTCTATAGAAATAAAATTATCCAATTATGAATCCCAAGGACCCATAATTATAGTGCTCGCCTAAAAACTTTTAATACATGAAATAGCTTTAAAATATTCTTAGAAAACACACTTATAAATAACTATTACACATAATAAAGTTAAATAGATAATATTGAATTTAGGACGCTATGAAAAGCCATTAGGCACGTTTTAAATGCATCGGAACTTAAGTTAAGAATACAATACTACTACCCTGGAATTCATTAAACCCGACCATTAAAACTTGTGAATTTTGTCGGCAGATTGTCCTCTGGGTACACAGTAGGGCCAGTCTTCATTGTCGGAGGTCCATTTAAAAGTTGCCAGTCACAGTTCCGGGCCAACTCTACAGTAAAGATTTTAAGGAGAATTTTTGCAAACTCTTTGCCCACACAGCTTCTCAAGCCTCCTCCAAAAGGGATGAAGCTGAATCGTGAGGTGTCCTCTGGGAAAGGAGACATGAAACGGTCGGGGTTGAATTCATCTTTGTTGGTGAAAAGCTCTGCAACATCATGGGTGTCACAGATACTGTAAATGACATTCCAGCCTTTAGGAATCTGGTATCCCTACAAGAAACGAGAAACAGAATGGTAACACAAAAGAACATAGTATGGATTTGTCTCGTATACCCAACCATTTCCCCCAAGAGCAGGTACAATGTCAACAATGGGGCTTGGCTGACCATTTTTTACAAACTCCAGATTGATCAGTGCATCACCAACGGATGTCCAGCTTCTGCTTGTGCATAGATGATCAAACACAAAACAGTGATTAGGACCATTGTACATGTAAGAGGTATATGTGCCCACAGTGGAAAAGGATTAGCACTATGCACACAACCAAATATCACTGGCATTGCCAGCATCATTGATGATCTTCCTACTAATATTTGGGTGGAGTTACTCCTTTGATACATATACAGGATAAAAAACCAGTATCATTTGTTCTATTGCCTTACCACTGAGAGATGATAGGCCACATATATGGAGCCATTTCAGATATTAACATTGCGAAATATCAAACCAGCTCACCACAATGGCATTGAGGAAACAGATTCCAAGAAAGACAAGGTATGGATTCTTCCCACCACATAGATTTATAGACCACCCTCTTCTATAAAACTAAGGAATAGTTTAAGAATACTTTCTTTTGACTTGGCTAAACAGCTCTGGCAAGATGACTAAAGTTCTCCCTTAACTCACCAAGGATAATATAGAGATGGAAAGAAGTTTCTGTTTATGGTTACCATTCAAAGCTGATCACCTGCTCAGGGAGGAAGACTGAACAAATTCCTAGCATCAACTCCTATACATATAGGTCCAGCATAGGAAACCTTTGGCCCTCCAGATGTTGCTGACTACAGCTCCCATCATTCCTTGCTGTTAAGCTATACTTGCTGGGACTGATGGGAGCTGTAGTCCAGCAACATCTGAAGTACCAAATGTTCCCCGCACCAACAAAGTTCAGCAGCTACCATATGTATGAAGTGGGGAACAGAGCTGGCCCTACCATTAGGCAGAGTGAGATGGCTGCCTCAGACAGCAGATGAGGGCAGAGAGTAGACAGAGCTGTGAATACCACATGGCCTGTCCTGCTCCCCCTAAACTAGTCTGCTACTGTCTGGTGCAGTGGAGGACTCTCTGTGCTGAAGTCAGTCAACAGCCAGTCTTGTTGGCTTCTGTACATGAAATGGAGATGGCACAATCTTGTCCTTTGCCTCAGGCAGCAAAATGTCTTGAGCCAACCCTGGTGGGAAAGTCCCTTACAAAAATGTCTTGCTGTAAGTAAAGATCTGTGCTGATCTCTCTGCAATATTGCTCCCTAATTTGTAATGCATTAGGAAAACAACGTCTTTACTATGATAAGAGGGGGAGAGAGGGTTGCTAGATTAAATACAGGTATTCCTGAACCTTTTGTAAAGTTGTGTAGTGGAGACTTCTTCTTAGCTTCACTCTGAAGAAGCCATGCTTGCCAGAATTTTTTGCAAACCATAGCTCTGGTGCTCAGACTGAAAGGCAAGCCTTGGCCAAGTTCCTCCGTACCAAGACATAAGAACAGTTGCAAGCACTTACCTTTTGGGTGAAAAATGCCATGAAAAGAGCTAGTGATCAGTTTGATTTATTCCTATTCCAGAAGTACAGCCTTAAGTGCTCCAGAGCAGAGCAATGTTCAATAGGTCCTCCTCATTGTGACACAAAAGCTGCACCTGTGGGACTTGGACCATATCATCATCCTCAAAGGACTGTTTTCCATCTCTGATCATAGAATCAGACTTCTGAGTAGGAAAACATATTTGGCCAAAATTGGCTTCAGAGATAGATACAGTTTCTCCAGAGACATTGGAAGGATGCAGAAACCCCCACCTGTTGGATGTTGTTCTGTTGTGGAGGTTTTTAAAAGGTGCAGAAGCCCCTTTTTATTACTGTATGATCAATCTAATTATTACTGCAAACTTCTGTTACTATACGATGTGCTAAAAAGAAAGCTCTCCTCTGAAAATCAGCAGGACCACCAGAACAATGCATTTAGGATTTGGATGTCATGGGAGCTTAATGTGTTTTCCCTGCTTACATTTAGCTCAAAAGTTTTGAGTGCTACTCTGAATCCTCCAGGAACTGGCGGGCTCAGACGCAGAGTCTCTTTGATGACACAGCCAGTGTACTTCAGCTGTTCCAAGGCTTCCATTTCTAAATGCTTATCTTGGCTCATGTTGCCCAACAATCCCTGGAAACAAAGAATGTGTCATGAATACCAGAACACAAGTAAAGGGAAGCCTAGCCATCCAATATTCACAGCATCCATTGGAGAGAAATCTACTTGTACCTACTTCCACTAAAAGTGGCAAGCAAGACTTTTAGATCCAAGCCCAACTTCCTTCCCAACTCCCTCTTACTTAACACATATTTTTCTTGCCACTGCCTCGATGGTGTTCATTTAGATTTCTGCTCACATAATTCCTGGCACCATTTGAACTCCACATACCAGGAAGTTTACCCACATGTATGAGAGACAACTTTAATATTAGTGCTGTCGCTAATTAAGATATTTATTTATTAACAACAGTCATGACAGAATGAGATTCAGTCAGTTAAATCTGTATATTTGTATATGAATAAAACTGTTGTGACACCCAAACAGAATTACATATGATCTTGGAAGGGGCATTCCTTTTAAAAGGAGAGGGAATGCCAGCCTATCCATATTTTCTCATATTAAAAACATCAACAATCTAAAAAAACCCACTGACCATTAAAACACAGGATAACATTTTTAAAATGATTCAAAAAGATTGTAATTAGTTCAGCTAATAAGCTTAGATCAACTAACAATAATAGACTTAGATCAACTAAATATTATAGCACTACTTTATATGCACATGGGAAAACATTTTATATATACCCCAGTGGGAAATACAGGAAAAACTTCCTAACTGTTAGAGCCATACGACAATGGAACCAATTACCAAGAGAGGTAGTGGGCTCTCCGACACTGGAGGCATTCAAGAGGCAGCTGGACAGCCATCTGTCGGGAATGCTTTGATTTGGATTCCTGCATTGAGCAGGGGGTTGGACTTGATGGCCTTATAGGCCCCTTCCAACTCTACTATTCTATGATTCTATGTGCACAAAGGGGCAGGTAGAAGTTAGACATGCTCAGCAGAGACCTTGAGCATCATGCCACCTACTTATTTACAGCATTGTTAATATGACCAACGCATTTGTCCTCTGTGCCAACAGAGTTTTGAAACCAGGTCTCCCAGCTCAGTCTATTGGATCATGTCAGACTGCTTCATGCGCAGCAGAGATTTGCTTCCAGCACCTGGAGACAACACCCACCTTCTCCTGCAATTCCTTCCTCACTTTTTGCAGCACATCACGGTGAAGGCCTAGGAACGTAATCAAGGACGTAGCCGCACTGGCAGTGGTTTCGTGCCCAGCAAAAAGAAGTTCAGTTGCAGATTCTTTCAGCTCCTTTAGACAGAAAAAAACCCAGAAGGAACATTAAGCTATATTTTTATTCCAGGCTTATCACACTCAAAAAAATGCACTGATGAGCCAAACTTCTTTGTCACAGATACCATATTTATGCTGGGCTGAGAGGAGTTGGATATCAAAGGGTGATATCACCTTTTGGTGATAGAATAAAGGACCATATTGTTTTTCTAAGTTTGTGGGTATGTTTTATTGCTCTGTTATGATTTTTAGTATTTTACCAATGTTTTACAGAGAACATTTGTTATTGGGTGGTACACCATCATAGTAATATATAAATAAATGTCTATAATTTTGCAAGGAAAAAAAGGCTCCTTTGATGGGAGGCAGGAGGGTTGCTTCCTATACCCATCACTATCCCCTTTCAATATGTTGCCTCCCCAGATCCTTCTTGCCGAGAGAGTCACTAATTCCTCCCTTCCCCTAAACATCCCACCAGCTAAGCAGCCTTTCCACACACCATTGCTTGTCCTTGAAAATCCTCACTGCCAAAACAGCTCGCCTCCTCCCCCTCCCAGTTCAGCCAGTCTGAATATCTGTCATTGTCCAACTCTTTCCGGCAGCCACCTTCCCATTCCGCACCCTTCCCCCTTGGCTGCAGAAGACAAGCCAATTGCACATTCCGCCCCCCACCCACCCTTCTCCACCCCTAATGCACCACAATCCACTTCCTATACCATTGACATCTGCACTGCTCATTTAAGAAATGGTCAGAGAGGCCAATGCACTTAGTTTATCGGCCACTCCCAAGTCAGCCCTTTTGCCCTGAAGATGATTTGATAACATGTTAAGAATGTGGGGGCGATAACAGAGAAGGTCATACGGAATGGCCTCTGGCCTCTAAAGCAGTGTTATTCAGTCTTGGATCCCCAGATGTTGTTGGGAGCACAACTCCCAACCATTCTCATCCAGCCTAGCCAATGGTTAAAGATGACGGAAGCCAGCAGCGGATGGCGCAGTGGGGCTGTGACACTTACCTGGCCTCTCTGTGGCCAAGTCATTGAGCATACCAGGATGGTGAGGAGCAGCGTTTGGCAGGGTGCAGATGCACCAGCAGGAGCAGCAGATGGGCTCCACCAGTACACTTGCACAGTGCTAAACTTGCCACCTCCTCCCACGTCCACCTCCATCCCGGTATGCAACAGCAACTCAGTAGGAGGGAGGCCAGATAAGCGCCAGCTGCTACTGATAACAGTTTTAGAGTAACATCATCTGGGAACCCAAAGTTGAAGAACATTGCCCAAGAGCTTAGGTTTGACAACTTGCACTCCTACTGAAATCCAGTGTTGATTGCTTCCAGTCACTACTCCCCTTTCCATCTGGTTTTCCTACAACACACACATCTTAGAGCAGCCTTTCCCAACCAGTGTGCCTCCAGATGTTGTTGGACCACAACTCCCATCAGCCTCAGCCAGCATTGCCAATGGTCAGGAAAGATGGGAGTTGTGGTCCAACAACATCTGGAGGCACACTGGTTGGGAAAGGCTGTCTTAGAGAGTTATATTCGTTAACTATCCCATAATCCCTTGCAGTGAGGAGGAGAGCTTCCCTTGGCTAAGAACACCGTTGAAGGAGGTGATGCAGCACAGAGGGAGTCTGTCAGGATCGAGCGATCAAAGACCGTGGTAGTTTAGCAGGTTCAAGCTGGTCAAGGAAGGCATTGAGAGTACACGAGATGATGTCAGGTATGACATAGCCAGGAAGTACCCAGAGGAGAAGGATAGATTGGTGACATGATTGAGAAAATGGATGGCAGGAAAAGTGTGATGCTGACAGCAGAACAATTTTGTGATCAAGAGCTATAGGGAGGGACTGTATGACTGAGGACGTAGAGAGGCTGCAGCAGATAAGTTTTTCTTCACTGAAGAAAAAGGTGTGTAGGAGGTCAGGGATTTGAAGGGCAGGTGTGAGGAGCCTGAAGCCCTCCAGCTGTTCCTGAACTGCCAACACCCATCAAACCCAACCAGCATGGTCAATGGTCAGGGATGATGGGATTTGGGGTCCAACATTTGGAAGATGTGGATAGTAAATAAATAAATAAAAGAGCAGAGCATGATTTTAAAGGGATGCAGATCCTGTTTAGTGGCTAGGAGGCCATCGGGGGAAGTAGGCCATGGCTAAGGATAAGCGGAGAGAACGGCTCAGTGGGAGTATACTACATGGATGTTAAGCAAGGGAAAGCCAATGCGGGAAGAAGCGGGGGGATGCTTCAGGTATACTTTCAAGTACATGGCAATCTTTCCGAGCCTCGATTTTGTGGAACTCCCCCCACCCTTGAAATTCAGCCGGTGCCTACATCCCTGGGTTATAGATGCCAGGTTAAAAGCTGGCTGTTTAACTCAGGCCTTCAGACAACACTGCTGCTGTTGTTTGTGATTGTTCTAAATGCTGTTTCTTTTGTATTATTGTGCTTTTTATAGGAATTTGTTTGGTTTTGTGGAATTTTGTCATTACCCACCCAGGAATCTGTGAACGTGGAACAGGATACAAAAGGACTAAATTATAGTGAGACACCAGCATGCATCTCAAATGTATCAGAAAACAAAGCTGTCATAGGTCTGCCACCCAGGTGTGAACTAGCTGTTCAACATTTGACTACATGTGGGGGGAGGGGAGTGCTCACCTGACTGAATACAAAATTGACACTTGGAAAACTAAATGTCAGGCAGAAGAATTCTAACCCAGCTTTCTCCCCAACTTGGCAGTTTTCATCATAGGGATTTTATTGTTTTAATTTTGATAGGGAGGTACATCACGGAAGCCTTTGCACATGATCTGGAGTGGAATAGCCCATATGCATAAGTTTACCTCCTCAGCAAGGAACAACCAATAATCCTAGAAGGCTAAGTATTTGAAGAAGAGTAGAGTAGCACTACCAAGAAAGTGGAGGGTGGCTCCAGCCTGCCCTGGTTTCTACACACAGAACTCTGTGGCCTGCTATGGGAAC
Source organism: Rhineura floridana (assembly GCF_030035675.1). Classification (NCBI taxonomy): domain Eukaryota; kingdom Metazoa; phylum Chordata; class Lepidosauria; order Squamata; family Rhineuridae; genus Rhineura; species Rhineura floridana. The sequence continues at coordinate 48,832,387 of NC_084486.1, forward strand.
CTGAGCGCCGTTATAATTTGTTGGTTCATCAGTTGTCCCATTATAAAAAGGTGCCTGCATCAGTGGGGATGGGACAGATTTTTGGATGATGCAGTTCTGCACACACTTACCAGAGCACATGTTTAAGTGAACTCAATGGGGTTTACTTCTGAGGAGACATATATAGGAACAGTGCCACCTTAATAAAAAGTTAAGACTGAATACATCATGCACCACTTTAGAACAGCCAGCGTCTCCTGTGTGAGAGAAAAGGAAGAACGCCTCTTCTAAGACTATGGGCTGGATCCAGTCTAACTTAGTTGAACTTCCTATTGAAATCGATAGGCTGAGACTTAATCATGGCTAGCTTTCCCCATTGATATCAATGGGACTCAAATACAACAAACATAGTCTGGATCCAACTCTGTACCTGTGGCAGCATGGGTACAGCAACTAAAACAAAATTATCACCACTGCCACAACCATAGTATTCCAACTCCCATCTTTCCCCAACCAGGATCTCAAGGCAGAGAACATAGAACCCCTCCCCCCATTTTATCATCACAACAACCCTGTAGGGTAAGGAATGGAAAAACAGAGTCTGGTCCAAGGTCACTTAAGCTGATTCACGGCTGAGCGGTGATCTGAACCTGGGCCTCCCACAATTCCAGTCCAACACTCCAACCACTACATCATGCTGCCTCTCAAGGAATACCCTCAGAACTATTACTTGATCCTATGATGTATGCAGCTGTAAAATTATCCAATTGAAACTCGTAAGTCCACCAAGATTTCTTATCAGGTGACAGTCCAAATGGACATCACACTTACCTGTGAATGAGTCCCAACTCAATAGTATTTATTTCTGAACACACACACACACACGCACACGCACGCACACACAGAGGAATACACTCCTTGAATTTTGCTCCAATTCAAATAAATGTATAAACAAATATGAACGGGATGCCTGTATGCCTAAGGAACAGGCAAGTTATCATCCTGGAAAGCCAGTTCATTGCATTTCCTCATGGTAAGATACCACTAGATAAGAAACACCCCCCTGAGGGAAAAAAAAAGAGATCCAGTGTGGTCAGAGTGTCCAGCTGAGATCTGGGAGACCAGGGTTTAAATCCCCACTCAGTCATGAAGCTCACTGGGTGACCTGGGGGAAGTCAAGTCTCTCAGCCTAACCTACCTCACAAGGTTGTTGTGAGGATAAAATCAGGAGGGGGAGAACCATGTTTGTATGCCACCTTGCAGTCTTTAGAGGAAAGGTGGGATATAAATGTAATAAACAACTGTCAAGAAAAACCATATTTCAAAAGCAGAGTGTTTCAAATGATCCTGGAAGAGGAATGTTTTCTAAAACTAAGATAAAATAGGAAAGTTTTCTAAAACTAGGATAAAATAGGGGGAAAAGGCATCTAAGTCTGCTTAACTACCTAGGGGTTTTAAGAGGTATAGAGAAAAATGTGGCATTCTGAAGTAAGCCCAGCTTTTAGCTTTGCACCCCATTGCCAATACAATCTCTCCCAGCTCATTTGAAATTTTTAACAGCTGCACAGGAGACCAGAAAGGCACCCTTTCCCAGATATGGAGATCTAGCAGTAGAGAAAGTATCACTTCATGAATTTCTTCCTGTCCAGGCAAAAAACCCTGAATTATCTAAACAGGATAGTTATCCTCATTAGACCGATATTTCCCATCCCTTTTACAAAACGGATGAAAGAAAGAGCCGCCTATATTTAATTTGTTCACTTGCTTGGAGAAAATGGGGACAGCGCTTTCCCCTTCACCTCAGGAAAAGGTTCCACCAGACTATTTCTTCCCCTCGTGCAATTGTGACTTAGCAAGCTCAATTTCAACATAGCAGAGGTTGTTTGCTCAGGAGGCATCCCAGAGGCGTTGAAACATGCAAAGCCCCGGCGGCTACTCCGGCACCCCTCGAGTTCCCAGGCCCGCGGAAGCCAGCCAGATTTCACACACCCCAAGTCCGCGTCCCAGGTGAGAACACGAACCTTTGGAGCCAGCCCGGTTGGGATGCCAGCGCCTTCGGACCCAGCCCCCAAAGACCCCTTTCAACGGGATGCCCCCGGAACCGGAGGACCCACCTGCATGTCGAGCTGCTCCCCGTTGCTCTGCGTGTGCTCCATCAGCAACTGCAGCGCATCCTTGTAGCCATCGGCGGGCTCCTTCCCAGCCAGCTTCGCCCGGATGCTCTCCTCGATCTTGGCGTGGATGATATCCCGCGCCCTCAAGCCCTGGAAGCAAGAGCGGGATCAGGATCGGGATCTTCCGGTTTTCCAGCGGACGCGCCCCGCCCACCATTCAGGTGCGGGATCCTCTGGCCCTCCTCCCGCCTTCCCTCCTTCCCCCAAATCCGGGCCGGGCTTCGCCCTTTACCTTGTAGAGGCCACTGAAAGGCAAGTCGATGGGCAGGGAGAAAAGATTGCGGATCATCTCCTCGAAGGCCTCCATCAGGTACGGCTCGCTGTCGGCTCCTGTCTGGCCGGGCCGGAAGCCCAAGAGGATGCGCATGGCGATGCGGAACATGAGGCGCTTCACCTCCGGGTAAACCAGGAGGCAAGAGCCGCCGCCGCCAGTACTAACCAGCAACCACTGCCTCAGGCAACCGCTCACCTCTTCTTGGAGGACCGGGACGTAGTGCTCCAGGGCCTCGCGGGAGAAAGCCCGCATGATCGCCTGCGACAGAAGCAGAAGGGTTTGCTTTTAAGGGGAGCCCGGCGCCGGGAGAGCCTCTGTTGGGCCCCAGCTAAAGAAGGGTTTTGAGTCTGGCTGAAATCCAGAGCGCTTCGCCCTCCGATCGCCAAAGCTTTGGATTTCCCACCCGCTCTCCCAGCAACAAAGCCACCGAGAGGCACTCCAAAGAGGCCCCGGCGCCAGGCTTTCTGCGCGCGCATTCCTAGAGCGCTTAGCAGACCCGTCCGTTCGACGCGAGCCCTTGGTTTCCGCCGCCGTCCATGCGAAGACCGCTGCAAGCCCCCCCCCCGTCGTCCAAGGCCCTTCCTTCCAAAAAATAAGTCTGCTTAGGATGGGACCCGAATGCCACCCCAGGCCGGTAGTTCTCAGCGAGACCCGACTCCAGGCGGACAGGATCGGCTGTTAAGGCTGCGAGCCTGGGCATACGAGCTCAAGAGTCCATCCCACTGAACCCAATCAAGGGGGCTAGCTGCAGAGGATCAGACTGCGCGTCCGCTTCAAGTGGCGGATTAGAATCAGAGGCGAAGAAGAATTGCTGCGTCGTGGCGGCGGCGGCGGCGGCCACCACAGAAATCGGATGTTTTAAATTACGAGTCGCCTTTCATAAACCCGCACTTTAGGCGAACTCCTGCAGGGCTCACCAGGATTGCTGTTTCCTCCAAATATTGTCCGCATTTTGGCACTGCTGTGCCCGGTGACTTGAAAGGGAAGAAAACACCTTTGAAATTCACGAGACCCCGCCGTACCGTGTGGAGGGCGCCAAGACCTCTTTTATGGTCTTTCCATTGCGCCCTTTCCTTCTCGGGCTATTTATGGAAGGCGCCATTCGTTTTATTGGAGCCGCTTTTATTGGAATGGACTTTTTCCCCAGATGTGTTTTTAGCGGCATGGCCTCCTAACCCCGTCCCCTTTCCAATGCCTCTTGCAGCCCGATCCTGTTCATGCTTACGCAGAAGCAAGCCCGGCTGAAGAAGTTGGGATTTTCTTCCAGGAGGGCCGGAGTAGAAACGCGTTATAGCCGGGCTTGCAATTCATCAGCACATTCAGGCTGCAGTCCTTATCCCCAACTGCCTGGAACTTACTTCCACATAGACACGTATAGGATCGCGTCGTTATTAGGAGGCAGCACGTTCCAGAGACGTCCGTTTAAGCATTCTGAGACTCCTAGTGGGAAGTTTTTTTTCTAGAATTTGAAGTCCCTTGATTTCAATGGAAACTTGCTTCTGCTCTAGGAGCCAAAAAAGACTGACTTTTCCCGCTGCAGAGGATCCCCCGTCCCCACTGGCACCATCGGGGCAGGACTTTGGGGCACAAGTCTAGGGGTCAGCAGAATGAGGAAGAGGTGCCCCCAAACATAGCAGGGCCAATAAATGAAGAAAGACCATTAAGTCCAGAATGGAAAACTACTTGACTGCGCCACTACTTCTCTTCCCCCTCCCCCATCATATCCAAGAGCTCCCCTCCAGCCCAATCGAGATCTGGCGTGACTCGACCACTACTGCTCCGGAGCAGCAATGCCACCCCAAGCCTCCTGCATCCGGGAGAACCCCTCCCCGCTTGCCTTCTTGCGGTGCTTATGCTGGCCATCGTGGAGATTGGAGAGGCAGCCGGAGCCCAGGATAGTGCGCACTGAGGCCGGCCACTGCACAGCCACCAGCCGGTGCTCGCCCAGTAGGATGTGCCGCACGTTCTCCACCCCCATCACCCGCACCGTGGGCCTCCCGAAGAGATGCGTCTTGTAGATGTAGCCGTATTTGCGCCGCTTCATCTGCAGGAATTTCCGCCGCTGCAAACACGGGGGGTGGGGTGGGGTGCGGTGGGCGGGAGGAAGGGGAAAAAATCAAACCGTTTCTTCAGATCGCACCCGGCTCTCTCCCTCACCCCAGCTCTCGCCATAGGAAGCAACTGCCTCTCGCATTCCCTCCTCACCTGCAACACCAACTGGAGCGTCTCCCCGAAAAAAGGCAGTCCCATGGTGCCGGGGGGCAGGGGCAACGGGCAGCCGGGATCGCGACCCCGCAGGCAGTACAAGTCCCAGAGCTTCACGGCAGCCAGAAAAAGTAGCAGCGGCAGCAGGATGAAGGTGCACACGGCGCTGGGCAACAAGGCGGAGAAGCTCATGCTGGCGCTGCCGGGCTGGAGAGCGCAGCGGCGGGCTCCTGCTTGCCTGTCTTCCTCCTCGACGAGCGAACACCAGGGCCAAGCGCCGCGCCGGGAGCCCCTTTTATACCCATCCTCAGGCCCAGGTCGCTGCCCACTTTACCTTGGGCCAGGCGATCAATTAGTTCACCCAAAGTTCAGCTTTAATTGCCGCTGGTGGCCTGCAAGCTCCGCCCCCGATCTCTCTCGATCTCTTCCCGCCCCCCTGGCTCCAGCTGTTTGGGTTTTGCGCCCTCCCCGTCCCCGCCCAACCTCCGGAAAAGTGGGGCCGATTGCCTTTGGGCCAACTGCGGTAGCAAAACGAGGATCTGCAGCGGATCCTGACACCACCTGTCCTGGTTTGGGTGGGCCTTCAACTTCCAAAGAAGTCCTTGCAGCCGCCATCCCAAACAGGTTGACTGGGAAAGTCAGGGCAGCTTAGTTCAAGGAGGCAGCTAGGCCGAGCCTAGACCGGCTTGTTTACTCGTGGAGTTCACAATAGGGCTTACTGCAATGCCCCTAGTACTCCCCGGCATATTTGACAGTCTGTCGATGGGAGGGACCTTGCCCTGAGCTGAATATGGTTGGAACCTTTAAGGCTGTTAATCCCCTAGGCCTAGACACTCAACCGGACTTTCTTCCGAATAGGTGTATGTAGGTAGGATTGCATTCCTCTAGTCTGAGTTAGTCGAGCCTAAATCCCTCGACAAGAACAGGGTTAGGGAGCCGCCCTCAACTTCTCCTCGGATCATCGGGCGGCAGAGCCCAACATTATAAGAAATTAGAGAGTAGTCCCATTGAACTGATTCCTAAGTGGCGCTCCCGCTTCGAAGTAAACGTGCCTAGCCTTGCGCTCGATCCTACACACACACGCAGACGTAAGCTGGGCGGTTCAGTAACGTACGTTCAGGAACCCTTTGTCTCCTCCTCCTATTCCAGTTTAAGGCCCTGTTTTGCAATACATGGAAGATTCCTTTTCCCCCCCTCCAAAATAAAAAAGTCCTAACGCTTGGGCGGCAATCCTATGCCTATTTACTAAGAGGTATGCCCCGTTGAACTCCAATAGTCTAGTCCTCTTCGTTTCAATGGTTTGGGAGTCTGTCTTCGATCTTTACTCCGGAGTAAGTGATTAGGTCCGCTTCCCAGTGCCAAGGCCAAGGAGGGGCAAGTCCAGTTTTGCGGTAAGTGCTCCTTTTATCGGACGAGTAAATACGGGTAGGATCGGGCTTTCGCCGGATGTGAAGATACCGCCCAGCTTCACAAACGGTGCTGAGCTCCTGCAGGACTTATTTACTGTGGTACTTTAATGAAGGAAGACTTTGAAGGAGGACTTTGAAGTCACAGAGAGAGCGAGAGAGCGCCCCATCAGGGCTCAGGGGAGCGATGCGGTTTCTGTGCTAGGGCTCAGCTTTGGGACAGCTTAGGTCTAAACATGGTACTTTCCCCCGATGCGACGGTGTAACCACAGCCAACCTATATTTCTCTGGGATTTCTTCTTTGTAAGCATTTGATGTATTACTAGATTGTCATTCCTCTTACGCTCGGTCAGGCCCCTCCGTTTTAGTTTCAGAACAACCACCCTCTGTTCCTCAAGCACTGTTTCGAAACCACGACAGCGACGAGCCTAAGCAGGACGCTTCTATTTTGAAAGACAGGGAGCCGACAGCCAGACCTGGATCCTGATTGGCCTAATGCTAGTTTCCTGCCAAGAGTCCCCACCCACCCCCCTCCCGCTTTCCCAAGTTTGGCCTGAAGGTGCTGTTGCTGTTTTTAAGGGATAGTCCCAAGGTCACCCGGTCAGCGATCTGGCTACAGTGTGCGTAGAACTCGTGCGTCCTTGGGCAAAATCTACAACTTTATCCTCTGGGCGGCAGGCACCCACCTCAGGGGCCAGCTGAAGTACTTGTCCCTCTCTTTTTAGGACTTCGCTGCTCCCGAGTCCTTCCTATGGAAGTCTCGATAGTTGGTGCCCTTAAGTCAAGGAACCTAGCTGGATTTACCGTGGTCTTCACCCTGCTCCTACGCCTCCCATTGCTTTCAGTGAAACTTCGGTAAGCAACCTGGGCCAGCAGTCCTGTACACATCTCCTAGGAATAAAGTGGGTCTGACTATCGTGTCTAGATGTATTGGACTGAGCTGTGAGGATGTAAACCTAAACTCATGTACTTGGGGAAAATCCCCATTGAATGTGTACGCGATAGTTAGGATCTCGAGGCATGTGAATAGGAGGAATTACTTCCCATCTCCCCCCCTCTCCCGACAGCCAGTTTGTATGTTGCAGGAGATAAAGACATTCAGGTTACGATCTCATAAACGCTTGAGACCAGCGCCCCCCCCCCCAATACAGGGGGATTTAAAATATAGGATTATGTTGTCAATTACCTAATCTGTTTCCTGGTTTAGAGGGGGAGCTAGGCCTGTTGAATTTCTACCTGCCCTGCATTTCTAAAAGGCGCGATCATTCGACAAAGCCCCCTTAACCTATTTAAGTTGGCAAATGTCTTTTGCTCAAGACCAACATTTACAGGACACCCTGTTGGTCTATTGTGTGTGCATGTGGAAGGGGAATCCAAAGGGATAACAGGCCTGGAGGTAGACCCTAATAAAGCCGACTCTTAATTTTTTTCAAAGTGAGAGCATGTTTCCTTGTCGTCTTTGGTAGACCTCCCAGATCATTGTGCCGAGATATATTTGAGTCTTTGCAATGCGTACCACCACATCCACTCTCCCTGCTGTTGGAAGTGAGGCAAGAGCAACTCCTGTTTTGTTTTGTTTTTTTGTGCTCCAGAGGGAAGATAGAGCTAGGATCCTTCAGAGGGATAGGCTTGTTTACCTTTACTTGTGATGCTCTGACTTCCTTTTGTCGCTAGACTGTTATGTCTTTAGGGAAGCTTACCTGCCCCTCCTCCTTCTGCCCTTTCCTTTCTTTTGTCCTCCGCTGACCAGGAGAGAGGAGACTCCCTTTGTCTCTGCTCTCTCTCCAAGCATGGGGCTGACTCCTACACCTGGGAGTTATGCCTCCAACTTAGCTAGTTAGAACTAGGTTTGCCTTTTCTATCTGCTATGTATTTCTATTAATAAAGTAGCTTTTCTTATTTTCCTAAGTCTCCAGTCTCAGTGATGCTGATACAGGGTAAAAGCCTGCTTTCTTAGGCAAACGCAGGCACACGCTGGCACACTCACATTTCAACAGCTGCTGTTACTCTGCTGCTGTGGTGTTGCTTTAAACTAAATTAAGCACACAATTACACACAGCACAACACCTGCCCCCCACCAACTTTTGTTCGTTTGTTTTTGATTTTGCTAACCACAACAACCAACCAGCGGAAGAGCTTTGTGGAGCAGAAGCTTACGGAACTTCATTGTGATCTTTTAGCTGACCCTAATTGAAGAGCGGTACCGGTATGTGACCATGTGAGCACATTTCTTGCTTTAAATGAGGAGAGCACCGTTTGGAGACAGAACCTGCTGCGATGAGGAGGCTGCTCGTAATGACTTAAGTATTCTGCACATGCTCAAAGGCACTCTTTCCCTTTATTCCCGTCTCGCCAGTACAGCTACCCTGTCTCCTCTGGGTAGGATTTTAGGTTGTAATCTAACCATGACTACTGAGAAGGAAGTCTTATGGAATGCAATGACGCTTTCTCCCAGCTAATTGGGGTTAGGAACTGGCACCCTCAATCAACAACCAATAATAACGTCTCCGGCCTGAGCATTAAGTTGAAACAAGTTTCTGAGGCCAAGCTCTGTTTCGCGCATGCGTGTGTTTTAGGTTAGAGGGGGCCTCCCGTTGTAAGGTTCTGATCCTGTTGCTGGAGCACTACAGCCGCGGCTTTCATCTGATCCCTCCGGCTGGAGCGGTCGTGAAGATTTAGGGTGGGAAAGCCTTCCCCTCAGCTCCTGTCCCCAACCTGTGGCTCCCCCAGCGCCGCAAGGACTGCCTGCAGCAGTCCTGGGAGGGAGAAAGAGAGAGAGAGGTTTCCCTAGGCTACAAACCATAAAAGATGTCACCAGCTGAGGGAAGAATGGCTGAGCCCTCGCCGCTTTCTCTAACTTTAGTCCTTGGCCTGAAGTTCACCCCACAGACAGGGGCTTATATTTACGTTCAAGGACCTGAGATGAAGAATCCCCAGCCCCAGCAAGAAGATGGAGTAAATTCTCAAGCTGATGATGCGGGGCTAATCGGAGGTTCAAACGCAGGTCAGCGAGGAGGAAAAGGAGGGTGTTATGGCGAAAGGTAAACACACACCGAGAGCGCCGCAGCCGCGCCGCAGCCTCCCCGCCGCCTGCTGGAGGGGCGGAAAAGCGGGAGATCACAGGCAGCTGCAAGACAGGGAAGAAGGGAGTCGCGGATTATAGCCGGCTCTGCCTCGGGTGGGGCCGATCTGGCTTCACCCCGCAGTGGCACCGGAGCGAGGGAGTGGGGGTGTGTGTGGATAAGCCACGTCGACCGCATCTCCTCCTTGCCCAGCCGTCCAGTCAATCTCTGCCTCGCCAAGGTATCCTCAAGTCCTCCCGCTGGGGTTCTATGGAACTTGAGGGTGCTTCACCGCTGCCCAACCTTGCGTTTCTCTCGCTGGACTAATGAAATAAATCGCATTCCTTCCCCCCCATCCCAAGATGCGAGCTAAGGAGGAGAAGGTGTAGGAGAGGCACCCCCGTGCAAGCCGTCCGGGCACATCTAGCCTCCAAGCGCCGGTTTTATACCCGGAATTCAGTGGGATCAACAATCCTCATTGCCCACAAGCCTCACTGAACTCAGGGGGGCTGACTGTATTTATTATTATTATTATTATTATTATTATTATTATTATTATTATTATTATTATTATTATTATTATTATTATTTATACCCCGCCCTTTTTCCAAACTGGAACTCAAGGTAGCTTCCAGATAAAAGTAAATACATATCATTAAGAACATATAAACATATAAAAATCAGCATTAAAACAGAATTAAACTATTAAGATGTTAAAACCAATTAGCCATCCCTATTAGACTTCCCTATTACAGAAGTGAGACAGTCCCCCCCTTCAGCGGTTTAAATGCCCGCTTTCTCTAACCATAGGGTTTTCGGCCTTTGAATTCGGTTAAGACAGTCCAGCCTGTTCCTTGGAAAGCGACCAGCGGAGCGTAACAGGCGCCTGCTTTCCTAAACAAACCAGTTTGCAGCCATTCAGAAACAAGACCCATTGAGTTCAGTGGGACATACTCCCAGGTAAGCGTGTATACAATTGCAGTCTTCTTTCCCTCGATGGGAGCAGAGGAACCTTCTATGGGGGGCTGCGATTTCCCTTACACACACCCCACTTGCCCAGTAAGACATACCTGACGCTTGCATTGATACCTCCGTAGGACGATGTGTCACAGGAGGCTGCTCCGTGGGGCCGCCCCAGGTCCTGTGAACATCTCCCATGCATCAGTTTCTCCAGCCGATCGCGTTTAGGAGTAGGTTGCGTGGGATACTCGCTGGAGGGTCGGGAGGTTGCAGCACCTTTAGGGAGATCGCTAGACTAGAAAATGCCGCCGCAAATGCGCTTCTCTGGGAAGCCTTATGACGCTTCTCCAAGAGAGAAAAAACCAAAGGTTTTCCGAGCCAGGCTCAACTTCTCTTTCCTGCCAGGGGGTGTTGGGAGCTCGCCAAATGTCGCAGACCCGCATCGCTCTGACGCAGCCTGAGATCGAAAGGAGAAAGAGCCCTGGAAGGGTCCGAGAGATCTGCCCCTTCAAGGTCAGGAACCGAGAGCGACAGATTGCGGCGATTCTAGGGGAAATGCGGCACCCAGCACCCGCTTCCCAACAAAAGAGGACGGTGGAATTCTCGTAGGAGTAGAATAAGACAGAGCGCTAGCATCTATACCGCAGTTTGTGTACTTCTGAACCTCCTATAGTAAGAGGGAAACCGGGGCAAGTGTTTAACAGAAGCTTCCAGGTTATCCTCGCTGCCTCCGTTGCAATCGCGATTCAGTCTGGGAACAAGTTGCTCCAGAGTCAGTTCGTGGATAGCAATAAGTCTGTCTCTCCCATGAGTGCCCACCCATTGTCTTAAATCAAAAAGCAAGAGTACATATCCTTTATTATTGTTATTGTTATTGTTGTTGTTGTTGTTATGTAATCCCAGGCTATAGTCTGAAGGCACATGAGGCCAGCTCCCTGCTGAAGCTAAGCAGGGTCAGGTCTGGTCAGTGGCTGGATGGGTGACTGCCTGGAAACCATATGTAAGCCACCTTGGGTTTCAGCCATGAAAAGAAAGGCGGAATATAAATGTAATAAATAATAATAATAATTCGTTCAGCATTACCTACCTTTCAGAATTGTTGTGAGGATAAAATATGGGCTGGGCAGAACCTTGAGCTTCTTGGAAGAAAAGTGGGACAGAAATGTAATAAAGAGGACATATTTAAGGAACTTGGCATCACTGAGGGATCCTGAGAAGGCACTTTGCCTGAAGAACATATGTGACAGATCATGCAAGATTCATCTAGTCCGAGATCCTTTGCAAGAATTGTGGCAACCAACAGACATTACCAGTGGCTCAGCGTCTGCTCAGAAGGAAGTCCCATTGAGTTCATTAGGGCTGGCTGCTAGGCAGTAGTGTAGTGGCAAATTCAGAAGGGCTGGATCACTTCATGATAGCCATGCCTCCTCCCATCTTCTTTTTCTTTTCCTGCTGTGTTGAGAATGAGATCCTTGTTAATGCCTTCTCCCACAACTAGGAGCCAATAAGCATGAAAGGGCAGAGTGTTAGCTGTTGAAATATGTGGTTCAGCTCAAACTGGTGGGTTGGGGCAGCATGGGATTAAACAGGGTAGATAGAGAGGAGACCTGATAAGATATACCTATCCTTTGATCTCCTGCTGACTCTTCCTTCCTGTTAGACTGATATTCTCAGGATGTTGACCACATCTTCAGGTTTCCTTTTTGTTCTCTTGAGAGGGAGAGCAGAGATCTCTTTGTCCATCTCTCTCCTCACAGCATGAGGGCAAACACTAAGCTTAGTGTTTCCCTCTCCAACTTAGCTAGTTAGCTAGATATAGAACTCTTTCCTATTTGTTTATTTATTATTTGATTTATATCCCGCCCTTCCTCCCAGCAGGAGCCCAGGGTGGCAAACAGAAGCGCTAAAAACACTTTAAAACATCATAAAAACAGATCTTAAAATACATTAAAACAAAACAATGTTAAAAAGATCTTTAAAAAACGATAAAAACATTATTTAAAAAAACATATTAACAAGCAACTCTAACACAGTCGCAGACTGGGATAGGTCTCAAAAGGCTTGTTGAAAGAGGAAAGTCTTCAAAAGGCGCCGAAAAGATAGCAGTAATCTTGATAGAAAAGATAAGTTTCCTATCAAGTATGTACTTCTAGAATACAGTAGTTATTTCTTATTTTGAATCTTAAAGTCTCAATCTAATCCCAGGGAAGGTGTAATATTTAGCAATGATTCAAACACACAAAACTCAGATGCTCTCTAATTTTGCTACTCTGCAACATTAGCTACTGCTGACTCACCTCCTTTCACTCTGATTCATTACATTTAGCAGAAAAGAACAAGGGCGCATGTTAGAAGACTCTTCTCAGTGGCTAATACACTCTCCTTTCGTGCTGATTGGCTCATAGGATACTGGAGAGGTGGGGAACCTGCTCCCAAAAAAGTAAAGGATCTAAGACTCCCCAGACCCTGGATGACTACACCCCTGCTGTAGTAGGTATAGGATCCTTGGTGATCTCCCAGAAACTAGCCAGGCAGAAGGGTCCGCCCCGCGCAAGCATTCTGTTTCCTCCCCAGCTGAGTGCGGCTTCTTCATCTTTAAAGGCCGAGAAGATAGACGGTTTGGCGAAGCAAGTCATTGTCAGGGTGAGCAACTCCTGGCGCTTCCTTCGCTCTTCAGGTTGCCAAAGGTCCTCCTGAATGGGGGGACGGGACGGATGAGGAGGAAGCCCCGGCTTTCTTGATGAAAAGATTCCCGTTTTGTTTTTGTGAACGCCGCTGACGTTTCCTCACTCTGCCCCCCCCCCACACACGTTAAATAATGTAAATAGCATTGGACAGAGAAGAACCGATCTAACCTATTGAAGGTCGGTAAACTGGGGTAATGTTGCACTATCAAGGCTATAACGGGGGCTACAGTTATAGCATAGTATAACCCTTAGACATTGCGAATAAGCACCATTTCACTCGAGAGGAGTTACTTCCGAGTAAATATGCTTATGCACACATGTAATATATGTTGGTCTAACTGACGTGACTCCTTTGGTCGAGATCCATACAGCGAGCCCCATACGTTGCTCGTTTACACCTAATTCAATCGGATTTACTCTTAGGAGCTGACTTTCGTATAAGGCCGTTTTCACCTTTTACAAGGCAATCCTATGTAAGTCTACTCAGTGAGAGCCTCAGTGAGCTCCTCCCAGGTGAGCGTGTGTAGGACTGCAACCTAAAAATCGGGGTTTACAGTTCCTTCATTGATACGAAGGAAACCTGACAGCCAAGAACTTCTGACTCGCATGAACAACGTTCACACGTTCTTGAGCGTTCTTAGCGTGAAAGCAGCCGGCTCCTAGGAACGGTTTATAAAGAGGAACAATGACGATCACTGCGTGTTGAGACCTTTTCCTCTGCAAGCTGTGTGTGATGGCGGCACTCCGTTATTCTTGGCCAAACTTAATTAACACAAATACATAACTAAACAATTAACTCTGTCGGGGGGGGGGTTAACAAAGGTGAAGTCGGTCCCGATCCTGAGCATCTTACTGGCTCTCCGCCCCAGCCGAACCTCCCAATAAATGCATCTAAAAGGTGAAGCTGCCGGCTAAGAATCGGAGCTAATGATCTGAATTATGTGGGAGGGGAAGACAAGAAAAGGGACTCTTGGCCTGTGGTCAATTTCCCCCAAGGGTTGGCTTTGCTTTAACAAGAATAATCCAAAGAGGGCCTCCCTGTGTTGCCTTCTCGCCACCGCCGCCCTCTAGCCAGGGAGGGGTCAGCCTTGATCCACCTCTCGTGTGCGCGCCTAATGGCGGACGGGTGCCCATTCGGTGGTGCGTCTGCGGCTTTGCGGGAAGAGTGGCATAACCCCGGGGCGGTTGCGCCTGCCCAGGCGTTGACCTGCAGGCGACCTGCAGCCCGGATCGTGACATCTGCGTGACCCCTGCTAGCTCCTGCGCCAAGTTCATAACGAGATTCGGTGGGCTGAGCGTTGTTAATTAACACAGGAAACCTTTATTATCTCCGCAGCCATCTATTATCCAGCCGGCGGCGGGAGGGGCTTCTCCAGTGGTCAAAGAGCGAAGGGGATAATTAAAGACATCTTGGAAGAAGGTCAAGAAATTCACCGCCTCATACGAACAGACTGCGGGGCGGAGTGCCTGTTACGGGCTATTCCACGTGGCTTGCCACCGTCGGTGGCTGGGGACAGGGTGGGGCTTCGGTTCTCAGAAGGCGCTTACGCAAGGTTAGTGGAATTCTAGCTGATACGACCACGATCCCAGAGTTTAAAGGTTCCACAGTTTTTGAGGTTATATTTATGTTTTAAATTTTGTATATGGCGGTTGTTTTCTTTAGCGTTGCCGCTTTGAGACCTAGAAAAGCAGGATATAAATGTTTTAAAATAAATAATGTTCTCCGGCATCTTAAAAGAAGTTATCAAATTTTACTGTGGCGTCAGCTTTCAGGGTCCACTCCCCCAAAGTCCAGGTCAGCAGATGCGTGAAGGGAAATGCTCAGGTCATGCCCTGGGTGGTGGGCTCTGGTCCATGAAAGCTTATAGCGTTACCATTATAAATGGGTAAATTTATTTATTTCAGTGAGTCTACTCTGAGTCGGCCACATTTCAATCGCCCTTAAGGTTTCAAGGTGCCACAAGACTTTTTTATTTTATTTTATTTTGTTGCAACACTTTAGGCTACCCCTCTGGAAATATTTTAAAAGAAAAATATTCCAGATCAAATCACCAGGTGCCCCGTTAGCTAAATTCCTCTATTCTTCTCAGACCGACCCTGTTAATTCTCGGGGTGAGCCCACCCGACCCAAGAGCTTTCTCACAATTTTTAAACTACACACACACGTGAGGCTGCGTGAGGTTTCGCGTGAAGATACAAGATCTGTCTCTACTAGTACATGCGTTCGGTTGAAAATGGGATCTATTCCTCTTTCAGCTCGGCTGTTTCAAAGTCACCGGCGCCGTCAGTGGAGTTTGCACGGTCGCTTGTGAAAACGCGCTCGGTTCTGACTCCCGGGTTAATAATTTTTATACCCTGCGCATGTGTGTGCAGAAGCAAGCCCCACTGGATTCAATGGGACTTACTCCCTGGTAAGTACGGTCAGAATGGCAGCCTTAGTTCGCCTTACAATACAGACTTCCCCGTTCAATACAATGGGACTTACTTCCGCGCAAACACTCCTGGGAGTGCGCCGTAATAGAGAGATGTGGAGAAAGAATGCGCACAAAAGGAATGGCTTTTGGGTCGACGCGAAAGCCCTGGAGATGCTCCCAGACTTTTCAGGAGTGAGAACAATGAGATCAGTGACATGTTTAGACCATCTCCTTCGTCTCTGTTGACTCGCCCCCTCCACGGCAGACTAGGCAAATGCAAGATCACTGTGGCAGGAGATGTGCTCTGCCAGGGCAGCCAAAGCATGGTAAAAGGATCCTCTCACACGATTCACATCCACGCTTCTATTTACGATCCTCAGCTTAGATGTGGTGGACCAAAAATATAGGTGAGGGAGGGCAAACAGGTTTCCAAAACTAAATCTAACAGGCCTAAGGGTTGGTGCTTCTTCCTCCCCCCTCCTTTTCCTTTTTTTTTATTCAAAGAGCATTGGATTAAAGGAGAATCTCACAATGGTATCTGTAGCATTTTGAAGGGCTCATATGGGGAGCTGTGATAATTAAAGTTAGTCATTGACATTTGGCTGATGTTGTGGTTTTTTCCTCAGTTTACCACAAAGATTCACCTTAAAAGACAAGGTCAGAAGGGCAGGGGCTTCTGGTTCACTTGAGGGTCAGCCTGCCAACAGCATTTAACTCAGCATTGCAGGGCAACCTGGGGGGGCAGTGGAAGGAGAGCGAAACAAAAGGGGAATTACCCTGAGATTTAATTCAGAAATCTTCCTTTTCAGTTGGTGCTTCTCTGCAGCCAGGTAAGAGAGCGGACAGGTGCTCTCTGACTTATATTATGGAGGTTCAAGGTGTCCCAAAGGTCTATGGGCATTCCAAACCATTTATCTAGCATCTCCATTGTTTTTAGAGACATTTTCACCAGAAAAATAGAAGATAAATCTGTTAAAATATTTTATACTGACAAGCCTTTTCTTCTCCAAAGGAGATATTTGGAGGTCACCTGTTTCTGAGAATTGGAACTTCCAGTGGTAGTTAATAAGACACACCAGCTTGGCTTTTATGCCCATTCTAAAGAGTGTAAAGTCAATGGTGAATGTTTTAATCCTGACCCCAATTCAGATTGGAGGAATACTAAGGCTGTAATGTTTAATCAATGAATTATTTAGACTATTTTTTAAAACCAATCAATTAAAAAGGTGCCCAGTTAATCAGGCAACAGATTTTTTAAAAAAATTAATACAGTTTTATAAATAAAATCTACATCTTAGGACAAACGTTCCCCATTCTTTCTCATGGGTGGGAGAGAACAGCTCTTGTAAGGTGGT
Source organism: Rhineura floridana (assembly GCF_030035675.1). Classification (NCBI taxonomy): domain Eukaryota; kingdom Metazoa; phylum Chordata; class Lepidosauria; order Squamata; family Rhineuridae; genus Rhineura; species Rhineura floridana. The sequence goes on from NC_084486.1 coordinate 48,848,903, forward strand.
GCTTACCTAGGTCACATGGTTGCAGTGTCTAAAAATAAAGTATGCTTCTTGGTTCAGAACTTTTTTTATCCATATGCAAACATATGAAAATACAGTTGATTAAACAATCAATTAATCAACTAAAATCATGGAATTAATTAACTAACAGAGCAATACAACTCAGGGGAAGCTGGTGTAAGTGGTGCTGGCACAAGGGAAGCCAGCATAAAGGTCCGCTGCATCCAGCTGCCATTCAGGAGCCTCTGGGTTGACTGAACGCTGGCTCAACCGGGAACTGCATGCAATGACCAGAAAGTAAAAGCCTGCTTTCCAGAGAGTAAGCCCTCTCCATTAATTTCCATTGTATTAATTTTCTTCGACCAACCTTTTTCCCAGTGTAACTTTTGCCTGACACTTTCTTTGGAATTTATATCAGCTTACTCCAGCTTCACTTATGCTGGTCTCAGCTGAACACCAACTGAGTTGGACTGAGAGATTTTTGCTGGTGTAGCTCAGGGGGAGATCCACTGCATCCAACTCCTCTCAGCCCAGCATAAATGCAAGTTGGATTGCGCCCTTAACTGTTTTCATCCTGTGACAGCCCTAATTAATATTAATCAAAAGTCATGCTACAAGTGAATCTTAAGGTCACAGTAAATTCCACTAATAGCCATGAAGCTTTCTTTCCGTTTCAGGCCATGGTGTTTGGCACATGCAAACTTTTAATTAGATAGTTTAACTGGGTAGTTTAGCCAGAGGAGAGTGAAAGTCTAGTGAACCCTGTTGGAAGTGGGACAAGAGCAACTCCTATTTGGGTTCTTCTGTGTGTATTCCAGAAGGAAGATAGAGTTAGGGTCCTCCAGCTGGCTAGGCTTGCCTATCTTTACCTGTGCTGTTCTCTACCTAACTTCCTTCCATTGTAGACTGATATGCTCAGGGAAGCTGACCTGCCCCTCCTTCCTTTGTCTTCTTCTTGGACTGTTGGAGGAGAGAGGAGACATCTCTGTCTTTGCTCTCTCTCCTGAGTCATGAGGGCAATACCCAAGTCTGGGCATTGCACCTCCAACTTGGTTAGTTGGAACTAGGTATGCCTTTCCTATCTCCTATGTATTTCTATTTATTTAAGTAGCTTTTCTTATTTTACCAAGTCTTAAGTCTCAGTGACCTAAATGCAGGGTAAAAGCCTGCTGCTTTGGTAAATACACACACTGGCACACACGCATCTCAGACTGCTGAGTATTTCTGCATATTTCCATAACAAACCTAACAAGTATCTTCTTTTCAGAATTGAAATTAAATCAGGGCCAGTATTTTGAGTCCGGGGCAGAGTTAATGACTGCAGGACAACCAAATATTCAACCAATGTGGGGGTTTAAAGTCTAAAAAAGCCACAGGTAACACTTCACCTGCTGAATTTCTGTTCTGTCTTACGGTTATTAAAAGCACGATTCTTCTATGAGGAAATATGGTGACAAACCCTAGCAGGATGAAAGGGAAGATGATATCATATAAAACTTTATTTTTTAAAGAAAAACTGTACATTTGAATGTTTAATTTTATTGGCTACAGGACTTAATCAGCTCTGGAACCTGATTGACTCATTCCTAAAAATGAGCCACTTAACAACAAAGGAAAGGGTGTTCCTAAACATGTGCAGATTATCTGGTGAAGAAAGCCAGGGGTCGCTTTCTGCCCTGATAACCCCTCTGAAGTCAGTCATTAACTGGCAATGATATTGAAATAAGTATTGTACAACTGCAAAATTAAAAACTCATCATACGACCTATCTGAAATAAGATTTTAGGCACATTTTCCCCAGAGAAGGGGTTGCAGCAAGAGTAGTTTTGTTTAAACATAATGACAACTAACAAGCCCTCACCACACTGAGAACCTGGTATTTGGTGCCCAGAAGTCAGAAGCCTGAATATATTGCCTAGAGAACTGGCTCTGGGCAGGAGAATAGATCCAGTCACACATTTTTTAAAATTACGCAAAGAAAAATGCCCTCCCCACCTGATGACATTGTGAAATTAGAGGGATGGAAGCCTTGGAAATATGTTGTCCAACTCAAACTAGTGAGCTGGGTCTGCATGGGGTTAAAAAGAGCAGATCCAGAGGAGACCTCCTGGTTCCCAGGTTACACCTATCGATTGATCTCCTGCTGACTCTTCCTTCCTGTGTAAACAGATGTTCTTAGGATACTGATTGCTGACCACATCTTCTGGCTTCTTCTTAATTCTCTTGAGGGAGAGAGAGGGTAACTTGCCTTTGTCTGTCTCTCTCCTCACAGCATGAGGGCAAACACTGGACTCTGTGTTTACAACTGCAACTTAGCTAGATGTAGAACACTTTCCTATTTAGTATGCATTTCCAGATAAAGTGGTTTTCTTGTTTTGAACCTTAAAGTCTCAGTGTGACTAATTCCAGGGAAAGTATGTAAGAATTCAAACACATGCAAAGCTCACTCAGGTGTTTCTTTGTTATTCTGCGAGGAGTAGGTAGAAATAAAGCTTTTTACAAACTCAACATTCAACCTATTTCAACATTTAAATTGAACTTTTTTGCTTTGAAATTTTTCTTGGCTCATGAAGGCAATACTTTCCAATATCAATTTGTCAATTTCATTCTTTAAACCCACCTAAATCTAATAGTGTTAATACCTGATTCTGTGTTTGTGTGTGGGTGCGTGTGTGCACACACACAAGTGAGTGAGTGGGAGGGAGGATTCGAATGATCAGATCATAAATTCCTAACATTTTGTAAACACATTTGTTTTAGAACAATGTTTCCCCAATGTGTTTGAGCTGCAGGAGAAGAGAATATGACTGAAATCAAGATTTAAATCTTATTCATATTCTTGAGATCTTTCCCCAACCTGGTGGGACTTGTGGTCTAAAACATCTAGAGGGCACCAGGTTGTAGAAGGGTGGTTTTGAGTAAAGATTGGCAGGGGTGGGAGGGACATGATGATTGCCTCTCCCGCTCTTGCAGCAAAGAGATGTAAAATGGACCACTAAGGAATTTTGTTTTGGCTCCTCTTGTAATTACTATGGACTGCAGCAAAGTGTCTACTGCACAAACCATGGAACAATTTCCTTCATGTTTAAAGTTATTAGAATCAATCAACCAATTATACTGTCACAGTCTCCTTAAAAGTGTTTAGAATTAATGGAATGTCCCAAAGATACATTAAGTTGTTGTTTGGTTAAATGCCACAAGACGGAGAAAATTGCTGTATTTAAGCGTTGACATCAGTGCTGGGTATCAGAGAATGAATGTGGATCAGATGATTACTTTGCAGCAGGAAGGAACTCTCTGCACTATGTATGTATATAACAAATGTGATGCCTACACTTGTTTGTTAATTTTTTTTGGAAAATGTTTTTAAAACAAACTTGTGATATACAATTTGTTTAAAAATCTAGACAAGATGCTGTTGTGGACAAACTAACAAGCACATCAATAGTAATAACTTACAACTGAAATGTAAATAAAATGAACATATATACTACATCAATGTCAAAACTGTAAATTAAAAAAACGTATACACCAAGATAAATGACTTTTGAGGGGCTGACTACAACCTACTATACAAAGTTAAGAGTCATGTGTCTTGTTCTGCCCACTGTTGCCTCAGCCACCAGTGGCATCTAGCCCCTGGAAGATTATCCATGAGGAATGTGGCCCTTAGGTTGAACGATTCTCTGCTCCTGACTTTCTCATAAGTCCCATTAATTTCAGTACAGTTTCTCTCATGCAATGGTGTATAAGATTGCAAGGACACTAATAGACATGTTGTTTTGTATTTTCAATATTGTAATTCTGAGATATCAAGATCTCTAGTATATTTGATAAATGGTCTCTGTGTAAGGAAGTAAGCCTCCAGCTTAGTTCTACCCATCCTGATTTCAATTTTGCGAGTTCCACGTTGCAGGCAATCCAAACATTAGCTTAGCTGCCAACAGCAGAGAAAATATATGCAGGTGAGCCATGATGTAGGTATCATCCCTGTTGTTATCACAATACAGCAAAACATAAGAGTGGATGTGGGCAGGGCTCAGTGCCTATGATGCAGCCAGTCAGGTTCAGTATAAAGAAGCCAGCAGTTTCCTCACATTTTACATTCACACCACATGTGGAAGAATGTGCTCTTCTGCTGTCAACACAAAGTCTCCTCTGAACATATGAAGTTTCAGAAGTTGCCAGATTCATTTACAGTTTGGTTTTATGTTGAGGATAAGTCAGACTAACAGTTTTCAAACAATCAACTATTCATTCAGCCTTAGTCATTGCTCCTATAGATGGATAGTGCGTTGCTGTAATGATGGATGTTCTTTCTTGAGAATTAAGGCTGCAGTCTTAACCCCACTTACCTGGGTGTATACCCCATTTAATTAAGTAGGACTTACTTCTGAGAAGGTATGGATTGTATCATTAGCTGCTATGCCTTGTCAGCAGCCTTATTTCCTTTTTTTAGGTACTTCTTTATTTAAATAAATTAAAGCACTCAGCTTTGTCAGTGTGCAGTAAGGATAATTTATTGTGAATGTCTGCCATTGTTACAGAAGTTACTGTTTTCTATAGAATCATTGTGGCAAGGTTAATAGGTGTCCCAGTTCTGATTCTGTTGTCACCACAGATCAAAGCCTGATGTGGCAAAGTGTTTATTTGAATGCTCCACTATAAATCTAACTTGCAGCTAATTACTGTGTCATGACAAACATTTTTCATAAATGAAACTAAACAGAATTGCTATGTGACATTGTTTTTTCCTGAAAGATCTCATCTCTGATGAAATCTTGTACTGTACAGAATTTCACTTGAAGCTAAATTCTTTACAGTAGAGTTACTTTCAATGCTTATTGCTAGTCTTTTGACTGCAGCAGCATGGTGGTCAGCAGAGTATAGTTTATGTGTACAACATCACTATACAATATCTGATGGATTTAGGCTACATTAGATGTACATCTCCTAAGGGAGGATGGAATTACAAGGACACCTGTGAAGTCTTGCTTCTAAGGCCTTGTTCTCAAAAAGCCAGCAACCATGGGTCTGGTTTGCACTACTTCAAATTGCAAATTCAAAGGTAGAGGGAATTGCAAATTCAAAGGTAGAGGGAGCTCACATGATTAAAAATTCCTCCATACAAAAAACTGACCTATTCATAGAAAACTGGAAGGTCAAGAACAAATGTTCTAACTTAGCCTTCTCCTGAGCATGCCAGCTTTCTATGTGTAAGGAACTTTTTTTTTTGTATGGAAGAACATTTAATCAGATAACCCCTACCTGAAACCTGAAGTTCAACACCTCCATGAGATCTAGGCCCAAGTCAAGACAGGGGTTTTGTGGGTTTTTTGCCTTCCTTCAAGGAATTGGAATGCTTAAAGTAACTGCTCTCCTCTACGCTGCACACCTTAACGGGTTGAGGGGTTTGAGAGTGTCGAAGAAGCTGAGAGCAATGCTGTCAGGAGTCTCAACCAAGAGGCCTACCTCCAGCAGGATCACCCAAGGCAGAATGGTTAAACCTGAGACACCAGACTAAGATGTATCCAAACTCAGAAGGCAATGGTAAACCACCTTTGAATACCTCTTACCATGAAAACCCTATGAACAGGGTATCCAAAATGCAACATGAGATAGTGCTGGAAGATGAGACCACCAGGTTAGATAGCACTCATTGAGCTACTGGGAAAGAACAATTGACAAGTACAAGTAGTGCTGTGCCTAATGATGCAACTGGGTCAAAGCCGAAAGGAAGCCCGGAGGCTGATGTGCACAGATGTGAAAGGAGAGTCCGGAGTTGTACAACGTACACAGTAGGAACATGTAATGTGAGACCTGAATTTACAAGATCTGAACAGGGTGATTTACAACAGATGCTATTGGAGGTCGCTGATTCATAGGGTCACCATAACTCAATCAATTTGAAGGCACATATCAACAACAACAAAGCAACTGTACATATAATACTATCATTACCTCCTGCATGTTTCCTTTAAGAAAGTAGCTTCTTCCCAGGTTTCTAAACCACAACCAACAGCCTGATTTTCTTCCCCTCAAATAATCTTAGATGCCACAATCCTTGTGCAGCTGGAGAAGATAATTACTAATAGCAGCTTCATCCATCAGATATCCATCAGAAACACAAGTTACTGTTGCCGAACTATAGGCCACTGAGACATTTTGTTCAACCCTTGGCACTAAAGTAGCATCCTACATACTTGGACATTCCTAGTCCAAGTAGAGACAGAGAGATTATCCACAGACACCGCTCCACTTCTACAATACCACTATCCACTCCTCTTTAAAAACCCAGTTATCACACACCAGCAGCATAATCCACCCACAATTCTGCAGCTAAAGTGGGTTCTTAATCAGCTGGACAGGGTCACTAAGAGCCGTCTTGGTCCAACAGATTTCAGCAACACAATTCTAGAATAAGAGATTTTATGAAATACAAACCATTGGCCTATAGTGAACAGGTCTTGTTTAGGATGAAAAGGATATACTCATGAGCTAAGGCCATGACCCACAAATCAGTTACTCCTAATCAGTTGGAACTAATGTAAAGCCAAGCACTGCTATTTTGTTAAATTGGCAAAGTTCCATCAGCATGGTAATTGTACCCAGTTGGCAGTTTGGTGTGAGCTACTGGAGAATATCTTGAGCAAACAAATGAATGACCATGGACATCTTGATTAAGTGCATGCTCATCACTTGATGGCTTGAATGTGTCAAGGAGCTATCACAGGTCAAAATGCCATAGATGGAATTTATATACCACTTCATATCCCTTCAAATTCAATGATTTTCAATGGACTTTGTTCACACATGCAGCTGTCAGGCACAAAGGAATAAGAAATCAAATAATGTGCATTCATGTTGTTAATCAGACCTACGGAATCCTGTCCATCTTTCTCCTGACAGCCTAGCATCCCAAATCCATAGCTAGTTTGCATATGTAAATGATGTGATGTTTGAAATTAAGGCCAGCCAACAGCAATGCAGTCTGGCAAATGAATCAGGCTGCAGTCCTATACACATTTACCTGGGAGTTATTCCCATTAAATTCAATCTGAGTAGATATGTCTAGAATTGCTTGCTTGGTGCTTTCCCTCAATAATTCAAGTATGCTATGATGCCAATTACCGTTTAAAAGTGATATAGGACATACACAAGAATTGGGTTTAGGTCTTAGGAATGGCTCTTCATTTGCTGTTTAGCTGAAGTTTACAATCAGCTTTGGATTTAAATGTCTGAATTTATTTATTTAATTAATTTATATCCAGTCCTTCCTCCCAGAACCATACTCTGGGACCACATGCTGTCCTTCACCTGCCCTCAGCTGGGCACCATCCCTCCTATCTGTCAGCCCCATAAGCCTGCCTTGTGATGTATTCATACCACATCCGTTTGGCAAGCAATTGGTTATTTAATTTGTTAAATTGGCAAAGTTCCATCAGTGAGTTGTTCCTTCCTATCAGGAACAGAACCACCACTCCATTGTGATGTGATGGAAAAGCAGTCTTGTCCTAAGGATCTTTTTGCAGGGAGCAGGTTACGTCTGCTATTAATACAGAGCACTCTCAGATAACGAGCCCTCTGCTCTATACATACTTGATCTACACATACATAGCTTCTCCCTAATAGAAAATCTGATACCAGCATTTTCTAGTATTCCTTCTGAGACATCTAGTTTTGGACCATGACTTCTCTTAACCAGGTCCCAAGGTAGTACAACACACACACACACACACAAAAGTGCAGCTAAGAGTTACAGAAGGGGATGATCACTGCAGATTCACTTCTCTGAACAGATGCTAATAGGAGGCTCACAAGCTATTAAGGACCAAGGACAGGGACTTCATCCTTTCCTCTCCCACAACCAACAGGCAGGAAAGGGGCTGATGCAGGCTGAAAAACCTACATTGAAAGGGGTCTGATATTTCATCCCAGAAGCTGGTCCTAAGCTAGAGATACAGCTGAGTTATTTGTGCTTCTCAAGAGTTTGTCTTGCTGGTCTCACTACTTTCTCTTCCAGGCTTCAGGGGGTGAAAATAGAGCTGCAAGCCATCCACAGGGTGCACAATAGGCACAGTTTGCATCTTAGGGAAGTGGGCTGTGGCCAGCTCCCAGTGAGTTGTGCTGACCAGTTCAATAGCGAGCATCTTGAGGATGGTCTGAGCTAGCTCTTTGCCTATGCAGTTTCGGACTCCCCCTCCAAAGGGTATATAGTGAAAGCGGATAGGGCCGGCTACTTTGTGCTCTTCCTGTGATGCCCCAAACCTCTCTGGATCAAAGATGTCTGGGGGACTCTGATAGATGCTGGCAGTCTCATGCGTATCCCGAATACTGTACATCACACTCCAGCCCTTGGGAATCTGGCAGCCCTGTAACAGGGAGACAAAACAAAATCAGAACCAGAGACAGCGACCTGCGAAGTGAAGGGGAAGGACAGCAACTTCTGGAACCTCCACACAACAGATCCAGTCTTTGAGAAACCCCTGCAAGTTCAACTCACCCACACCATTATTCTTGAGCTTAAGGCTCAAGCCTATCAAATCTTGGCATCTATTAAAACGTTAAGAGACCTATAATGGGTGGTGTAGAAATACCATGATTTCAGTGATGTGTAAATCACATCACTGGGAAAGTACATTGAAATATCCAATATCTCTTTCAATAGTCCAATAGAAATGTGTATACAACAATGTTTTACAGAAAACCCTTAAATTGTTTTCTCACAACCACCTTTATTTTTGCCTGAGGGCACGGCTCTTGGAATATTAGGGTCAGCACGCTCAAGGCATTGCAAGAGTCAAACAACAATAAGTTAGTTGGCATCTGAGATGACCCAACAGCTTTACTGCCTTCAAGTCAATTCCGACTTATGGCAACCCTATGAATAGGGTTTTCATGAGGCTGAGAGGCAGTGACTGGCCCAAGGTCACCCAGTGAGCTTCATGGCTACGTGTGGATTCGAACCCTGGTCTCCCAGGTCGTAGTCCAACACCTTAACCCAGCCTTTCCCAACCAGTGTGCCTCCAGATGTTGTTGGACCACAATTCCCATCTTTCCTGACCATTGGCAATGCTGCCTGAGGCTGATGGAAGTTGTGGTCTAACAACATCTGGAGGCACACTTTTTGGGAAAGGCTGCCTTAACCACTACACCACACTGGCTCAAGGCTGCTCGACAAATATTTGGCACAGAATGCAATTCTTATGCAGCTTGACGGCTCCCATAATTGGTGAGGCAGAACTAAAAAGTGATCTCAGGTAGCAGAATTGGGAAAGACCTCTTCAGGAAGTCCAAAGAGACAGTACTGCACCAGGCACACCAACAGCCTGCCTCAATATAAAACACCTTATGTTATAACTTAGACTGTGTTTCTATTCTAGGGGTATGCAACCCTTTGATCCACATAACACACTTTCTCCTCTACCTGTGGTTATGCAAGGACCCAAAGGCAATTAAACATATTATTTGTGATGCTATAACATCAACAAACAGAAGAACCACCTTGATCAAGAACCCACACTTTTCTGAGAGTTTATTTACATATATATAAATGAGACAATCTCAAACTAGTGTTTAATTTGTTTAAGCATTCCCCTTCCTGGTGATTTGGTGTGTGTGTATATATATATACATATATATACATATATGTGCTATTTTCTCCCCTCCAAGTTATATTTGGACTGATTAAAAGAACAGTTGGTTTTGTAAACTACCACCTGAGAGGGAAATGCCTAGAAAAATATGTGCATGTGAGTTTGTTGTAGCCATGGAGGGGCTGCTCCTTCCCTTGCCCTGTTGATCTTACACTGAAATCCATGACTATGCAGCAAAAGAGCCATGGCAATCTTTCAGCTGATGAGTGCTTAAACATTCTCCACATACAGCCGACATTCTCTACCACTACCCTCCACAACAGACACTCCAATTACAATGCCTGAAATGGCAGCAGTCCTGCTATCTAGTCTACTGAGCATTGGGGCTGGGTATTGACGTTTTGGAGACCTGAACAAATTGCACTCTACCCATCCCCAGCTCTCATTCTCTACATATGCTTTCTCATGAATCAGTCCTGTGGTTTATTAAAACTTGATGGGGCCTTGTTCACCATTCCTTTCATTTTCACAAACCATATCAGCCAGGTATCTGCTACTGGGGGGTCCTGTTTATTGGATCTCCCCCATGTTTCTCTACCCTGCTCAATAGCAGTTTCAGCACTGCGTTTCCCACACCAAACCCCAGGGGCCACTAAGTCCCTAACCTGCCAGCCACAATGCTTCTGATTCTGCACTTGTTGCCTTCTCCTTACTTCTTCTGTCCCTAAGTAGGAGAAACACATAGCTCACTGGGAAAGGAGGGTGCTTCTCATGGCTCCTATAAAGATGTTTCCCATGGTCCCTATAAAGTGGTCAGACTAACGTTGTGAAAACCTACTCAACCCAACCCATATTCCAAACTCCTCCTCAAAAGGAACCCACGTAGCAAACCACACAACTCACATCCAATTCAAAGGTTTGTAAGGCTGTTCGGTAGCCTCCAGATACTGGGGGCAGCAAGCGCAGCACTTCCTTGATGACACAATCCAAGTAGCGCAGGCGGCTCATCTTCTCCAGGGTCAGGTAAGACTGGCAATAACACTCATGTCCTTCCAGGCTGCCATGAACTTTACCTGCCTCTTCTTGTTTGGACACTGAGCAAGGGCAGTTTGTAGTCCCATGGAAGGTTCCTTGGGTTACTCTAGCAATGGGACCCAATTTAGGGCCTCTCTCTTCCCTCTTTGTCCCTCTGCCTTGTTCTGCTTCCAACTTGGGTGGAAGAGGCATCTTGGAATCCCCGTCTTTGCTCTCTTTTCCATGGATGACCAGAGCCTCTGTGAAAGAGTGACAGTTTGTCAGAGAATCTTCTGCAGCAAGGCAATGCCCAGTGAAGTCATGGGATGCAAGCTCCTGCTGGATCTTTTTTATGACCAAAGGGTGTTTCAGCAAGAGAAGGATCATGGAAGTAGTAGCACTGGCAGTGGTGAAGAATGCAGCAAATATCAGCTCAATGGCAGACTCCTGCAAGATAAGCCATTGAGAGACATCAAATATTTTTTTCATGGCACCTACAAGTCGTTAAATATGGAGTCTGCTTGTGTTTTAAACCCACATGTTGAGATTAGAATCTGAATATAACATTGTTAGAGCTTTCAGAGTGGGGGAAAACATATAACTTGCATCATTTTTGGATTCCAACCTGACCCAGAGGACATGGAGATCCTTAGGAATGACAATGAAAAACTTGTAGGAGGAAATTGTCGAGATTACAGTTTTGGTGACCTGAGTTAAAGTCAGGGGCAAAATGGCTTAGAAAAAAGGGCTCGCCACCTCCAATTGTTTTGGGGTACCAAGTGCAACAGTGAATTATCTCTCACAGGAGTGTGCAGTCCACAGTTGCCATGCATCCATGCCATGGTACCACCAGGGTAGAACTTGGGGGCTCCACTTGGTAGAAGGAACTGGGCAGGGGTGCAGAATGCAGCTGCCCTACTACAATTTCAAGTAGGTGAATTAATGCATGTTACCATCTAAAGAAGGGGACCTCCATAAGACCATTAAACCCAGAAGCAAGAGCCCCACCCCTGTCAGACTGTTAAGTCCATAGGCTAAAATTATGTAACATCACCTCTGCAACCAAGAACTGATCTAGTTGAGCCAAGACATTACTCATATTCAGACTATACCCTGGAATAAAACTTAACTGAGTCAAATGCTTTATTTTTCCATCCATAAGAGCAGAGATTGGCAACTAGGGCCTTTCCCATTACAACTCCCATTGTTCCCGACCGTTGGTCTTCCAAGCTACACAGGAAGTTGATTGGACTATGAAAGACAGACCCAGATTGTGTTTGCATTTTGATAAATTTGTAGGGCAGTCCAATATCTCAGAGAGGAGGTCAGGTCTCCTGCTCCACTGGTGCATTCACTATAGCTGCCCAATTTCCCTGCTTTTTAAAGTTTGATAGAAATATCTGTTGACTATAGGTACATTCTTAAACCGCAAGGAGTTTTTTGCCTCTTAGTCAATTTCTTTGCTTTTTAATCCGGAATGGGATCCTGTCCAAGTTTGCTGAGAATGGATTGATCATATGCATGCTTACTGAGTTCAGTGGGATGTACTCCCCTGCAATCATGCCTAGCATAGGTGAAACTGACCACAAGGGATGGGGAGGGAGGAGGAGGATGGGAGCAGGCAGGAGGGGGGAGGGCAGGTTTAATCATTTGCATGTTTATTGAGTTCAGTGGGATTTACTCCCATGCAATCATGCTTAGGATAGGTAAAACTGGCCATGGGGAGGGAGACCTGGAGTGGGCAGGGGAAAAGAAAGAAGGAAGAAGGGAGGAGAGGAAGAAGGGAGGAGGAAGGGAGAGGAGAGGGGAAGGAGGGGAAAGGCAGGTCTGATCATTTGCTTGCTTATTGAGTTAAGTGGAATTTACTCCAGTGCAATCATGGCTAGGATAGGTTAACTGACCATGGGGGGAGGGGGAGGGGAGAGTAGAGGGAAAGCGGAAGGGGGGAGAGGGGAGAAGAAGGAGGGGGGAGGAAGGAGGGGATTGGAAGGTGAGGTGGAGGGAGGAAGGAGGAGAGAGAAGGAGCAAAAGGGAGGTGATGGGAGAAAGGAGAAGGGAAAGAGAGGGCAGGTTTGAGCATTTGCATATTTATTGAGTTCAATGGGATTTTATCCCATGCAGTCATGCTTAAGATAGGTAAAACTGACCATGGGGGAGGGGGAAGGAGGAGGAAGGATGGGATTGGAGGGGGAGGGCAGGTTTGATCATTTGCACGCTTTATGAGTTCAGTGGGATTCACTCCCATGCAGTCATGCTTAGATAGGTGAAATTGACCTGGAGGAGGGGCAGGGAGGGGAGGATGAGGGCAGGGAGGGGAGGATGAGGGCAGGAAGGGAAGGGGGAGGAAGGAAGGGAAGGGGAGGAGATTGGGTGGGTGGGCACTGAGCAGAGGGGAAACCCCTTTCCTTTCCAAAAGGAAAACATTGTGAACAGTATCATTCTTTTTCAGCATTTCCCCCACCATTTTATTCTACAGCAGGCACATGTAGTCTCCAACCCAAATTTAAACCAAAGCTGTCACTGGCCATATCCACAACAAGCCTTTATTTCACTTTAGGCAGTCATGGGTGCTGAGAGTTGCTAGGAAATGCCCTGTTCCCTTCACAGTGCAGCTGACTCTTAAATCACCCTGCCCACTGGAGCTCTGTCAGGGGAATAGGAGTCTCCTCTCAGCACCCTTCACAAACGACACTTTCCAGGATTCTTTGGGGGAAGCCATGACTGTCTCAAGTGAAATAACGGTCTGGCATGGTTGTGGCCCCCTGATTAGCCAAGCCCAGCAGCTGTGAGTCTGGCTTTTAGAACACTGACTGGGCATGCCCGACATTATTACTGTGTTCAATGTAAAATTCCTTAAATTAATTAAAAATCAACCAGGCATTTAAAAAACTTTTATACTGCAGAAGATGAAGGTAAAGGTATGGGGCAAGGTCAGTAATAGGATTATAGGTACTCAGTGAACACAGATGATTTTTAATTAATTTCAACAGATTATGAGAACTCTGACAGAAAAAAAGTCCCAAAGGGGTCTGGCTGTTTTTCTGTCTTTTTACACTTTGAATTCTCGATTCTCTCTGACTGTTTTGTGTATCACCATGAAAATTTAGAGGGTTAAGCAAGCGTTTCTGAGATCAGGACTATAAGTTTTGTAAGGTTTTGTTTTGAAATGAGCTTATGGGAAGCATCAGAATGGTATGGGGGTATTTTCAATTTAACTTTGCGGAATACAAAAAATCCACATAGTTTACAGCCACCCTCATGGCAGACATAATCTGGATCCATGTCTGACTGAAAGTCAATGGGAGTTAACTAAGCACCATGGAAAAGATGCAGAGAAAAGATCATGTGAAGAATTATTTCACCTCAATCATGGCTTGGTTGGAACTCTGACTTGGAAAGAGAGTCTTGCCAGGTGCATGGAAGTCCTGTCATAATGTCCTGCTTGTGGACTGGGTGGAATGGACATATAGAAATGACCTTTGTACATGGCCAGAGGCTCTTACACTTTTATTACTTCTCTACATGTCCCAGGAATGTCTGTCATATTGAAAATGACAGTGTTTGGTCGCGGTCCCTGCCTGAAACAAATCCATCACCCAGGAGCCTCAAACGGAGGTACCTTCAACTCCTGCATGGTGAATTCTTTGCCATGCTCCTTGGCACTGTTGATGATGAAATCTAGAGCATCACTGTGAGCTGCAGAATCCTTCTGCTTCAGTTTCTCCAAGATGGCTTTCTCCATATAGTCGTGTAACAGATCCCGGGCCTTTATTCCCTGAAAGGAAGGTGAACAGAATTGTTCAGAGAAAAATTCACAAGAGTGAAGGAGAAAGGCACATGTACCCACAGGTCTAGCCTCTTTGGAGGCCAAAAAAGCCAGCACTTGGAACGTTCAGGAAGCCCTTTACTGTACTTCTCTATGTAGGAGCTCCAGCTCATTTGAAGCCTAATATATCCTCTTCCTTAGCTGAAACCAATAAAGTTTTCTTTCCGCCAATCTCACCCAGTGATGTGTTGGAAGTGTGGCAACAACAACAACTATGTGGGTTCATTTTGCCTACTGAAGGGGAGATAGAGGAGTCCTCCAGCTGTCTAGGCTGCCTATCCTTGCATGTGTTCCTCTATATTATGTGAATGTGTATAAATGAGCAGAGATTGTCAACGGTAAAGCTACTTTATAGAAATACATATGAGATAGGAAAGGCATACCTAGTTCTAACTGAGTTGGAGGCGCAATGCCCAGACTTGGGTATTGCCCTCATGGCTCAGGAGAGAGGGCAAAGACAAAGATGTCTCCTCTCTCCCCAGACAGTCGGAGAAAAAAAACCAAGGAGGGGCAGGTCAGCTTCCCTGAGCATATCAGTTTACAATGGAAGGAAGTTAGGTAGAGAAGAGCACAGGTAAAGATAAGCAAGCCTAGCCATCCGGAGGACCCTAACTCTATCTCCCTTCTGGAACATAAACAAAAGAACAAAACAGGAGTTGCTCTTGCTCCAGGTCCAACAGTCTACCTGTCTTTCTTCCCTTGTAAACTGCTATTCTCAGGGAGCTGACCTCACTCCTTCCTTCTTCCTCGGCCAGATGGAAAGGAAGGAGAGGAGACATTTTGTCTTTGTTCTCCTCCTCTAGCATGGGTCTGACGACAAAGGCCAGTCATTGTTGGAACTAGGTATGCCTTTCCTATCAATGATGTAGTTGTATCAATATAATAGTTTTTCTTATTTTACAAAGTCCAAAATCTCAAGATTGGAATGCAGAGTAAAAGCCTACTCCTTTCAGGTAAACTCTCTCTCACACACAGCTTTAATCCATTATAAATTCTCTGCTGATAGCAAATAACATGAAGCCCAACTTTTCCTGCCAGTAGTGCAGTGGCAAATTCTGAAGGGCGGGGTCCCTTCATGATAGTCATGCCACACCCCTCACAGCCACTCTCCTTGTCCACTTTCCCTCCTCTCCCTTGCTCTCCCTGTCACTGTAGCGAGTCCACACTCCATTACAACAGACATCCCCAGGAGTCAATCTGCATTAAAGTGGAGGTTGTGTGTTAGCTACTGAGAAGAGTCTTCCCAGTGGCTGACTCACCTCCTTTCACTCTGATTGGCTCCAATCAACACGAAAGGACAAGGATTCTTCTCAGTGGCTAACATACTCCCTTTTCAGGCTGATTAGCTCACACATTGGAACCTGGCTGGAACCCTGCTCCCAGAAAGTATGGGGTCTATGACCCTGCAACCCCAAATGACTATACCTCTGGTCCTGTGGCAGGGAAAGAAGGAATCCTGACCACCATGAAGCCTTCAGACACTGATCTGCCACAGTTTGAGTAGGTGAATGCGGAGGCAGGGAAGGGGGGGCATGAGGTGGAATCAGAGATCCTGAAAGAGTTTTATTACTCTCTGTTAAAGAAACAGCCAAATAAATGGCATCCTGCTGGAGCTAGACTTGGGGGGAGGGGCTGTAACCTCCAGATCTACTGGGAAGAGAACCCTTTCAAGTCTTCAGTGTCAAAGCATCGCAGCTAGTGCTAAAGACACATAGCAAAAGGAGCACTCCTGAAGGACTTTCTGGAAGAAAAAATAAGAAAAAAATAGGAAAAAATAGGACGAGCTCTCAGTTCCTTTTCCTCCGTCTGCTCTCCGCCACCAGACAACCACCCTCTTTAAGGCACTCTCCATGACTCCCAAGGCGGCAGCTCGCTCCTGCAAGGGTGAGGCTTTCTGTGCAGCGTGACCCTCTTTGCTCCGGAAGAAGGCGATCCGAGGTCAAACGGAGTTTACTCCCAACTAGGCGTGTGCTGCTTGGATTACTGCTCTGCTTTTGAGAGGAAAGTCCGATGGGCCTTAGGGGCAATCTTTGTTGGAAGTGGGGCAAGAGCAACTCCTGTTTTTGTTCTTTTGTTTGTTTTCCAGAAAGGAGATAGAGTTGGGGTCCTCCAGATGGATAGGCTTGACTACCTTTACCTATGATGCTCTGACTTCCTTCCTTCCGTTGTTAGACTGATACCTCTTAAGGGAAGCTTATCTGTCCCTCCTCCTTCCGTCCTTTCTTCTCTTCTTCAACTGTCCAAGAGAGAGGAGACACCTTTGCTCTCTCCTTCCTGAGCCATGAGGGCAAATCTAGGCATTGCGCCTCCAATTTAGTTAGAACTAGGTATGCCTTTCCTATCTCCTATGTATTTCTATAAATAAAGTAGCTTTTCTAATTTTGCTAAGTCTTAAGTCTCAGTGATCTCAATGCACGGTAAAAGCCTGCTACTTAGGGAAATGCACACACTGGCACACACGCATCTCACAGACCTTTGACAATCTCTGCTAATATCTATACAAATTTACATAACAATCCTATGTCCATTTACCCAAGCTCCACTGAGCACCCCGTGAGACCTACAGTGCAGGCCTAACGGTGTCTACTCAGAAGTAAGTCCTGCTGAACTGAATGAACCTTGCTCCCGGTGGGGTTGGGCTTGTAGCCTTACTTACCCCATTTACCTGAGAGTAAGCCCCACTGAATTCAGAGTAGAGGTGGTTAGGATGGCAGCCTTCCTCGGTTAAGAACGCAAGCGGGTTCCTAACGACTTCGGGTTCTCCAACGCGACCCCCGCCCACATCACAGCCCAAGGTCAGCCAAGAAAGGTCAAGGGAACTGGCGGGTCTTGAGCAGAGCTTTGTGCTCCGGTGCCCCCAGTATACGAAGCCGCAGGAACTCTGCTTATGCAAGGAAGCACGTGTCTTTCCCAACAAGGCTTTGAATATGGATCAGCAAAGAGCTCAGCCTCCCCCCCCCTTGTTTTATTCCTCTCTGTCATTGGCCACGGGGATTAGAACTGGCACCTGTTCTTCTAAGGACTCCACTGTTCGCCAGCTCGTTTTGAGGCTGCTGATAATGCTTGCCTTTAAGCCAGTTAAGGTGGTGGCCCCCTAAGCGTCGCCATCACTATTCCAACACTATACGACAGAACCTAGATTTTGCCCCCTTGAAGCCGGATGAACAAAATCCACAGTTCTTCCCACGTGTGGGAGGGAAGAACTCAGACGATTCAGACTTTTCAGCAGAATGGGACACAGTTTATTCTGTATTGGAGTCAATGTAAACCTGATCTATATTCACACTGAGTATGATACAGCAAATAGATTTAAATAAATGTACATGTTAAATCCATTTTTTTTTAAAAAAAATTGAGAACTTTGCAAAGGTTTTGGGATAAACGGACCGTAATTTTCTTTTAATGAGGCTCTTGCTCCTTTTCGAGTTTGAAAAGGAAATGGACTGCCTGCAAGTCGATCCTGACTTATGGCGACTCTATGAATAGCGTTTTCATGGTAAGCGGTATTCAGAGGGGGTTTACAATTGCCTTCCGCTGAGGCTGAGAGGCAGTGACTCGCCCAAGGTCACCCAGTGAGCTTCATGGCTGTGTGGGGATTCGAACCCTGCTCTCCCAGGTCCAACACCTTAACCACTACACCTCACTGGCTCTCTTTTCGAGTTTGTTGCTATTTTACTGTACTAGAAATCTTAATTGTGTCCTGCTTTAGGAAGACGAGTAATGGGGGTGGGGGTGGGGAAGCTGGTTTAAAATAGCCTAAACAAACAAATAAGCAAGAGGAGCAAGATGCCTCTGAGCAGGTGCAGAGGACCTTTCCAGCAGAAGTTAAGTCATCACGGCTGCTTGATTAGGATAGGGATCCCCGGAGGTTAAAGCCAGAACCTTGTTTTTTCGATAGGTCAGAAGAGGGTCCTTCACTCACATACTTCATTAATATAAGCTATTAATGAAAGCCGCCTTGGGAAGCCTATTGAAAGGCAATTTGGAAAGGTGTGAAATGAGATAAAATAAACAGTAAGAACCGGAGTCGATCCGATGTAAAATAGAGTCCGTTTTAGTCCAGGATTTATAGGATTGATCGTCGACCAGTAGCGTTTACTGGACGTCAGAATGGCAGGAAAACGATCCGCATGGCCTGATCGGCGCTGCTTCCCGGCCGGCTCTCCTTGGAGAACGGAGGAGGGGGACTGAGTGGCTCATGCCTGCATACACCCATCCCGCCCCCAGCCTGTACCTTCCGCAGCCCGCCGAAGGGGATGTTGAGCGGCAAAGAAAAGAGATTCTCCACCAGCTGCTCAAAGGTGCCGGCCAGCTCCTGGAACTGCTTCTCCTCCAGGCTGAGCCCCAGCAGGATCCGAGTGGCGATGCGGAAGGTCAAGGTCTTTGCGGAAGAATAGACCGTGATGGGGCCTGGCTGCTGGCACCAGCTCCGCAGCTCCCAGCTCACGACCTTCTGGATGCGGGGCAGGTAACTCTCCAGGGCGGTTCGGCTGAAGACTCTTGCCAAGATCTGACGTGGAAAGAAAGAAAGAAAGAAAGAAAGAAAGAAAGAAAGAAAGAAAGAAAGAAAGAAAGAAAGAAAGAAAGAAAGAAAGAAAGAAAGAAAGAAAGAAAGAAAGAAAGAAAGGGGGAGAGATGTGGGATACGCCTTGCAATTTCAAATAAATACTTTTTAAATGCTTTTTCCAACAGCTGACCTTTGGTTTTTTTAAAGGTGTTGTAAACCGCTTTGATGTTTTTCAGAAACAGCAGTATACAAATATTTTTATAAATGAATAGGTACGGGGAGGTGTTCTCCTAGGTAAGCTGCTAGAAAAGCTCCTAGAAAAGCCCTGCTTTTCCTTCATCAGTCTCCCAGTTCTTTCCCGTTCATGTCCTGAATGAACCAATCTATACAAACATCAGACTGGTGTAGACACTTTCGCTGTACTATACCACTTTGTGTGACAGAGTGTGCTTCTATGCTGGTCTATGGGGTGGGGAAACTTTCCTAAACATGGATAAGTAGGTCCTGACAGGCAGGGGTGTAGTCGTCCAGGGTCTCAGAGGGTCTTAGATACCTTACTTTTCTGGGAACAGGGTCCCTTTGTCTCCAGCATCCTACCAGCCAATCAACGTGAAAGGGGAGTATGTTACCCACTTAGAAGAATCTTCTCATGTGTTTCCTTGTTCTTTCCTGCTGATTGAAGGCAATCAGAGTGAAAGGAGATGAGTCAGCCACTGAAAATACTCTTCTCAGCAGCTAACACTCTCCCCTTTCATGCTCCTTGACTCCGAGGGATGTCTGTTGTTGTGGGAGAAGGCATTAACAAGGATCTCATTCTCAACCCTGCAGCAAAAATAAATAAATGAAAATCTTGAAAAAAAATTAAAAGGAGGGGAAGTGGTATGGCTGCAACTAACACGAAGGGGCCCTGCACTTCTGAATATGCCAGTACACTACTGCTGGGAAGCCAAGCGTTAATGATTTTAAAGAGAGAGACAGAAAGCCATTCCAATATCCATCTCCCGCTAGCAGCAGTAGCCCTAAGTGGTATAGTCTCAGCAGTCAAGAGAACTGTGTAAGGCAGGTGTGGGGAACCTTTAGCTGTCCAGATGAGGCTGACTGCTACAACTCCCATCATCCCAGGCCATTGGCCGTGCTTGCTGAGGCTGATGGGAGCTGTAGTTCAGCAACACGGGGAGGGCAAAAGGGTCTCTGCCCCTGCTGTAAGGGTCCTTTTGAACCCGAACCTCCGCGTGGGATGGCCAACGGGTTCTGCTCACTGCCCAGCACCAGCTTAAGGCAGGCCCGGGGACTGCATCTCTCCTCACCCCTGACCATTGGCCATGCTGGCTGGGGCTGATTGGAGTGGCAGTCCAACTGTTAGGCCCTCCCCGTTGCGCCGTTTCCCTTCCCAGTGACCTGAGCCGGATGGAGGGCGGCCAGCCTGCCCGCCCGCCCTCCTACCTTCCTGCGCTGGCGGTGCGTGTCGGCGCTGGCGTTCAGGAGGGTGTGCGAGCCCAGCAAGATCTGGGTGCTGAGCGGCCACTGGGCGCTCACCAGGCTGTGTTCACCCAGTAGGATCTTGCGCACGTTTTCGGCGCCGCTCACGCGGATCACCGGCTTGCCCAGCAGGTGAGTCTTGAACACGGCGCCGTATCTGTGCCGCCGCGAGCTGTGGAAGCTGGAACCCTGCACAGCAAGCCAGAGAGAGAGAGAGAGAGAGATGGAGCGCGAGCAAGAGATTCCCACGAAGTCCCTACAGCTAAATAATAAGCCAAGGGTGTCTCTGAACAAGTGCAGAGGGCCTTTCTTGCTGCGCTTCGCAGCTCCTGCGCTTGAGCCAAACATAGAGGTCTCCGGAGCTTAACGCCAGAACATGTTTGCTAGTTCCAGTCCCAGAACGCGGGAGACGACAGTCGACAGGAGAGCGCTCAGAGTACCTTGTCCTAAAGGACATCAATTTGTGACACAGCTTGGTCCCCAAACATCCATCCCGAGACATGTGAAGCAATGAGCAAGAAGAGTGCCTCTGAGCATTAGAAAAGTGCTCCCCTTCTCCGTTGAGAACCACAACCCCTCCCCCCCAAGCATGTACACCTCTGGGAGTAATTCCAGACCAGGGCTGCTCTTTTAGGCACACCTTCGTGGGAAGAAATCCCACTGAACTGGCAGGAGGACGGATTGGTCCAGGCCCAGCTAGAGAGTTAGGGACGGGGGTCGGTCTTGAGAAACTGGCCACTAACGGTAGTAATGGCGGGACACCCTCACTAGAACCCCTTTTCAGTGCCGGGCGAAACAAATCCCTGAGCATGTGCCGAATGCCTTTCCCCGGGACTGGGCGGGCGGGGCTGACAGCCTGGAGCCCTCAAGCGCTCCCTGCGTCCCCGCCGCCACCTGCCTCGCCACCGCGCCGAGGCTCACCTGGACCAGCCAGTGCAGCGTCTCCCCGAAGAAGGGCCAGCCCATGGAGCCCTTGGGCAGAGGCAGGGCGCTGGAGCGGTCTCGGCTCAGGCGCCAGCGGAGCCCCCACAGGTGCCGCGCCAGGAGCAGCAGGAAGCCCAGCGCCAGGGAGGCGGCCAGCGCAGCCTCCAACCAGGAGAGCGCGGCCGCCCAATCCGCCGCCGGCAGCATCTTCGCGCTGGGGTTGGGCAGCTTGGCCAGGCTGGATTCATTGGCCGGCTGGGGCTGGGCGCCGAAGGCGGGCGTGCAAAAAGAAGGGGGGGGGGAGAGAAGGAGAAAGAGGAGGGATGGGATCCCCGTCAGGGCTGCTCCTATCAGGAGCCTAAAGTGGCATCCTATGCTGGACTAGCGTTCCCATGCAGGTAGCGCAACTCACAGTCGGGAAAGCAGAGCGGTCGCCCCTGCCAGACAAGAAGCGCTCCTGCTGCTGCCTTCAGAGCGGCTTCCTCACCCGTCCATCAAACTCCTCAGAGTGGGGGCAGCACTGGCCTTGCGCAAAGGCTGCGATCCTAACCTGTAGCGTCCACCGGGATTCAAGAGATCTCCAAGGAACGTGGACCTCCTGGTGTCACTCCCCCCGTGGAAAATACCCCGCGCAGCTACTCTGTCCTCACCTCCTCGGCGCTCGATGCCCCTTCGCTTCTGCCTGCGCCTTCATGAGGATCGCAGCTTGTTTCGAATGGATCCAGGATCTAATGCTGCCAGCTTAGGGCACACCGACTGGAAAGCCGTCTCCTTCTGAAATCGGGGAGGGGGCTTCTGTCCGAACCGGCATGCCTAGGATTGGACTCCAAGCCCCCCCTATGCGCCCCTAGCCCCATCCTCGACGCGGGTTACCCCGGAAGCCAAGGGGGGCTTTCCCTGCGCGGAGAGAGGCTCCTCCCGTCCCCTTTCCCCTCTCTGCCAAGCTGTCAAAAGCAGCCGGCTGCTCCTGTGCTCACCTTTGGAGGCCATCCTCGGGGCGAAGATTCGCAGCCCGGACCGCTTCC
The DNA here is from genome assembly GCF_030035675.1 of Rhineura floridana. NCBI lineage: Eukaryota > Metazoa > Chordata > Lepidosauria > Squamata > Rhineuridae > Rhineura > Rhineura floridana. The sequence goes on from NC_084486.1 coordinate 48,871,271, forward strand.
TCGCTTCGCCCGGTTTTCCCCACACCTCACCCACACCCCCTTTAAACTATTCTCTGCCTTGGACGGATTTATATAGATATTGACGAGCCACCTTGGGTGGGGGGGTGACGTCTTTGCTGCATATTTAAAGTGGGGGCCGAGAGGTCTGCGATTGGCGCCCGGGAAGGTCCGCGATAAAAGAAGGGGGGAGGAGGGGGAGGGAGTTGCTGGGACGGGACGCTCCTGTCCTGGGCGAGGGGGGGAACCCACTACGCAGGTAACCAATCAGAAACGGGCTTCCCTCCTTCCTCGGTGCGCACCGGGACTCTCTCCGCCTCGCGCGACCAGACGTCTCCTCGGGATCCGAGGACGCTGCTTGAAGGGCCCGGAGACCTGGCTGTGATGCCCCCCTCCGGCACAGGGGGACTTAATGCGAGCCTGGTCAGGGTCTACTCAGAAAAGAGTCCCTTTGAATTCAATAGGGCTTACTCCTAGGTAAGTGGCAGGCCGTAGACAGCCAAAAAAAAGTCCCCCCCCCGAAAAAAATGGTCCAGAATACATTTCTTCTTCATTGTAAAAAAAAGAAAATGGGGCAGAAAAACCGAGGAAGGCGGGGGTCCCTTAACTCCCCGCCGCCGCTACGAGGGAGCCTGGGAAGTGGCGCTAGGGTCGCAGCTTTTAGTCGCCACAGCCTGGCTCCGTAAGATCCCAGGGCGGTGTGACGGGGCAGGGCAGGGGCCGGTGGAAGGTCGATCGCGATCTGCGGGTGATTTGCAGGAAGACTCCTTAGCAGCAACAACACAGCTTCTTCATCCGCGCCATTTCTATATCAGGTGAGGAACATCGGAACAGAGAAAGCTGCCTTGGAATGAGTCAGGCCATGGACCCATCGAGCTCGGTGTTGCCTACCCTGACTGACAGCGACCCTCCAGGGTTTCAGCGAGGGCTCTCTCCCAGCCCCGGGACCTTTTGCATGTAGAGCAGATGTGCTGCCGCTGAGCTGCAAGGTTGTTAGCATTCCTCGCGTATATAGGCATTTCGGGATTCAGTGTAGCTTTAGCCTTGCAGAGGCAAATCATCCCCGTGTATACGGCTCACTAGGTGCAGTAGCGGGTCTGCTCCCCCTCCCAGAGCCAACCGATTGCATTTGGCTCCCATTGGTGTAGCGCCAGCTTTAGGTTTGTTTTTGTTTTTTGGAAGAAAAACCAAAGCAGATCTCACCAGCTGAAATCTGCCAACATCTGCTTTAGAGAAGGTCAGACTAGGACACCCAACGCCGATGCTCGGTAGGTGGAATTGGGCTAATCACCCGCTCTCTTTCTCCCCAGCCTCGCACGGCTGTTGTGAGGATAAAGTGGGAGGAGCTCGGGGAAATACGCGCATATAGGTTCCCCTCAGCTCCTTAGAGGACAGGCAAGATATTCATGAAAGAAACAAACAGGGTTTATTCTGCTGACAGAGGAGGCCGGCGGCAGTGACGTGCGGATTGGGAGCCGCAGGCGGCAAGCCACAGATCGCTGCCTCTGGTATAACCCATTGGTCGCCACTTCGGTGGGCAAGGGCGATGCAGAGCTGTCCGGATCGGAGGGAGCTGGGCCCTGGCCTTCAAGGGGATGGCGTGGATTGTAGTTTGAGGCTCTATTAAGCAGAGAGGAGAAGGAAGGAAGTTGAAAGTCTTTGCTCGCTGACTACCAAAGAAGGCCCACAAGACAGCGTTGGGGCGAGGCCCTACAATCTGTTCTTCTCACTGTATTGCACGGATTGTGGCTTGTAGATCTCAGCCCCAAACTCACTTGCACGGGCCAGACTTTTAGCTACGTTAGCATAGAGCTCTTAGGGTGAGCCCGCCAGGGAAGGACTTCAGAGTTGAAGGACGTGGCTGGATAGTGACTTACCAGCAGAGATCATTTAGACTGTTTCTGCTATCAACTCTTGACTACTACTACTACTGCTGCTGCTTCTTCCATTGATTAATAATAATAATAATCAAGAATAATGAATATTGACTTTTAAAAGTTAGGAGCTGTATGAGTGCTGCACAGTTTCCACGTGATTTACGGCAGTTTAAAGTAAAAGTATGCCGCTTTAGTGAACGTCTATAGATTCATTTTGGGATTACTTGTTCAAATACAGTAACTCTACTCCGGGAATTTATCTTGCGTGCATCCAGCAAAGTTATCTCAATGAGAATGTCACAGGGACGCGTCTTTGGCGTGGGGAGAGAAAGGAGGCAGGCTTGCGGGAGGGGAGGGCAGAAGGCCCAAAGGACACAAATTGCGAAAGGCCTTCTCAGATGGCGAAAAGGACCCCAGGCGGAAGAAGCTGAACAATGAGCTGCAACGTTTAAACTGTACGTAGGGCCTAAAGGCAGGACCGGGTTTTCCTCTCTTCTTCAATATGGGTGGGGCCTGAAACAAAACGTTGCAGTGTGGGGTGCCCTTATTCAGGACGGGCCCTTTTCCAGTATACTCCATTCCGTCCCCCCCCATCCCAACAGCCAATCAGCATTCTGTGCCCACTGAACCTATTTAGTCCTGTTTTTGTCCTCAGCCCAGCTTTTTTCCTTCTAAAGTCTTTTTGTACTTATTTATATAGAATATTTATAGCCAGTTCTGAAGCCACAAGAGGTTCTCAAAGTAGGCTCCTTGCCGTCCTTTTGGCTACGTAAGAACTGGCAGTCAGCGAAGACGTTTCCTCTTAGGATACAGGTTTTTCCTCATTCGTTGTTTTACAGTAAGGCGCCTCTTCTTCTTTTAATGACTTTCTTCTTGTTTGCAGAGGGATCCCCCGCCCCCAGCAAGCAGCAGCACAAGCGCAATGGCCAGCACATCACTTGGAATCGCCTCGGAAGCGAAGGGGCGCTGGAGAAATTGCACCCACTCCCGTAAAGGAAACGCCGTCGACCAAAGCCGGCCCGAGCTTCCTGCTTCCCAGATACTGCATCTGTCCCATGAAGCAGGGGAGCCTTTGGGGAGAAAGTTGCACCACTTTCCGCTTGGGATGCGCGGACGACGTCTCCTTTGGCGTTGCAGCGCGTAAAGCCCAAGTCCCCACCTTCATTAAACGTTCTTGCTGGAGGTAAAGGCCGGAGGCCCCCTTTTCCTCTTTCACTTAACGCTAAGGCCTGTCTCTTTGAAGGGGGGGAAGGCTCTCTCGTATCTCTCTGCACCTTTGCCAAAAAGGGGGCAGGATGCTAAGGGCCGGGCTTGGCGCCAAACAAGCGCGCTGGCCCTACTTCCCTCTCCAAGACTGTAAGGCACGGCCCGCTGCGGCCAGTGGCAAAACTCCCCGGGGAGTGGCTCCATTGACTGGAGCCTTGTACAGATGCGCAAGAGCCGTTACGACAGCTGGGGCCTGGTGGAAAGAGTACCAAGGAAGCCAGGCTCACCACTGGCACTGGGGAAACAAGCGGGCACCTCTTTTGACTCCTTCAAGCCCAGTTTCTTGGAAAGGCATCCCGCTCCCAAAGGGATGCATTTCAGTAGCAAATCATTGCCCAACGTTTAGCAATCGTGGGACTGAACCGGCATATCTCCCTCCCTGCGAATGGGACACAAACACACACAACCAGCCCAGGCGAAAAAAACTTACTCGGCCGTCTTACGAGAGAAAGCGGGCAAGCGGCCTAACTAGATTCGGCGCATGATGAGATCAACCCGAAGACGATGACGCCCGGTTGGCCCGTGCTTGCCCTTTGCGGGCCATCGGTCTCGGCCCAGAAACCCGATGCGACAGCTCTGCCTTTAGTTCCGATCGATCTGCCCGACAGCTGCCCCCATCCCTTCCTTAACCCCCCCGTCTTCCCCAAACAATGCACGAATGGATGCAAACGTCAATCTTGTCGCCTCTAATGAAGGAAGAAATAAGCAAGATGTTCCGAGGTGCACTGACTTTCGGGTCGCATCTCCAAAGCCCGACCTTGCTGTGGGGGAAAAGAAAATCTCAGTTGGGCATTCCCCAAAATCGCTGCCTGCTCCCACAAACTGAGGTGGCAAGAGAGAGATGGCGTAGAGGAGGTCAGTGCCCGATATGAAGTTAGAGGGAGACCCTGGCTGGGAGAGAGAGCACGAGTTCCCCTTCCCAAGCAGCCCGGCTCGAAAGCTGCTCTGCCAGAGACGTGTCCTTAACACACACAAGCCAAACGAAGGGGGTCAGGGTTGTAGCACTGTATTCTGGACTGTCAAAATAACTTAGTACATGGAGCGAGCGAACGAAGAAGAAGAAAAAATACATTCTTTATGCAAGTCCCATAGTCCATTTGGTTTGAATTTATTATACATTCGTTTGTGTTTCGAACGAGGCTGCTCCAGGGAAGAAGTTGAAAATCTAGGGAAGGGGGCGGCGGGATATCTAGTCCTCGAAACACCCATATTGACATACACCTACACACACACACACGCACAAAATGGGCATCGCGTTGTTGTACCCCTTATGTTGATGAAGGGCAAGCAGAGAAAAACTCCGGATTTGAGGGGGGGATTAAGAATCGTCTATAAAAGTCCAGTTGTTCGAAGACCACCAAACCCGGAGTTGGATTCAGGCAGTTTTAAAGGGTACTACAAAAAAACCTCTCATTTTTTGCCCCCTCCCCACTACGAAAAAGAAAATCTGGTATAGAAAACTTGTAGGATCACTTAAGGCGAATAATATACAAATAATACAAGAGAGTGCGTATGGGGGGGGAGAGAGGCAACTTGAAACAGGAAAAGTTCACTGTTGGGAAAGTATGACATCGGGGTTACAGAAGGAAATAGCAATAGAGATTTGGTGGCAAGCTCTCCCGCCCCCCAAGTGATCTTGAAGTGTGCGTGAGGGGGGGGATCATGAAGCATCGCCAGCAGATCGCGAAGAAAGCTATTTACAATACAACTTGTCGCATGTACAATTGAGCGTTTTGCCTTTGTAAATACACAACCCCATTTCTCCCCTACGAGTGTTTTTACAAGTTGTTCAATAGCAGGAATTGACAGAGCTGAAGACCCCCGGATCCCCTCCTTCTCTTTCCGTAGGCCGGTCCCATTTAACAGCGTCGTTTCGGTTCTCCATGAAGCAAGTAGCCTAGCCCGGACGAGGCTTGCCTGGGCTGTGCCGCTCTCCGGCAGCGCACCCTTAGGAGTGCTGGGACATCCCGTTCACCAAGCCTCGCAATTGCCTCACGACTGTATCGATGAGCTTCTGTTTGTCGCGATCGTTCTTCCTGAACTGTGCAAAGATGTTGTTCTTTTTGGCGTCTTTCATCCTGAAAGAAAACGGGTGAAAAATGACAGGCTTCAGAAACAAAATTTAAACATGAAAAACCTCCACCATGAGCTGGTTCAAAGAAGCCCAACTCGCTCAGGTTGTGAAGCAACCGAGTTGACATCACCAGCTTCATTCTATTTTCTTTGTACAGACCTAATCTAAAGGGCGGAAATAAACATTTAGGCTAAAACGGCAGAGACTCCTGTGGATCTCAAAGACTAACCACCTCCAATATAGCATAAAAGTCCGTGTACCCGAGTCCATCTTCTTAATCTGAAAATTTTTGGCTGAGACCACAAAGCAGTCTTTTCTCTTGCAAGCAGAGAGCTTTAAAAATAAAGTGGGGCTGCTTTCCTAAATCATATATATGTTTGGAAGTTTCTATGGAAATGAAAGGCACTTTAGAATCAACTATAACTTGACTTGCATTTTAGGATACTTGCACGAGAAACAGAGTTATTTCATTGTGTAAAAAGCATCACAGTCATATACTGTATGGGCAGTTTCATGTAACTATTGGGACACTTTAATCCGGTTTGATTATTAAAAATGCCTTTCAAAGCACAAAGCCAGCGTTCCTTCCTGTTAACCTCTTGGAAACAGAACCCTGGGTGGTTTAATAGCAACGTGAATAAATTCAGAATGCCAATAAACGTCAGAAAAATCAATCAAACAGACATACATACCCTCTATGGACTCTGCAAACGCAGGCAAGGAGAAAAAGAAAAGAGATCAACAGTTAGAGAGGAAGAGCGTATTTCAAGGACTTAGCGAAATATTAGAGTTTAGAGTTTAGCATTTAGAGTTCTGCCGCCAACGGTGTGCATCGACTCCTCTGCAGATCTACCCTAGCGCTAAACGCTCTTGGCACTGGAGCACGTGCGACTTGCATCTGGCTTCAGCGCGGCTTCCTAGCGGGCCTCGCTGCTCAACTACCCTTACCTTTTCTTTCTTTTTTAAAAAAAGGCAACTGCCGGGATCTGAGGAACAGCCACACTACGGAGGCATCTCTCCTTGAAAGGAGCTCCTACTGCTTGGATTAAGGTTACATCTCCAGCCAAGGCAGGCAGGCACGCCTGCTGGGGAGGGGGGACACAGGCCACTGGATCAAACTAAGTTTGAAAACCAGCTGTAACAATCAGATCTCCCAGACAGTTAAATCAAACCACTTGGGTTCCTCGGGGAAAGGGGAGGTGAAGGCGGAAGTTTTACACAGCAGGATGTACCTATAGAACCAGTACACAAAATAATAATTTTTCAAAGTACAATTTGGTCACATTGGCATAATCGTTGTACGTTTTTAAAAGAATAGATTAGACGCTTTCATAGCAATTTGAAACCAAAAGGCAGTGAAAATTAGTACGTTTACAAATTGCCCAGAAACCCATCTCGTACTCTTGTGATCCTGTGAGGATTACGTTAGGGGGGTGCCGCTGAAAGTAATGGGATTCACATCCAAGGAAATGCGCTAAGGGGGAAGATGCAGGTAGTGGTTCGATCCTAAACTACGGTTTTAAGGAGGTTGGGATGGAGCTGTTCAAATTCAAAAAAACCTTTTACCGCTTGCAAACGGACAGGCAACGTTTGCACACCCAGAGAGACGCTTTGGTGACACCCTCTAACGGTCTAACCTTTCCCTATGGGCCTCATTGGATTTAACAAAAAAGGAATCGTGTGGAGCTGCTGGTGGTGAGCTCTTGCGTTCCTCTTCCCACAAAGCATTTGTCTCTGGACACTCTCCCCCTCCCGAATATGCAATTGCAGAAATGGCTGGAGGGGGAGGATTTTTCCTCCAGTGACTCACTTCTCCAAGAGGGTCAGGGCGGTGGTTGGACTGACGCGCAGGTACTTGGAGCTGGGTTGCCCGTAATCGGCTAGGTAAGTCGACCAATCCCACACCATGAACAGATCCAGAAGCTGGAGGAAAGAAAATAAAAGGGTGGGGGGACAAGGTGACATTAAGGGCCTGTGGAGTGCGTGTGTCGCCGGCAAAGCGTTGCGCTCTTGCGGCAATCCATCCTGCTCCCTTTTTATCGCCAACGTTAGGAAGGGCTCGAGAAAGCCCCGTTGTTAGGTCTGGAGAGGGGGGGGGAGGAAAGACATCTCGCGGAATTTAGGCGCTCCTGTTTTGAAAAGGGGGAGAAAGGAGCAGCAAACAAAAAAGATCAAAACTTGTCTCTTACAAGCCGTTTGAGTTTTGACCAAAAAGTTTTCCCAATAGTTCACTCGAGTCTTGCGGCAGCTTAAAGACAAACAAGTTTATGATGGCATCAGCTTCATCAGATGCAACATCAGCCGCATGGAAGGAATAGGGCTCTGGGCCACAAAGGTTATGGCACACGGCATGGCTTTAGTCTTTAAGCCGCCACAAGATGCTAACACGGCTACCCAGAGCTGTGGGAATGGTCGGGGTTGGTCCCCCGCCTAGTGAAGAAACGTTATTCTTACACCCTCCAAACATACACAGAGTTGCCAGAAACGGGGAATCGTTCGAGATCCGATCGAAAACCCAGTTGAACCGAATAATTTCTTGGCGCTTCTCCTTCATGTTAAAGGCATTTTATTACATTCAGGGAAACATGAAAGCACGCTTGAGTATAACTGGAGGGCACGTTTCGGTGGCTCCGCGTGTACTGGCTGATGGGTCGCCCCGACCAAAGACTGGCTCCTGGATCCTCCGCTTCAAAAGCAGCCTGGGTACACGTCAATAAAGGTCTTCTTACAAAGACACTGAAGGCGGGCGGAAGCATGGAAGCGGCTTGGGGAGCCGCCCCCGCCCGGTTGCCTTCCAGCCGCCTTTGCCGAGTTCCTAATCTCCAGCCGGTGCGGCTGTCAAAGCGGCGCGTAATCTTTTAAAAGCCGGTGTGACTCTCGCAGGAAAGCTGCAGGCCCCGTCGCCAATGGGAAGCCCTAATCCCCCTTTAAGCTAGTTAAACCCAATTTCCGATCCACGTCCTCATTGTTTCAACCCGGCGGAGTCCTTCTCTCGCTCCGCGGGCGCGCGGATCATATTCCTCCATCCCCGGAGGGTCTCCAAAGCAGGTTGTTTTGACTCCTTTGAAAGGCCCGGGGGGGGAGGGAGTTCTCGCACATTTATTTATCTGTTCATTAGCAGGGCTCCGTTTGCGATTTCCTGTTGGCTTTAACTCGAAGAGCTCTGCGCAAAACCGGGGCCCGGCGGCGGCGTGTGATGTGGAAATTCCCTTTGTGCTGCTGCCGCCGCCCGCTCTGAGACTTTTCGAAACGTTAGGCTAGAGCTTTAAAAAGAGCTCCGGTCTCCCTGCTTCACACCCAGAGGGGCGGCTGGGCTTCCCCGGCCCTCCCAAGTCGAGCCTACTTGAGCGGGGATCCTCAGTCACCTGCTTGGCAGGCCGTGCCCTCCCCGAGCAAAACCCACCAGCCTGGACCGCAAACAGGCGTATGGTTGGGCATGCGGGCCAGCGCCACGCTGGAGAAGCTGCTTCCTCCAGACCTGTTTCCCGAAAGCAGGGCTGGGGAACTGGTGCCCTCTAGCTGTTGTGGAAGGCTGAAGGGAGCTGCAGTTCAGCCAGCTGGAGAGCCAGAGGTGCCCCCACCCCTGGCCTGACTTTTGACTCTCCTCTGGAACCTCCGGCCCCAAGGCTGGGACCTTCATCGATACCCAGGATTTAAACGTGCCCTGGCAGGTAGGAAGGAGGAGTGGATAAAAGGAGCCTTTGGATGGGTTGAGTGGATAAAAGGAGCCTTTGGATGGGTTCAGAGCACCACCTCCCTTACCACAGCTCACACAGAAGGGATGAAGGGGCAGCTTCCAGGCAGACTGGAGGCTTTTGCTGAGAAATTAAAGCACAGCCTTTCACTCAGGACCACCAGAGTTAGGTGAGAGGCTTCAGAAGCCCCCTCCAGGTTACCTCCCACGGGCAATCAATGATCTCCATGTCCTAAAAACATGGAGGCCTTTTCTAGCGACTCTTCATCAGTAGCGTAGTGGCAAATTCACAAGCAGTATAATGGCAAATTCAGAAGTGCAGGATCCCTTCATGTTAGTCATAGCCATGCCCCCTCCCCCTTTTTTTGCTGGGGGATTGAGAATGAGATCCTTGTTAATGCCATTTCCCACATTAGACAGCCTTAGAAGCCAATAAACATGAAAGGGGAAAGCATTAGCTACTGAGAAGACTCTTTTCAGTGGCTGACTCACCCTCCTTTCATTCTGATTGGCTCCAATCAAGCAAAGGTCAAGGAAGCATGTTAGAATATTTTCCTCAGTGGCTAAGACATTCCCCTTTCATGCTGATTGGCTCACAGAATGCTGGAGACACAGGGAGCCTGCTGGGACCCTGCTCCCCAAAAAGTAAAGGGTCTAAGACCCCCCCCAAGACCCTGGACAACTACACTCCTGTTCAGAAGTGCAGTGTGCCTTCACAATAGTCACAGCCACACCCTCTTCTAAGATTATACAACCTTCTGAGATTGTAGAATAATCTAGCCAGGCTTGAATACCTATTTCTCCTTCTCTATCAATGTCACCTTTGACTGACCTTTCTCACTATCAGAGATACTGCTTGAATTACTGAATTCAGTGTCTACACATTTATCTCCTGCTGCTACCACACCGCTTGATGCTGTAGATGGGATGCTATCACCAGGATTCACTGTCTCTCGTTCTGCAGTTACAGAATTCTCACACCTTGGCTTTTTAAGTAGGAACTAAAAGGAACTTTTTTTCACTCCAATTGGCTCCAATCAGCAGGAAATGACAAGGAAGCAAGTTACAAGTAACTTCGCAGTGGCTAACACATACCCCTTTCCAGCTGATTGGCTCAAAGGTCACTTGAGACATAGGGACCCTGCTGGGACCTGGCTCCCAAAAAAGGAAGGAGTCTAAGACCCTGAGACAAGTACACCCTTGCTTGTCAGTGTAGTTTTTCACAGCTGCATCACAGACCAATTTATAATATTATGTGATGTCCCTAATTACAAAGACATCCAAAGACACCATCTACACTGCACTAGGGTCAAGGAAAGAGAAATCCCGCTCAAAAAACCCACAAAAACACAGTTGGAAGGAGGGAACACAGAAAAACACTTCAGCAGGCCAGAGATCTGCAACCCTATTTTAGCTATTTGAATTTACTTTGATACAGCAGGCAGCATATCATACCTGATCCCTTCCCCATCCTGCCCTATACCCTCTTGGTGACTGCTTCACAAACCACAGGAAAAATGGGTCCTGCATTTCCATAGCATGTCAACCCTGCCTTTTCTGTAATGTTTAAAGGAGAGACACACATGTGCAAACATGTTTTAACTAGCTTGAGTGTGGACACTTTCTAGGTAATGATGATGGAGAAAAAAAGCATGCACCTGGAAGCTATACCTGGGCAGTGACACTGCTTGCTCTGAAATATTCCACCACTCCAAGTAAACCTTTTAGTCTGAATGCCACATATACAAGGTCAGCCTGAGCTGATTTAACCTAAAAAACTCATAGTTCCTTTCTCATTGTTACTAACATACATTGCATCTCTACCTTCTATAAAACAGAAATAGTGAGTGTAAAGTGTGGGAAGGGGTAACTAATTCATGTTAATTCATGCCCTTGGATTCTGCTTTAAGAAGAGCATGCTGTTTTTATTCCAGAAGAATTAGTACATGGATTAGTACATGGACCTACATGAAAGAATGTGCAGGGCATTCTTTCTACTGAGCAGCGAGTTCCTTAAATGTAGAGCTCATTCACTAAATGCTAAAGAGAGGGTTTCTCATCTCTATCCATGTAGGTCTGATGATTCAGCCTATGATAGTATATACAGGAACTTGGAAGCGAGTACTGAAAATAATTGGCCTTACTGCCAAATAAGGTGCTTAAGATTCAGGTGTTACAAAGTGCACTGCCAGCAAAAACTTATTTAAAATCAAATAGAAATAGGCAAGTGCAACACACAAAATGGCCTGAAGAAACAAACTGTGGAATGCTGGTGAATCTAAAACTCTTGAACAAACCATCTGGTATAGATCAGTAAGAAGAATTTCATCTTCAGTAAGGAGAGAGCTAGATCAGAGGCAAACATCTTGCTTAACATGTACTGTTTGACCAAAGTTATCCAAAAGAAAAGAAAACCAAGTTTTATCTAGTGGCATTTGTCTGAATGAACATGCCCAAGAATCTACTTAGGGAAATATCATATTTATCACCAATACCAATATTTTGCGCACACAATCTCCATGATAAACTCTCTAACATAAAACACCGTTGAAAGTTGGTGATGCTCACTTTACTAGCACAGTATTCCTGCGTGCACTGTAGATGCATATATTCATATACAGCCTGGAGGTTACCAGTGCATGGACTGTTGGAGAGTCACGATGCTGGGAATGGAGAGTTCTGAGCGAGCTTGTGTGTGTGTGTGTGTGTGTGTGTGTGTGTGTGTGTTTGAATCCTTGCTAAAGATTCTACCTTCCCTGCAAATGAGTCAGACAGAGACTTTAAGCTTTAAAATAAGAAATAACTACTTTATTCTGGAAGTACATGCTTGATAGGAAAGAGTCCTATATCTAGCTAACTAGCTAAGTTGGAGCAGCAAACACTGAGACCAGTGCTTGCCCTCATGCTTTGGAGGAGAGGGAGAGACAAAGGAGTATGTCTGCTCCCCTCTCAAGAGAAAGAAGTAAGAAGGAGGGAAGGAACTGTGATCAACATCCTTTGCATATCAGTCTAGCAGTAAGGAAGAGACAGCAGGAGATCAAAGGACAGGTATAGCCTAGCGACCAAGAGGTCTCCTCTCCAACTACCCTTTTTAACCCCATGCAGCCTCAACCCACAAGTTGGAGTTGAACCCCATATATTCCAACATGGACAACAGCGGTCAGGCTATCCTGGTCCAAAAATGTCCGCAGCTGTCTTACCAGCCAAAGCTGGTAAAAGGCACTCCTAGCCACTGAGGTCACCTAGACCTCTAGCAACAAAGATGGATCCAGGAGCACCCTCAGACTACAAACCTGCTCTTTCAGAGGGAGTATGACCCCATCCAAAGCAGGCAACTGACCAATTATCTGAACTCAGGAATCACCAACCTACAGTGCCTCCGTCTTGCTAGGATTCAGACTGTTTACTAGCCCTCATCCAGCGCACCACCAAGTTCAGGCACCGGTCCAGGGCTTGCACAGCCTCTCCCAATTCAGATGTTACGGAGAAATAGAGCTGGGTATCATCAGCATACTGCTGACACCTTGCTCCAAATCTCCTGCTGACCGCTCCCAAGGGCTTCATATAGATGTTAAACAGCATGGGGGACATGATGGTACCCTGTGGCACCCCACAGCATAACTGCCAGGGGGCCAAAAGACAGTTACCCAATGCTATTCTCTGAAAATGACCCTGGAGATAGGATCGGAATCACTGTAAAACAGTGCCTCCAATACCCATCTCACCAAGTCGGCCCAGAAGGATACCAGAGTCAATGGTATCAAAAGCCGCTGAGAGATCAAGTAAGAATAATAGGGTTGCACTCCCCCTGTCCTTCTCCCAATAAAGGTCATCCATCAGGGCGACCAAGGGTAATTTATTTATTTATTGCATTTGTATACCACCCCATAGCCGAAGCTCTCTGGGCGATTTACAAGTATTTTCAAAATTAAAATACCAAATTTATTTTGGTTAGATGTATGGAAGTGTTTGTGCCTTTTTTTATCCTGACAACCAGACAAAATTAAAATGAAGCCCTCCATGCAGGGCCAGCCCAACCACTAGGCGGAGTGAGGTGACTGCCTCGAGCAGCAGATGCTGGGGACTGCAGGGGCAGCTCCCTGGTTGTCCCTCCTGAAGCTCCTCCTGCACCCTTCTGTTGGATGTCAGAACTGTGTGTGCCTGTCTTGCATACACCCCCATAACTAGTCGGTTGCCCTCAGGTTGGATGGACACAATCCCACTGACAGTATTAAAATAAAATCCAACTGCTGGTCCAACTGGCTTTTGTAAATGGAAAAGTGTGTGTGTGTGTGCCATTTTGTCCTTTGCCTCAGGCAGGAAAATGTTTTGGGCTGGCCCTGACTGCATGGTTATAACTGCAAAGGTATACCATTAGCAGTCTGTAACACTTCCTGGGATAGTAGTGCAGCATATTCCACCGTATCTTATTCAAAATCATGTCTGTATGGTTGTATCAGCTACTGCACCGCCTCTCATCAACTATATACAGTATCCAAGCAGAATACCGGCAGGTGCTTTGCAGAATGCTGATGAATCAAATGTGACTGGGGACAGGTGTTGATGGTAGTGGTGGCCCCCTTCAGATTATCCTGGTGTGTCATTCTTAGGTTATCCTTGAAAAACTACACCTGCCCATTCAAAAATAATGCTGGCTGGCTGTGGAGAGTGAAGAGCTGAAGAATTACGTTGGCACTGAACCTCAGACTGACCATGATCTACACAAAAACACATTAAAGCTGCACTACATGAAACAGTTCTGATAGTTCCATTATTTTTGAAGGCATTTGCTTTCACATCCAATTCAAATAAGACTGACCAGACAATCCTACACATGCTTAGCCAGAAGAAAGCCCAGCTATGTTCAAAGGGGTTTAACACTCTAGTCTACATTTCTAAACACATTACTAACATGCAATGAAAGAATTGCACACAAAAGTCATACTTTAAATAAATAAAAATCAACATTCTGTAGCAAGCTGCTGGAACACAACAGGGTGCATACATTAGGCAAATTGGCATATATCTGCATATTTTGCATAATGTATTCTGTTTGCACTAGTAATAGAAAAGAGCAAGGGCTAGGCAGGGCACTGAAGAGTTGTCCTCCAATTGATGAAATGACCTGTTTCCCACACATTTCCAAGCCAGTTTCTGCAGCCACACTGTACTAGACATTTGTTTTTTTTAAAAAAGCTAACCCTTCCCAGGGTTCTGATTTTGTAGCCAGTGTCAAATTCCTCCTTTGTGGAGAATAATAAAACTGATAGAACGCCTATGGAGAAGCAAAACTGTTGTGTTTGTGCCACTGTATTTCATGCATGATACATATTATATATGAACTGGAACAGTCATCAGCACAATCGAACACAAGCCTGATCAAGCAGAAGGAGTACAAGAAAAGGCAAAGAGCAAAGGGTTATCGCAAGTCTTCCACCATCCCACACTCAGCTGAAAGGTTACACAGCAGCCCCATTAATTCTTGAAAATTTCTTTTTCTGAAAGCCACAGAAGCCAGTTTTACATGCTGCAGAGAACCAACACATACAAGTAAATTACATAAGCCATCCAATTATAAACTTCCCTCTCCCCTGCTGAGAGCAGGTCCAAGGGTTATGTTGGGACAACTCTCCAATGAAGATGGAGCAGATAGAACAGTGAGCTGTAGAGATAGCAGGATGCCTGCTTGGTACTATTATACATTTATTATTTGCCTCACTCACAGCTGCAGTTATGTGCTTAGCACCTTGCTGCACGTTAGGAACTTTGCGAGCCTATGTACTGTATGCTGTGGGTAGGCAAGAGCCGCCTGATGTGCAGCTCTTTGGAACTGTGTCCTGGTCATTTATATCACCTACACATATTTTGGCACTTAGCTGATGCCCCATCAAAGCAATCAATTTGCTGGGAGGCAGGGCTGGCAAGCAGCATCACTCCCACAAGTATGAAGAGATCTTTCAAGGAGCACCATGTGATGGAAATCATATCAATTTCCTATGGTTCAATACAAAGCACTTTTCCAATAGCCCAGTTTACATTAATACACTGCAAAAGGCAGTGTAACTATCATCCTTGATAGCTTCTTCAAGAACAAATTTTAAAAAAGAGATTTAATTCATTTTATCATTGTTAACAATACTATTTCATGCCTTTCTGTTTGAGGTAATCAAAGCGGTTTACCAGCAGGGGTGTTATCATCTGGAGACATGGGGGGATCATAGACCCCTTACATTTTTGAGACCTGGGTCCCAATTTCTCCAGCATCCTATGGACCAATCAGCATGAAAGGGGAGCCTGTTTGCTGCTGAGAAGGGTCTTCTGGAAGCTATCATTGTATCCTTGCGAAACCTCAAGAAGACATACTCTCATCCTGCATTCATAGCTCAACAGAACTCCAACAAAGTAAAAGACTGAATGTTCATTTTTTTGAATAATCTTAGAAGATTATATAATCTTAGAAAGGAGTGTGGTGTGACTATCATGTAGGGACCTTTCACTTCTGAATTTACCAATACACTACTGTTTACCAGTACGTATCATTTGAAATCACAAAATGTGGATTAACATCTGCAAATCTATTAATCTTCTAGACATCCTATATAATTGACATCTTAGACTTGAGTTACGGTAATAGTAAATATAGTAGTCAACAAATATGTTCAATACATATTTTAGCATCAGTCTTATCAAAACCTAGGTATTAAAATTACTGAGATCGCTCTGAGAGCTAAGATTCTGGGGAGCGGCATGCATAATTTCAAAGATTTGTAATCAGGCTGTAATGTATTGACTTTATTTAAAAAATGAAGCTGAATTATTTCCATTGCTTTGCTATGTGAAACAGGAAAAAGACACTTCAACAGTGTGTGTGTGTGTGTTATGTGCCTTCAAGTCGACTACAACTTATGGCGACCCTATGAATCAGTGACCTCCAATAGCATCTGCGTAAACCACCCTGTTCAGATCTTGTAATTTCAGGTCTGTGGCTTCCTTTATAGTCATATATATATCTAAACAGAAGAAAGTCATAAGGAACAAGAATAAGACACTTCAACAGTATAATCATATATATATCTAAACAGAAGTAAGTCCTATTGCATTCAACAGGACTTACTTCCAAGAAAATAAGGGTACTACTTCTGGGTATTTAGTACTCCCATTTCAATTTGCACGCTCTCACAAGTTCGATCTAGTACTGGTGGGACTTCTTGCTGTTAAGCCCATGGATAGGCAAGAGTGTAGAAGTCTGGCGTCACGGGGGGGGGGTCAGACCCCTTACTTTTTGGGAAGCAGGGTCCCAGCCAGGTCATATGTACAAGCCAATCATCATGAAAGGGGAATGTGTTCACCACTGAGAAGAGTCCTTGTACTTTTGTGCCGACTGGAACCAATCAGACTGAAAGGAGGTGAGTCAGCCACTGAGAAGATGCTTCTTAGTAGCTAACACTCAGCTTTTCCTCTCATGCTGATTGGCTCGTAGGGACATCTGTTGTAGTGGAGTGTGGACTTGGAGACGACATGGAGAGCAAGGGAGGCAAGGGAAAGTGGAAAGGTGGTGTGGTTTTGAGGGGCCATGGCTATGACTATCACGAAGGGACTCTGCTCTTCGGAATTTGCCACTACGCTACGGTGGATAGGTCCAGCTTAGAGGACACAGATGATCTCTAGGATCTGGCAAGTATTAATTAATTTCACTTTTCACCTTGGTTAATGTTAGAAAACAAATTAGAGAATAATGTACAGTCTAGTTTAACATTGTTCAGTAGGACAAGCACTCACTGCACTCACATTACAAATTATGCTGATGGATGTCTTGGATAGTTGGTATATAAACATAAATTATGCTCTACATATGTTTAAATGTAATACTGCAAAGGAAAATATAAAGAAATAAAGAATGCTATGTACTGTATTTGAATAAATTAAAAATCGGAAATAAAACACAACCTGAAAACTGGTAGGAGTGATATTTCCACTAACGGTAGCCCATTAGATAAGACGCTGGAAAGTCACATACTTTGCTTATGAATACATACTCATAATAATCCACTGAAATGAGATTGTCAGTAGTGGCAGTGGAGGAGACCATTCAAATATTTTTATTTTACTTAAAACATTTACTGGCTACCTTTAACGATAAAAACTCTCTCAAGATAGTTTCCATAACAAAATAAAAACATAATAATAAAACCAAACAATAATAAAACCAGCAGTAACAAAACACACATCCATATAAGGGTGTGTGAAAGACAGCTTGTACGGGTATATGTATCCATATATACATGTAGGTATATCTTTCCATACATATAAAAATGTAAGTCTTTACGCCATTATGATGTCATAGTGTGACAGCGGGGGCAGGGCAAGCCGAGGAGCTACAGCAACAGCAGCCCAAACAGGATGCTGGGCAATAGGCCAGCCAGCCAGGCCTCAGAGCAGGTTGGGCAGGCAGGTGGTACGTGGAAGGGATGGCTTTGGTGCCCCACAGGAGCAAGGAGGGGCTTTGCCAACAGTAGGCAGGGTTGACAAGCAAAGAGAACAGGGGAAGAACCACTAGTCTTTTTATATTTGTATACTGGACACAGATACTATTATATGTAATATAATGCATGTGTAATTTCTGTTCTCTAAGATGTACATGATGTAATGGTTATAATCTTTTCTGATTTGGCTCAAGATACCACTGTGACTAACAATTCATCATAAAAAATAGAAAGCACATGTTTATTTCTACTGAAACAGCAGAGGGATATAATCCTAGGAGATTTAAATACTGTAATTAATATAAAGATGGAACAGGAAAAGAATTTAAGGGCAAGTCCAATCAAAAGGCAGCTATGTCTGCCAAAAATATATACATGCACCAGCTTACAATTGTTTACAGGAATGGCAGTGTTTTAAACTTTTGTCTAATTGTTTCCAAAACTGTGGCACACAGATTTAGTTGGTGCTATTGCAAATGTTGACAGCTGGTATAGCACAGTGGGGAGGAGAGCCTGGCTGGGAGTCCAGAGTCTATGAGTTCAAATCCCCACTCCTGTCTCCTGGGTGTCAAGGGCCAGCTAAAGATCACCCCCACGGGGAATGGCTCAGGGGTTACGCACCCTGCCACTTGTGCAGCCGTGGGCAAGCCATGAAGTCCCAAGGAGCCCAGTTGCCCCCCAGCTGGCAGTTGCGGACAAGGAAGGGGCTGGCTTGTGCAGCTGTGGCAAGCCCCCTTTGAATACCACTTACCATGAACACCCTATTCATAGGGTAGCCAAAAGTCGGGACTGGCTTGAAGGCAGTCCATTTCCATTTCATTGCAAATGTTATTAACAAGGTTGTGCTCTATAGTTTCCTATTCTGACTTTTTCACATTAGCAAGTGTTAGCCTCAGGGGAAGAATGATAATTTAAGAGTATTTAATTTTAGTTGGTAGAAAAAGTGGCAGTCCTTAACTGCAATATGCACTACAATACGCACTACATGTTCCGGCTGAACATCAGTAAGCTTCCCAACTGTTAGAGCAGTACAACAATGGAACCAATTGCCTAGGGAGGTGGTAGGCTCTCCAGCAATGGAGGCATTCAAGAAGCAGCTGAACAGCCACCTGTCAGATATGCCATAAGTTGAATTCCTGCACTGAGCAGGGGGTAGGACTCAGTGGCCTTATAAGCACCTTTCAACTCTACTATTCTATGATCCTACATATATGTTAAACACACTGAGTTGGATCCAGAGGAAGTCATGACTAGCGTATGACTAACTAACTCAAATCCCATTGATTTCAGAGGGACTAAAGTGTGATTAACTTCCTCTGGATCCAACCTACTGTCAGTGGCGATAGATAGCCATCTTAACTGGCATATCTAGCTAAAAAAATTTCATGGATGGAAAGAGCCTGCTGCGTTTTTGTTATCTCTCTCAAATTCAATATTTCCAAGGAGTGCATTGCATTAATGATATTTCAAACAAAGCAAAACAGGGAAAAAGTAAGTTGATGATAGGAAACACAGTAATGTTAAACATGAAAGGCACATTCATATGTATTTATTATTTAAAGCAACTACACGCTTACATAAAAGTTAATAAAAGCATAAATTTCAATTACTGTAAGACTACAAACAAAACAAAAGTGGCAGGTATTATACATACCGTGGAAAGAACAGAAATAAATAGTGAGCTAGATCTACACTGGAGCACTGATACACATTCTCTGATTATGCTCTTCCCACTGTTACTGCAGATTTCAGAGTGTGAAATTGCAACAAGGAAAAGAAGTCCTGGATTTTGACATCTCTAACATTCAGTCAGATAACACTCCTTCATGTTGGAAGTGGGGCAAGAGCAACTCCTGTTTTGTTCTTTTGTTTATGTTCCAGAAAGGAGATAGAGTTAGGGTCCTCCAGATGGATAGGTTTGATTACCTTTACCTATGATGCTCTGACTTCCTTCCTTCCGTTGTTAGACTGATATGTCTTAAGGGAAGCTTATCTGCCCCTCCTCCTTCCGCCCTCTCTTCTCCGACTGTCCAGGAGAGAGGAGACACCTTTGTCTCTGCTCTCTCCTAGCCATGAGGGCAATTCCCACGCCTGGGTATTGCGCCTCCAACTTAGTTAGTTAGAACTAGGTATGCCTTTCTATCTACTATGTTTTTCTATAAATAAACTGGCTTTTCTTATTTTACTAAGTATCACTGAGACTTAAAATGCAGGGTAAAAGCCTGCTTTCTTAGGTAAACGCACACACACGCTGGCACACTCGCATTTCAGACCGCTGTTACTCTCTGCTTAACTAATTTAGCACCACAACACTGCATAGGATAAATTACAACTAATCTGCTTTTGTTACTGTGTCTTTGATGCTCTGGGAGAGGAGTACTCTGGGAATATCTGCACTATTTGCAAACAGCACAAACAGTTTTGCTGAATGAACATACAAGCTTGCTATAATCATGGATTTTAAGCAATACTGGTTTTTGGACTTGCTCCATCAAAACATAGTTTGTCAACTTTGCAAACAGTTGCTTTTAATCCAAATGATCACAGCTTGGAAGAGAGAGAACTGATCTTGCTTACTTTCTTCTGGTTTGAATTTTTCATCACCCTTCTCCCTTGAATCCAGCACTCTATGACACTGTTCTTCAACACTGGGTCCCCAGATGTTGTCAAACTACAACTCCTATCAACCTCAGCCAGCTTAGCTAATGGCCAAGGATGATGGGAGTTGTGGTCCAAGAACATGTGGGGATCCAATGTTGAAGAACAATGCTCTGTAACATCAGGAAAAGGGGGGATTAGTTTTAAAGCTACCACCAATATCTCTCTAGATTTTTTTCCACCTTAAACTTGGAGTAGGTTAAGTCTGATTTTTCACTCTTTGGAGGATGAACAATGCACTTCCAGACACTTAAAAGACTGAACATTCAATAATAATTTATGACAAGTTGTTCACATACACAGAAAGCACCCAAGACTTTGAAGTAGGCATTTTTTGGTGAGTGGGACATGACAATAATATCATCTGCAAAAATTCAAAGTAGCATAACAGACAGGGAGCAAATGTAGCCCTTCTAAATTGACTACTATACTATTAATATAAACATCAAATTGAAAAAAGGAGCAGGAATACAAGTTGCCTCATCCTGTGACAGAGATATACCACCTGCAAGTAATCCCTTTTGACCATATCAAGGCATTAAAAGCCTTGTATTAATAATCACCCGCTGTTTTTTATGTCACAGTCTTTCTTTGGAAATTCCATCAAAGTCGGCACAAATGCCAACTATAATCAAAAGCCACTGTCCCAAGGAACATTTATGCACACAAAATGAGACGGAAGGGAATTATTGACAGCAGACATACAGTTTCTGAACCATGCCTTCTCAGTTGCAAACGTTTTATTTTCTTCTGTCTAGTTCTCCGGCTCAAACAGTAATAACTTCACATAACATTCCTGTAATTTCCAACAAACCCATGGCCTGCTAATTAAATGAAGAATGTTTATTCCCCCTTTTTAAATTGGCACTGCAATACTGCTCCATAAACCTTATAAGATCATTCTTGTACCATGTCTTTGGGGTGAAAATCTTTGCTAACTTGATTTTAAGTCACTTTGGGTTCACTTCTGTGAACAAAAGTGACAGATTTAATGTGCCAGTGATGCTACCCACACATGGAGGGAGTCAATGTACTCAAGATGACAGGAGCACATCCACTGCACTACAACACACATCATGATGCCCCAGTGTCCCCAAACCCATCAGCCCCCAATGGCACAGCCAGCACTGAACCCCACAGGATGAGGTTCAAATCCCCTTATGTTCTTCATAAGTGCTGTGTGTGAGCACAGTACACAAAGGGGAAGGAGAGCCCATACAAACCCAGCACTCGCATAGCACTCTAGGCAGGAGACCCACACAAATTACACACATCCAAGAAGCCCAAAGGAGGGGTCATGATGCACAAGGAGAGCAGCCAGACACACACACACACAAAGAACAGTCTCCAGTGACTCACTGCACAGAGCTGGGAAGCAGGAGCCGAATATTCAAGACTTATCAGTGGGGAGACAGCAATATGGTTCCATTCATTTTTTTTGCACTCCTGGCAAAAAATTGAATCAAATCCCATGCTTTGTCATGGCAATGTGTGTGTGTGTGTGTGTGTGTGGGGAGGAGTTGTCAACATAGGGTGACATTTAATGGGAAGACAGTAACAGGGAAATTTCTTGTGTCAGGTTTAGGGTTAGTACATAATTGCAGGAGCCTGGTCATGGACTGAAGGAGCATAGCAGATGTGGGGAACCTCTGATGTTCCAGATATTGCAGAACTACAACTCCCATCAGACCCAGCAAGCATGGCCAATGGCCAGGGATTACGGGAATTGTAGTTCTGCAACATCTTCCCACGCCTGGAATATATGATGCAGTGTAAATGGACCCCCCCCCGACAGCACCCATGATTCTGCCTAGCTTGAGCTATTCCACCAGTGTATGTTTGCTGCTGGTATAGCTCTGCCAGTGAATGTTGTGCTAGCTATTATTCCACAAGATGGCGGTGTACCTTTGACCAGCATAGCAGGCTTCTGATAAGGCCTAATGCCCTTCTGTTGGTGGGTCTCAAGTACCAGACTGTGCATTTAGGGTTTAAATAAGATGTTGGATTTTTTTTCAGTGATTAACTGGAGTCGCCTAGGTGTGTCACTCAAGTAGAAATATATCTATATCCAAATGCAAAATAAATATTGCTTAATTGTTTTAACTAGTCATTGTGGTGGTATTGATGTTTTTAAAGTGTTGGTTTTGTTTTTATCTTCTCCTTGTGTCATCTGCTAGCTCTTATTATTTTCAAAGGTGAATAAAAGTTTTCTTGAGTGCTATGGTAGAAAGGTGGCATATAAATGGACTAAAAACCTAAATGAAAAATAGCGTAATTTATACAACAAGTTTTTACAAAAGTCTACATAGCCTTAACCTATAATGAAGGAGTCACTATGTCCATGGATGTAACAATCAATTGCAAAAAGGTCACAATCTCTCCTTTTAAATCACTTGCCCTAGATGTAATCATGTTCTTTTTATTGCTTTTTTCAACAACTTTTTATAAAGATTGCTCTATTCTAATAGACTAATCGGATTTTAATACTGTTTAAAATTTAACAGAAGAAATGTTGTGTTCAGTGCATTCAGTACTTGACACATTCTTCACTGCGAAGTTCCTGATATTTCTGTATATTTTTAACAAATATAAATGCAATAAATCATACTCCTCAAGAGAGAGCTTTTACAAAGAATTGTGCATGACTTCTATACACATGACTTGAATATGCCCTTATTTTATAGTAATATTTTATAATAATTTGTTCCCAATCAACTGGTTGAAATCAGTGGTGCTTCCCCCCCCACACACACAATATGCTTAAGATTGACATTCTGCTAGTCTCTCTCTTTTAAAAGAATGGTTAACGCAGCTACTGGATGGCCAAATCTGATCCCAAACATTAACAGGCATCTTTGTGCAAGTCCTGGGGATGCTAGATCTAAGTGAAATCTTTGAGTTACTTGTATTTTTAAAAGTTTTGTTAGATTCTAACACAGAGTGCTTGGAAATCCATTTGTTCTATCACTGCCCAGTAATGAGTTAACTCCTGGTATTTGAACCCTCAAAGAGCTAAGGCTCAACCCTGCAGCCAGACCAGTATCAAAAGAACAAAAGAATATGTGGGAAGACATTTGTGTGAGGAATTCCTATAGCTGACCCCAAGTTATGTGCCCCACTATTTGAACCTAATTCACATCTTCAAATACACCACTCAGCGATTTTGTTGCAAGATAAAAAAGGAGTTTGTTGCTTGCTTTGAATAACCTTTGTGGTTTGGGATTTTCCTTCCTGTCACTTGATTCTTTTAAGTTTAGTTTGAAGACGATAGATATAAGACTGAAATTTGATTTAGATTATTTATTAACTATTATTGTCAGTGAGAGATTTGGACCAACATTCCAACTATTCTTCAGATGTAGGTGAACTAGTACCGGATGCTGATTTTAAAGGAATAAACAAAAAACTCATTGTGATGCATTACATAGCAACACACAGTCCTGTGTAAGCAATAATGCATTACTAGCCTGTTCTTTCGGGTATATTCAAGTCTTGTGTATAAAAGCCACACACAATTTAGTAGGTGCTGCCTTGAGAAATATAGCTCCCTCAAGACAGCTGGTTGGGAAAGAAAAGCCAAGACAGAAAGGCATATGTGCTGAGTTTATTTATGATCAAACTCTAAAATAGTTAAGAAAAGGTTGCACACAGCTAGAGGGGCATCTGAAGATTAATTTCAATTAACAGAAAAGGACTCAGACATATACTAAGAATAAGAAGTTGTAAGTGGAATATCTGTATTTTTAAAAAGGCTATGGTTTAAAGCCCATGCAGGAAAAGGTTTGTGCTTCCTACGGATTTGAATATTAGTTTTTCATATTTACATGACTTTCCTCCAACCAGAAAATGTACCAGATGCTAAACAGTTTTATTATTAACCTGTAATCAACCAGATATTGCTAGACCTGATTGCATGTGTAATTACCTTTTGTCAAAAACAATTTGCCTGATAAACATGTCAGAACACTTGCTGCTTAGTCTGTTTCAACAGGTAAATGCTGCCTTTCTACAGCCTTGGGGCATAATTAACAGAGGGGGAAAAGGGCTGTTATAAAAACACACAGAAGCTGATTCACTGAGGCAGGAGTTCACAGCATGCAACCTGCCAAGGCCTATTTCATGGCCCGCCATGCTTGCCTGAGCACTTATTGAGTTCCAGCCTGCTATGACAGGGCAATGGTGGCAAGCTCTGAAGGGGACAATGTCTGAATGTCTGTTTCCACATGAACTTCAGGAAGGGACAGTACTAGGCCTATAATGAATTATTTGAAAGAGTGGACGATAGTATCAGCAAGTGCCCTCTGTTTAAGGGGACCATTTTCAACGGGTAGAAAACTTGCACGTCTGGCACTCCAATGCTAAACACAGGCACTTTAACACTAAGCACACCCATTTCCGCTGTGTCCATTTATCTGAAATAATTTCCAGCAACTATAAAGGTGGAATAAAATTGCCTCAAAGCATGAAGTCATGGGGGAAATCCATCTTATTACCTCTTCAACTACCTTGACTGGGAATATGACAAAGGTGGCTAAAATGTGTTAAGGAGTAACTAAGTGTACACTGAGTTGTGCTCCAAAGCACACCTATTTGGAAACAAGTTCCATTAAAATAAATGGGGCTTACTTTCAAGCCAATGTAGTGCTTAGGATAAGCATGCTGTTTTCTTTGATAGATAACTGAGACTCATCAGGGTAGAGAAGATTTTAGCCCCAGCCCAACAAAGCTTGTAAAAGTGTATAGCCCTGCACTATGGGGAGTGCGAAAAGAAATCCCTACCTGACCCCTGGATAACCCAAACAGGAGATTAGCCCATTTCCAAGCAAAGTAAGTTGTCACACTGTTAGGCCAATTGCTTCTATTGACATTTTGCATACACATCTTACACAGGATGATCAGAAAGGACTGTTATGCCATTAACGTTTCCCCCCCCCTTCTTTTTTCTTTCTTTTTTTAATACCTAAGCTTTTACAGAATAAAGGCCTTTCTGAATTAGGGATAACAAAAGGGTCAAAAGGTCACAAACATTCTTTTAAGTAGGTACAAATCTAGAAAGTTTAAATTCATTGGAAAGTGCAAATGAGAACTTTTTTAAAAGTACAAAACTCTGCACATACACTAGTTTGTTGAAAGAACCGATCGATTCAGCTTACTTTAATTTCGATGACATGAATACTTATGCCGAAAACTTTAGGTTACCATAGATTGCATTTTTATTACTTATTTTAAAATATTCAAAGCTTTTCACATCCTCATCTTAAAAAAAGAAAAGTTGCTCAATTTGCTTAACAGAACAATTTATGAAATGCTGCTGTACATACAAAATGTTAAAAACAAAAAGAAATCCAAGAGATAACATTTACAAAACAAACCCCTATCACTAACATAGCATGTACAGTGTGTTGTGTATGGCACACAAAATATTTTATAATCTTGTTAGTTTTATTTTGGCTTTGATCAGAGATGGAAACAATCTCTTTTTAATAGTATGAACGCCTCCTGCTGGGAACTGCAGATTACAGCTAATTGCTATATTCTTTGAAATTCAGAAATAATGGATTGTGACCTTTTAAATTAAAAACCTAAAAGGCTGGCCAACTTTCCTTCCAAAGTAACCTCTGCTAAACCTATGCCACTGTGAACTATGTTCACCATAAGACTTTGCCTTTATATACAGGACAATTTCATTTTTCTTTTCTTTCTGTGCAAACAACTATTATGGATAATATCCCTGTTTCAATGAAGAAAATCTCCATTTCGAATAGAAATATTTCAGGGCTCTTACCTACAGAATTTGATAAAAAAACTGAACATGAGATTACCTCTGTCTTGAACACTGCACAACAGAACTACATAAAAAAACTTAAGCCAATGAAAGAAAGAAAAAATCACTTTTGTAAAAGTTATTTTCTGCATCGTTACCACAGTCTTTAAATCACCTTGAGCCATGTTCAGAGAGCTAAACATTTTATGATCAAGTTAGTGTTACTGCTTACCATGAAAGCCCTATTCATAGGGTCACCATAAGTCCGAATTGACTTGAAGGCAGTCCATCATCATCATCAAGTGTGATGCAGTGGTTAGAGTGGAGATCCCCACTCTGCCATGAAACCCATTGGGTGAGGCTGGAGACAGCCAATTTCTCTGCCTAGCATACCCCACAGTGCTTTTGTGGGGATAAAAATGGAAGAACCTTTTATATTGTCCTGACCAACTTGGAGGAATGCTAGGAGAAGTGTGTTAACAACAACTTCTCTCAAATACTGCTTAAAAAGTCAGCTTTGCACCACTGAGTAATAGGCTACACTTCCATTATGCATGATGAAGAGTTTTGTATTTCAAAAGTCTCTGTGTTGCATTCACTGCTGTGGAAGCCGGATTTCCCTTCCTCTCCTCTCCCAGCATGCCCCCAAAATTTATTCCAGAGGGTCCCCCAACCCTCTGGAACAGATTTTGAGAGTGTGCAGGGGGCTGCAGGGGAAAGAAGAAGAGCGGGAAGTTTCATTGCACAAGTGGAAGTCTGCTGTGCAAGTGGAGTGGAACCACTGAATACAACCATATGTATCTCTTTGCCAACAGAATTGTCTAATAATAATTTTAAAAGTACCATTCTTTTCTGTAATCTCCTATGCCCAAGGACCAAATACTGTAAAAGTCTATAGCGCTTGCTAGATTACCTTCCCATCAAAATGGTGTTCAAAGTCTGGGATCCAGGGAAGCCTGTGCAGATGGACAAAGCACTTCCACATAACCATGTGGTGGTAATGGTCAATTTTCTTTATAGTGGCAGCCCTCATGCTTCCCGGATGGCCCCCTGACCCCTGACTCTGGATGGCCCCCTGACCTCTGGAGAGTACAGGGCCTGTCAGTGGAAAGTGGAGATGAAAAGCCCCCTGTGCTGGGAACGCCAAACACCAGGCATTGCGCTTCAAATCCCAGATAAAATGATCAATGAAATCCTTCCCCTCTCAAGCCAGAAACACTATCATATTAAATCTTACATTAATCAGTTTTACACATTACAAATACAAAACTGTTGGTCTTATTATAGTAGATATGCTTGTGGAAGCTAACTTCCGCATTTTACTTGTAAGGATGCAAATCTTCACTCTCATCATTAGAGTCTAATGTATGCTTTGCTGGACAGAGATAGGCAAAGCATATCAGGTCAAGAGAACCTGTAGCTCCTATTTTATTCCTGTAGCTACTATTTTAATGATAGTATATGTTTTATCTAAAAAAACACCCCTCAACATTTGACTATTTTAAAGACAACATTGGTGGTTCACTATTAAAACCAGATACAAAACTGCTTTTAAATGAGGTGATAAGAAGCAGTTGACTTGGACTACATATGCAAGAGACACCAGGTGCTTCCAGGCATATGTTTATTGTGGGATCAGTGTTCTTCATTCATGAAAGGTTTTCACAGAGACAACACAATGTCACCAGCATCAAAATGCCAGTCTGTATTATTTTTATGATTTATTCTTGCTAGGGGAAATCCAAAACAAGCCCCAATCTGAAAGCACATAGTGTCATTTTCCTGCCTCCAACATGAATCTGAAGACTTTCTTAATTGTTATTTTATTTGTTTAGAGTACTTATAATCTCATCTACTAACCAAAGTTTTAGAGGCAGCTTACAACAAGAACAGACAAGAGTTATTAGAGAGGGGCCAAGGTGTATACAAGTTTTATCCCAGGCCTCAGATGTTCCAGCTACAGTTCTTTTTTTCTTAATTTTTTAATATCAAATTTAATGAAGAAAAAAGAAAGAAAAAGTGAAGGAGAGAAAACAAACAAAAAACCCACTGTTAACTCACATTAAAGATTCAATAACCATCAACACATCCATCTTAAATTAAATGTCAATATAAGCCTTCAGATGTCCAAATAGGTGTTCACATGAGATTGATTTTTATAGGTAATATGTTCAAATGTAGCAAGGGCAGTGAGGTTCTCAGATCACTGCGTAATAAGTGGTGGGTGTTTATCCTTCTAGGTTCAAAGTATTAGTTTCTTAGTAACCATAACGGCTCTCAAAATTCACTTTTGTTGTCCTACCACGAATCTCCAGAATACAGAGATATAGCTTAAAAGTACATGAACATCTACAAATATCAGGTCTTTTGCCAACACAAAATTAATCTGAACAACAACTTCAGACCACAATGATACATTGCTGGATATCTCTGTATCTCATAACTCAGTGAGGCATTTTCAGCAGTACACCTCCAAATATCTGTTTTAGACAGTGCCTTCCTGTGGGGTTCAATACACCTGAAACATTAATTTTTGCTGGATCAATCTCAATTTCAAATCTAAAGTAATGTTCCATATAGATTCTAAAGCAACTTCCTATTGTTTAGGTGTTATAGTACATTCTAATTCCCTACTCCACACCCATTTTATAGATAGCAGTTGTGGATTTAGCTTTCTGTGAATATCCAATAATTCCCTCCAACAGTTTAGGAAGTGCCAAAGCACTCAAAGCAGACAGTCCAAAACCAGAAACCAACAAGGGTTGTAATTAAAGATATTCACCACTCACAGGTAAGTGATACTTAAACTGCAAAATAGGAAACGACAAAAGTTCTCAGCTGATCTAATGTATCAATCCCACAATCAGCTCCTTTCTTCCACACACAAAAAGGCTGCCTCTCTATCTTCAAATCTGGATTACCCCATAAAGTTAATTTAGTGTGAGCATATAGGTCAAACTGTAATTGATGAGACAATATAACCATCTCTCTAGTTGCTAAAAATATAGGTGATATAGGTCCTTTCCTTCCTTTATAAATAGAAACCAAAACTACCAATCCAAGGAGGGGTGCTAGGTAAATCATTTCTAAAATTACCCATGCTGGTGTGTTCAGAGAGGAAGAAACTTGCCACTCATTTGTGCACACTAAAAGATATGCCTTATGGTGTAAACTAATGTTTGGAAATTAAATCCTCCTGATACTGACAGCTGCATTCTCTTAAGTGTGAAATGAGGTGGAGGATTATCCCAAACGAACTTAAAAGAAATATCCCACTATTCTTTTCTTTTGAAAATAACTTGGGTAATATATAAAGAAATACCATGTAAAACATTATTTGTGGCAAAATATTCCTATTATGTGTATTAATCTTGCCACAAATACTATATTTAAGCAAAGCCCATCTTTTACTCATTTGCATTTCTTGCCTGCCTTCCTCCTAAGGCATTCGGGTTAGTGGATGTGATTTCCCCCCCCTCGAAAATGTTATCAGAAATAATGAATTTATTTTAATCATTTGACAGAGATCTCTCAGAACCAAAATATCTAGATATGTTATGATCTCTGGGCAACAGCAAAATCACCAGTTAGTATACAAAGAAGGTGATTTACAATTGCCCACAGGCATTAATGCTTATTTTAATCAGTTAATTTTATATCCTGAAATTCTATTAATTATTTTTATTAATTCTGATATTGATGTTATAGCTCTACTGATAAATATTAGTAAATCATCTGCATACAAGCTAATTTAAAAACTACTTGCTCTGGACAAAACGAGAAATCTCCCTATTCCATCTAATTGGGCATGTCAATAGTTCCAAACATAGATCAAATATCAATGGAGACAGTGGGTAGCCCTGTCTTGTACTTCTCTCCAAGCCAAATGCATCTGAAAGGATTCCATTTGTCCCTACTTGTAATTTAGGAGCAAGGTATAATATTCAAATCCACATTACAAATTCTTGAGGAAATCCAAATTTTTCCAAAGTAATGAACATCAATTGCCAATATACAGTACTTTGTCAAACACTTCGCTATCCAGGGAAAAGTGCAGCTGGATCCATTCTATGATTATTTAAGGCAACCAAATTGGTTACCAACCTTAAATGGTCAGCACCTTGTCTATGCTGAATAAAACCCCTTGATCCAAATGTACTAGTGTTGTCATCACTGCATGAATTCTTATTAGCAAAAATTGCTGCTAGTATCTTAATATCTACATTAAAGAAACTGGCCTAATTTGCACAACTGGTGTGGTCTTTGCCAGGTTTAGGAATAACAGAGATGTACATGTCATACATTGAAACTGACATGGTGCCCAATTCAAAAGCCTTTTTATAAACACAGAGAAACTTAGGGGCCAAGAAATCTGCATATGCCTTATATTTAGGACCCTCCAGATAATGTTGGCACTTCCAAGTTCCATCACCACCAGGAAGCATGGCCAATGGCCAGGGATGATGATGTGAGCTGTAATCCAAAATATCTGGAGGGCACCCAGAAGCTCATGGGTGACCCTGAGCTCGTTACTACTGCTCAGTAATAGTGAGAGTTAATCTACCTCACAAGGTTGTTGCAACGATAATGGGAGCGGAGATCACATTCACTAACCTGAATGCCTTAGGAAGAAGGAAGGCAAGGAATGTAAATGAGTAAAAGAAATAAATTTCCCCTCCTCCCCAAAGAAATAGGTCTATTTCAATCGGGCTTCAGGCCTGGACATGGGACTGAAACAGCCCTGGTCGCCTTGGTAGATGATATGACGAGGGCATGGGATAGGGGCGAATGCACCTTCCTTGTCCTCCTTGATCTCTCAGCGGCTTTCGATACCGTTGACCACATTATCCTCTTAGACCGCCTGGAGAGGTTAGGTATGGGGGGCACTGTATTGCAGTGGTTCCATTCCTTCCTCTCTGGTAGGTACCAAAGAGTGCCATTGGAGGATGAGGTTTCGGATCCTTGGCCTCTCACTTGTGGGGTGCCACAGGGTTCCATCCTCTCCCCGATGCTGTTCAACATCTATATAAAGCCGCTGGGGACAATCATCAGGAGATTTGGGCTGCAATGTCATCAGTATGCGGATGACACGCAACTCTATCTCTCATTTAAATCTGCACCGAGGTTGGCTGTAGAAACCCTGTCCAAGTGCCTGGAGTCGGTGAGTGGCTGGATGGGAAGGAATAAACTGAAGCTGAACCCTGACAAAACCAAGGTACTGTTTGTGGGAGACAAGGGAAGGCTGGGGGATATGGACCTGGTGCTCAATGGGGTACGATTACCCCTGAAAGACCAGGTCCGCAGCCTGGGGGTCATTCTTGACTCCCAGCTGACCATGGAAGCTCAAGTCTCGGCTGTGAGCCGGGCGGTGCTGTATCAACTCCATCTGCTACGGAGGCTGCGCCCCTACCTTCCCAACCATCTGCTCCCACCGGTAGTACATGCCCTGGTCACCTCTCGCCTAGATTACTGTAATGCGCTCTACGTGGGGTTACCCTTGAAAATGGTCCGGAAGCTGCAACTGGTACAGAATGCGGCGGCTCGTCTGATTAAAGGCAGCCGCCGGCAAGATCACATCACTCCAGTGCTGAAGGAGTTGCACTGGGTACCGGTTGTTTACCGGGCCCAATTCAAGGTGTTGGTTTTGACCTTTAAAACCCTATACGGTTTTAGCCCAGTCTATCTGAAGGAGCGCCTCCAGCATCGTCAGGGATGCCGCTCAACAAGATCAGCCTCAGAAGACCTTCTCTCGATCCCACCGGTTAAAACAGCTAGACTGGTGAGGACTAGAGAGAGGGCTTTTTCAATAGTGGCCCCCACCCTGTGGAACTCTCTCCCTAATGATCTCCGCCATGCCCCTTCTATGATGAGCTTCTACCGGGCCTTGAAGACCTGGCTCTTCAGGCAGGCTTTTGGGGTGGGTTAGGTTTTTATTGTTATGGTTTTAAATGTTAATGTTTTAATGTATTGTTTTTATCTTGTACGTCGCCCAGAGTGGCTGGACATCCAGCCAGATGGGCGACTAATAAATTTAATATGATGATGATGATGATGATGATGAAGACATTGTTCTACAAGCAGAGTGTATGCATGCTGCCCAGTTTATTTGTTGTTTCTTTAAGGAACTACATGAATGCTCCCATCTTTGAGCAATACATAAGGAAGTGCTCAGCCATGTTTTAACAACAAATAAAACAAAATTCAAAACACAACACAGATTGGTATGGACACTGGGGGAAGAACTGAATCATCTCATGACTAGTAGTGTCACAGACACTAGACAACAGGTCCTGCAACATGTATATGTATTCACACAGACTCACTATTACAAATAGATATACTTCTCTCTCTGGGTGTGAGCAGGGTAGCATATTACTATTAGTGTTGGAAAACTGTGATTTTCCCACAAAAGAAATGTACCTTGAGGAAAGACATCTTGACAGTTGAATAACAATTAGCTATAACTGTGTTTAAAGCAATAGTCTGAAATGACCTTAAGGATAGTTTGTCGTGTTCAGGACTGCAAGGCAAGGCTGACTGACGGTTGCTAGACCAACAGACAGCGTCAAGTGCACAATTTGCTCCAAATAGGCTGGGAGCACATTGAGGCCTTTTATGCCCATCCCCGGACTACCTCGTCCTGGCTTCGTTCCCTTGAGAGAACTCCAGAGACTTAAAGGACAAACCCTCTGGCCTGAAGACGGCAACCCTCTTCCATGCCATAGCCTCCCCTCTTGGTCCACTCCCTGTGCTGCTGGATTGGTGATGTGTGGTGGGAGACATCTGGTTCTTCAGGCTCAGGGGAAGGCATCTGTGAAAGTCTAGGCTCTGGCCCCACAGGCTCTGGTGGTCTGGGAGGTTCCCCTGGGAGTTTCTGTCCACCAACCTGAGGTGCAATGGTCAGCTCTGAGCCCTGACCTGGCTCCTCACCTGGTGTCCCTGCAGCCTCTGACTATGTGTCCAGGTCACTGCTAGAAACAGGGGTTATGACATCATTACAAATAAGCACCGGAGTGAAGAGGTGGAGAAAAGTGAGAGAGATTATTATTTTGGCCTAAGTCCAGCACTGTTCAGATATAGCAGTCTTTCTAAATTCCAAAGATTCTCCCTGACAAGATGTAATTTACAGCAATGATAATGTTCCTATGCAAAAACATACCCCAAATATACAACACTGTTCATTATTGGGAGGGGGGTATGCTAAATTTATTATAAAGAATAGATTTTCAAATATATATTTCATCAGACCTTGCAGTTCCATCATTAGTGTAAACAGAACTACTAAACACTGCTTGGAACATTGGTTATACATATGAGAATAGGAGACTTATATTGACACAAATGGCATTTTTTAACGTGCAACGTTAAAACCGAGAATATTTTAAAATTCTATTTAGATATTGCAGTCAAGCATCAAGTCTGAATACTAACAATAAGATACCATTACTTTCCTTTTAAGATACATACATCTGTTTCAAATTGACATCTTTAAGTGAAGATATTAGCTGTCACTATAATGGGGATATAATCTCTCTCACATTTGTAAGTGTATATAAATATGTAAACTCGGGGGTTATGACAGCTGAACCACAGGGAATTGTTTTGCTCTGAAAAAGTCAAAAGTTATTTGGGTTTATACTAATCCTTTACAATCTAAATTCTCCCAAAGGGCAGAGTGCTTTCTTTAAATCTAGACTGTGAGGTAAATTCTGAGAGATGCCTGGTCTTGTTATATTATATGCTGGTAATTCCTTAGAACCTCAAATGAATTGAAACCTGTATGCAGAGAGGAAATGCATGTTATTAGCTAGCAGGTCTACATACAAGACTGCTGCTCTGTTAGATTAACCAGAAAATATTTGGATGTTACAACTTTTGCTAATCCTGTTTTAGAAGTCAAGCATTATCCCCCCCCCCAAGAAAGGTCATAGAACACTGTGAGGTTGATAAAATCAAGTAAGGCAATGACCACTTATGCTATAGCAACCCTGAATACAGATATAAGAAAATGAATACAGATATATGCCGCCATGAGTTCCAGTTTTGGAAAAATGGTGGGGTATAAATAAAGACAACAACAACAACAACAACAACAACAACAACAATAATGAGAAAGGAGGTGCTACAATTAAAGAATAAGCTGGGCCAATGGCAAAAAACCTCTGTCTTTCTTACAGCTTGAAAAGGAGCCTTCTGGCAGACACTCAAGTCTCCAAAGAGTAAGGGTCTGAACAAGATGTTCCTGCGTAGCCCATTAGCCTTTACACAGAGTCCTTTTAGACAAAGCAGCAAACAATTTTTGAGGTGAAAGTTGGGTAAACTAATAGTAGTAAATCATAGCTTTTATAGGTCACTCACCATTTTCCAGAACCTAGGACATAATGTTCAAAACAGCACATGAACAAACCCCAAGCATATTTCATTCTTCACTCATTAGAAAGGTTGTAGTAATCCACAATAGTTTGGGGGGGATGTTGGTGCAAAGTCTCATCTTTATTTAATTTTTGCTAATTAACATAATTTATGTCTCAGATTTGACAAATAAACTGAGAAATATAAAATGGGACTTAAACTTGTTCAGTCAATTTGCTTTAAAAACCACATTAAGGGCAAGCCTGAACATGTCTACTCAGAAGTAAGTTCCACTGAGATCTCTGAGGTTTACTCACAGGTAAGCAGTTACAGGATTGCAGCCCTAAATACTTAAAAAGGTTTACGTTTCAAATGTTCCTTTGGAATATTGCATCTGCAATTTTACAGACACTTACTTGGGAGTAAATCTCATTGAACTCAACAGGGCTTACTTGCAAGTAGACATGTATAGAATTTACACTGTAAAAGGGATGCATTTTCTCTACTGTATTTATGGAAGACTGTTATATCTATGCCTAAACGTCAAATGGATTTCATGCTTAAATTATTTCATTAAAAAAAGGTAGCCTATATAGCATACTGTGGTAGCATCTAGGAATAGTAAGCTCCATTTTTTAAAATTAATTATCTTTCTACACTGAAGCACATACTACCAAGCTTACATTTATACAACACATGCAATATGCAATTTTTATTCATACAAATTAATAAAAAGGGACTTCTCTGGATAAGAATTGGAAATTCAGTTGTTTCAATCTGACCCATTTATTTACACAGTGAGCTTTGCACTTAGTATTTTGCGATACCATATCCTGTTTCCTTCATTTACCAATATTGTGAAAGCGGGGATTGCTTTTGGTGTCATTTTACAGGATGCTGATTGCTATGGAGAAGTCTAATCACAACAAGCAGGTTAAAGCTGCAATCCTGGGAATAAGCCCCATGAACTCAATGGGATTTGCTTTTGAGTAGACATGCCTAGGATTGCACTGTAAAAGGGGTACACTTGAAGGCTGAGTAATTTTGCCTGGTTAAAAAAAAAGTCCCTTTTCCGTTTATCACCCACATTACAGAACTCCCTTCCTAGAGGTTGCATCCCCCCGCCCTTAAGCTTCAGGTATAAGAAGACGTTTTTATTTTGCCATGCTAGTGTATGTTTCTGTTTTATACGGAATTGTTTTATCCTGCTCTTGGTTTCAATGTATGAATTTGACTTTCTTAATTTGAACTGTTTTTATCATAACTTGATCCAGTTTGTTGTGTTGTATGTATTTTATGGTAAGGTACTTTATGGGTTTTTTAAAAGCGAGTTATGTATTTTAAAATAAATATAAACCTCTTCTTCCTCCTCTAAAAGAAGCACCAGTCCCTCGAGCATACGTCACATTTACAGAACAGCCAGGGATACCAGGGTCATAGCCAACATTAGTCATTATCAGATTTGAAGTTTTGGACATTCATTAGTTTGTTATATGAATAAGAAAAAAATACAAAAAGCATGAAAAATATGGGGCAGAGGTTATGAAGACAACAGAACCACTGCAAACCCAAGTTTTCATTTTCATGGTTACTTCAGATAGCAAAGAGCCATAAAATATTTTGAACATTTCTTCATGCAATTCTGTAACACAATCTAATTTTGACTAGTATTAAAAAAGTCATACCATAAACAGTGTCATAACTTTAAAAATGCATATGGTTAATTGTCTCTGCATGATATTTTAGTCAACTTCTCCGCAATCCACAGAAACTGGTTTTATCACCGTTTCTTTCAAGCAGGATATATCATGCAGATCAGTATAACCCCCTAGTAAAAATTTGTACAAGGATCCCATTTTGCCAACATTCCTGAATTTTACTGAAGGAGCTCTCATAAAGGATTGAATTTTTAACCTTCTGATCAAAACTATTTGATTGGCTTGACCACAGCATTAAAAACTACAATGATGAATGGTAATATCTCCAAAATGATTGAATATTAATCATATACACCAATTTAAAAAATGGTTTCCTCATACAGGGTTTTCCTTCCAGATTGTTCTCCAATCATAATGTTCCCCCAAGAATAGCCTTCAGGTGAGACTGAAATACATATTTTATGCACTGATCAAATGACTCGTACAACAAAAATTCCTTTTCAACTTGTTTATGGAGAACCACACCAACATGCAGACTCTTAGGAGAGGCACAGTCTCAGAATTGTCAAAAGAACTGGTATAACAAATCTACAGGGATGGATTATTTTTGTTCAGCCCTTATTTTCTAATCTGCTCAATGACATTTTTATTGACACTTAGATCTTTTTCACATTTATTCAACCTATCTTCATCGTAGTAACAAAAGATAGAAAACAGTAGTCAATTTTATTTATTTATTTATTTATTTAATTTTTATCCAGCCCTTCCTCAAAGGAGCCCAAGGCAGCAAACAAAGGAACCCAAGGCGGTGGTAAAACAATACATCAAAAAATAAAATAAATACATATTTTTTTTAAAAAAACCACATACCCTCAAAGCTAAAAATTTAATGGTTACCAGAAACAGTATATTTCAGCCATCAAATGTGTAAACAGGAATGTTAAGTTCTTCCTGAAAGTTAATAATGATGGAGACAGACAAGGATCAATGCCAACCAGGCAGCACCCAGTAGCAGCACCAACAAGAGAGCCTTCCCTGCCAATTGTAGGGTCCCAAGAAGGGAGATATTGGGGGAGGCAACCTTTTAGGTACTTGGGTCCCAAATCATATTGAGCTTTGTACGCTAGTACTAATTCCTTGGGCCTGGTAGCTCGTTGACAGCTGGTGCAGCAGTTTCAGGATTGGTGATGCATAGTCCCATCAGACTACCCCACTTACCAACCTAGCAGTCACATTTTGCAACTAGCTGTAACCTCTGGAACATCTTGAAGAGTAACCCCATGCAAAATGCATTACAGTACTCTAGGCAGGAGGTCACTCAATCCCAACAACTGAGGCCAGGCTAGCCTGGTCCAGGAACAACCATAGCTGGCAACCAGCCAAAGCTGGGCATAAGTACTCCTAGCCACAAAAACCACTCAAGACTCCAGTAATTTTAGTAACTGAAGTAACATAACCACACAGTAGGGACTTTTTTCCAATGCAACCAACAGTGAATCTTGAATTTACAGTTAAGAACCTGAAAACTTAGAAGTGTGAGCAAACAGCTGGCACTGGATAGAATTCAGTTACCACAAGGCCCAGCACACAGAACTGGAGAAGGAGTAAGGATTTAACATGTCTGGTATTTAGTAAGATCCAGCTATCCCTCTGAGGCATCTTGTGCTGACTGATATGCCAAAGCACTGAAGCCAGATGTTTTGACACAGTGTAGTACTCCCCTACAACTTGTGGCAAAAACAGACAGCTTCATTAGAAAGGGGTGAAACATTAAGATCCAAGAGCATCCAAGGCTATAAACCTGAGTGATGGGGAAAGGTGAGCAAGTATGAGGGGAACACTGGCATCTTCCCTAGTCTTGTCAACCAACATTACTTCCATCTTAGCAGGATTATGTTTGGTTGGATCTGTCATATGCAGCCCCCAGTTGTGGACAGATACTGAGTATGCACTGTGACTACAGGTGCCTGCCTGGATGAAAAAGACTGTATCACCAGAAAACATCACAAAACATGGTGTATCGCTTACTGCTTCACATACATATCAAATATAAGAACTGATAGGGTGGATCTCTGCAGGCACCATACAAGAGGTTCATGAGAACCTTCACCTTTGGAAACAAGCAAAATCTCTCAAGCACCTGGCCATGAACTACTTTCTACTAATATGTTCAGGTGAAGAAATGCTTTTTGTCAAGCTATTTAGCATGAAATCTTAACGGCTATAAATTTTAAATGATTTCCTACCACTCTTTTATAAAAGATGAAATCACTATTATTCATTCTAGATATCTGTATTTGCTGTCTTCCCATATGAAGTACAATTTCAAAATACACAAACAGCATTCTCATATATGTGCAGGTGCTTATTTTAAATTCCCCATATCTTTCCGATAAGACTTCATGTGTGAGTTGCCTTTGGTATCCTGCCATCTAAAACTACAGGATTGTTAACTTCGGTTACTTTGGCTTTTGTTGACTTGTCACTACGTCAAAATTAGAAATATTTTGTCCACATAATGGAGAATTTCATTCAAACAATCAAGCCTGCTGGGATGTAAGGGGGAAAAACACACACCACTTATGACCTACATTTACTTTAAAAAGCTATTTTGAAACAGCATCCATTCCTGGCAAGTAATGCTTTGGGTAGCTTCTTGTGCTCCTTAAAGCCATATTATTCTAACTCACTGTTGATGGACTACATCCATTATCACTTGGAAGTAGTGTTAATCCCTCAGTAATTAACACCTTCATTAATGTAATTTGAGCTCAAAAGAAGTTTAAGGTATATTATTGGCCTTAGTTAAATTAAGCTTAGTGGGAATAATTTTTAGGTCACTTGAACTTTCAGCTTCTTTCAGCTGAGTATTTCTAGTTTGTACATTCTTCTCGACTTATTTGAAAGTGGGTCTAGCTCCACAGAGCA
This sequence comes from Rhineura floridana, assembly GCF_030035675.1. Classification (NCBI taxonomy): domain Eukaryota; kingdom Metazoa; phylum Chordata; class Lepidosauria; order Squamata; family Rhineuridae; genus Rhineura; species Rhineura floridana. The sequence continues at coordinate 48,910,022 of NC_084486.1, forward strand.
CATCCATGAATTGTAAACCTGGAATGCCCTTCAAACACAGTAAGTACTTAAAAGGCTCCTTCCCAGGCTTACTAGAAGAACAAAGGAAACAGAGTTGATCTTATTAACTTGGACTTTAGTGAAGTATCCGGCACAGTATCACACAATAAAATTCTACTCAAATTGAAAAACTGGCATCTCAATACCAACATCATTTGTGTAAGAAACAATAGTAGTAGTCATTGTTGTCTAGAGGCCAAGTCAGAAACTCTTTTAGAACACCCAAAATCCAAAACCGTTAGCCAATACATCAGTGCAAGCTCTACAGTACCTGGCAAGCCTGTGAACTATTTAACATGTTTCAGCACATGTTAGTATTTCTATTCAACATTACAACATTACAATTAAATCATGGAACACACCCCAAAATGTACACTGGTTTATAACCTTTCTGCTCCTGATAAGCAGTAGGAGTTGGGACTGGATTTCACAAAGCCAACATAGATTTTATTCACATTAGCTACTCCGAGGAGGAGCACACATATTTCTGTTATTCAGTGAATGGATAACAGGTCTTAATCATAGCTGTTTTCAAGGGCTGCTAGTACATAGTATGATGAAGTGGATAATAGGGACTTCATGCCAAATATCTGGCTGCTTAAGGAAATCCTACTGAGTCTAGAAAGGGGAACAGTCAGAAGGGGACAGGTGGGTAAGAACATGAGAAGAGCTCTCCTGGATCAGACCAAGGACTTGTCTAACCCAGTGTCCTGTTTCCTGTAGCAGCCAGACCCAAAAACAGGACATGAGGGCAATAGACTTTCCCCCACTGTTGTTCCCCAATGACTGATATTCAGAGGCATTCCGTCTCTGATGCTGGAGGTGTCATGATGGCTATATGCTTAATAACCATTGATAGTCTTAGGTCCATAAATTTGTTTAATTTTCTTTTAAAGCCATCTAAGTTGGTGGCCATCACCAGATCTTGTGACAAGTACTGAGGCAGCAAATTCCATAGTTTAACTATGCACTATGTGAGATAGCACTCCCTTCTGCTTGTCCCCCGCCTCCCACCTTTTGGCTTCATTGGATGACCCCACTTGGTTCTAGTATTATGAGAGAGGGAGGCAAATTTCTCCAACTACTTTTTCCACACCATGCATCATTTTATACATCTCTGTCATATTCCTCTGTTAGTCACCTTTTTTTCTAAACTATTAAGTCCCAAACATTGTAATATATCCTCATAGCAAAGTTTCTTCAGCCTCCTGAACATTTGGGTTGCCCTTTCCTGCACCTTTTCCAGCTCTACAATATCCTTTATGAGGTTGGCAACCAGCTCTATATAAAATGTTCCAAATATGATAGTATCATTGATTTGTATATAGGCATTACAATATTCACAATTTTATTTATTTATTTATTTACTTATTTATTTATTTATTTATTCCGCCCCATAGCCAAAGCTCTCTGGGCGGTTTACAACATAAAAGCAATATACCATCACATTTGGTACAATTGATAGTAAAAGAAAACAAATATATCACATTTTAAATAAACATAACAATAAATCGCAAGCAATATACGTATCTTCAAAAACAAAATATAACAATTATAAAAATATCTAGACAAAAATAAAAGAAAACCATACATCACATTATAAAACATAAACCGAACAATAAATCTCAAACAATATACTGTTCATCAAAAGCAGAACAAAAAAAAAGAATAACAATTGTAAAATATGTCTAACAACAGTTATAAAATATGATTCCTTTCCTAATGGACCCTAGCATAGAATTCCCCTTTTCACAGCTACTGCACACTGGGCTGAGGTGTTCATTGAGCTATCTACCACAACCTGAAAATCTCTTTTCTGGTCAGTTACTGGCAGCTGAGACCCCATCAGTATGTATGTGGAGTTAGGTCTTTTGCTCCAATGTGTATCACTATATACTTATTTACACTGAACCACATTTGCTATTTTAAATGCCCATTCACCCAGTTTAGAAATCTCCTTTTGGAGCTCTTCACAATCCTTTTCGGTTTTTACGCTCTTACATAATTTGTGTCATCAGAAAATTGGTCCATCTCACTGCTCACCAATTATTCAAGATCATTATCAAGTTAAAAAGCATCAGTCCCAATACAGAGCCACTGCTTACATCCCTCCATTGTGAGAATCTTCCATTTATTCCTGCTTTCTGCTTCTTGTTTTTCCTTAACCGTTCTTAAGATGGCCATGCTTAAACAAAGAAATTTCAAAGGAAAGCTCTAACACAAAAATGCTGAATTACAATTTACCAAGCAGTTCAACTGTATTCATCTGGGCAGAATAGAGAAAAAGGTTTCCTGTCCCACTACAGATGTTAATTAACTCAGCGCTACCAAGCTGACAATTTTATCACCTATCACTGCTGTTCTAAATGTCACTCTGTGCTTATCTTGCATACATTCTAGCTCAGTTTGAATTGTCACTGTCTGTATTTATTTCATTTCATTTCCCTCTGACCTCGCTGCTTAAAATTCCTCCCCATCCCATGTGTTTATATACATGACAATAGGACAACAGTTCATGCACTTAATGATGTGGTCTCTAGTTCACCAAAGCTTATGCAGTAATAAATTTATCAGCCGTTATGGTGCCACAGGAAACCCGTTATTGATTCTCATTCTGTGAGAAGAATAAGAATCCATGTGCTGGTAGACACTCTTGAAGAATTCTAAAAAATTAATGAGCCAGGATTTATCTTTGCTGAAGAATCATGTTGATTCTTATTCAACAACACTTGTTTTCCCATATGCTTGAATCAAGCTTTCCATCAATTTTCCATAACAAACATTAGGCTAACCAGCTAGTAATTTCCTGGAACCCCTTTTTTTAAAAATGTGTGTTATTAACAGCCACTTTCAAGTCCTCAGGTGGGAAGGACAATCTTAGGGGCAAGATACATATTTTTGTAGGAAGGTCAGCAATTTCACATTTGACTTCTTTACTGACCTGGAATCTGACAGTCTGAGTTAGGTCCATCTGTGGCCTTCTAGCTTGAGAAATTCCCCAGTGCCTCTTTCTTGAAGAAACAACAGCTAAGTTTTGGTGTATTCATAGCACCAACAGCAACCTTCTCCTTCTTGCACCTATTTGCATAATCACAATTTCCAATCCTAACTGACAAGCAATTCCTGTGAATTTTACTCTGCTCAAATCAAAGGCCTGTCTACCAAATTATTTGACTGTGCTATAGTTTGGTCACTTTTACATACTTAAGGAACCAGGATTTGACCAAAAAAAGAGAGTAAAGAATTGTGCCTTTTTGTACATCAAGTATGAGTCACAAGTGATTCAACACCGAGTAGTGCAGCACTATATAATTTTAGAACCTGAATTAGTGGTCTTGCTGGGGTCCCCCTTTAGATGACCATGTGTATTACCAGCTATGAAGCACACAATTTCTTTTTTTGCCCCCTCCCAAGCACCATTCCATGCTTTGCAACTGCTTCCGCATTCCTTATTTGTCAGAGCAAAAAACAACGAAAGCAAACAGTTGGACAACTCTGATAAAAACATACTGAGCACATGCAGTTTCACATTTTAAAAATTCACTTAAAACTCACTATCATGACTACAGGAATAAAATGGTGTGTGCTTAGGAATAAGCACCATTTTGTTATAGAAAAGGATAATACATTTTTAAGGTAGATAATAAAGTGAGCAGCTGTAACTATATGCCTGACCAGCATCAGCTGTGGTGAGCACCAGCATATTAATGCCAGCCTAGGTGCCAACACCAAGCCTGCTTGCATCATCTGCCACTCTCTGGGTGATCATTTGAAGAATGAAGGGACAGGGCTGCAGGGCTCTGGACTGTGGTTCTGAGGTCTACTCTAGTGTTAGCTGTACTACTGACTGAGTTAGACCTGCATATTTCATCTGTGCCCATGCTCTATATTGTTGGTGGATAGGCTTTCTAGCTGAAGGGTTAGGGTATCGAGTACCACCCATATAAACCACCTTAGGGAATTTATTTATTTAGGGTGCACATAAATATATGTTCACAATCAGTAGCATAAGGCAGCTTTATCTATAGATTTCTGTAAGAATGCTTCTAGAACTGGAATGACAACTTTGCTATAGCCATTTCAGAAAGAATTGCAAATAATTTAATTTCTACTTCTCCCTTTGGTAGTTCTAAACCAGCTATGGAGGAATAGCTGAAGTGCAACAGTTAAATTATTATTATAGAAGGGACCTGGCAGCATGTTTCAGGTACCTCTTTACAGGCAGCTATTTTCACTTTTGGATGTTTGCCTCAGTTTCCAGGGACTTTGAGGCCCACTTCCAATGTGACAAAATTCCTATGCTGAAACAGCATGCAGATCACCTTTGTCAACCAGGTGCCCTCCAGATGTTTTGCATGACAGCCGTGTTAGCTGGAGATGATGGGAGTAATCATCCAAAACATCTGGAGGGCACCAGGTTGGTGAAAGCTGGTGCAGATTGTCATGTGTGTAATGGCATACACATACTTATCTACACTACTTTTACATGCTATTTCCTACACAGAAGTGCTTTCCACATCAAGCCTGAAACAGTCGTTCTTCAAAGTATCAAAGCTTTATAGTTAACTATGGTGTGTGCTGGATTTCTTATTTGTGGCAGAAAGAACCAATGAATGCACATTGCCATGAAATCACACAGAAAAGAGTAAGCTAAGAGTAAGCTGTTGTTGAGATAACTGGCTTCCATTAGTAAGCATGTGATTGGCAGGACGATAAAGTCTTTTCCCTCACAGGTCAGCTACTTTTAAAAAAGAGGGCAATCCTGCTGATCCATCTTTTAGCTACAGTCTCTCACTGAGTCCCAATTCTCTTGCCTTTTAGCTTTGATATGGTTCAAGCTTTGCCCCTTGTATCAGCCCCTACCTGTCATCAGCTCCTCTGTACCAAACAGCAAATATCAGGAGTTTGACCTCGGGGCACAGTCCGGGTGGGCAGGTAAAACCTGACTACTGGACCCACTTCCTTATCTTTCATATCCTGCAATTCATGAAGCAGTATCGAATTCAAACTAAAAAACAGAAGCATGACCTCTTATAAGAACTTTCTGAAAAAGGCTCTGTTGCCTTTCTAAGTATTCTTGAAAAGAACTGTCATTTGGCCGATTAAGAAAGAAATAGATCATAAATAAAAGAAGAATAGGGAGGGGTGAAAGAGTGCTAAATCCTTACTAAAAACTAAACGTTGCTCTTATAAGGATTTGCATCACTGGAATGAGATGCTAGCAGACAAGGAAGAAAACAAATATACATTCTATTATAAAATAACTATACATTATATACATTCAGTATCCAGATGCAAAATTAAAATGAAATTAATAGATGTTGCTTAAAAATCTGGAAGGCACTATTTTTAAAATACGTAATAGTACACCTGGAACTCTGAATGGCAGATATACGAAGCCACTAAAAATATGTCATACTTAGGACAGAGACAATCCACTTCAGTTTTTCCACAGTAAAGTGAGAATTATCATCACGATCTACTTTCTCAGCATAGTTGTGAAAATGACCTGGGAGATGATTTTAAAATAAAAACAGCCTAGCTATATCAAAATGATTAATAGTAAAAACAAAATGTCTATATTTTGTTCAAGGTCAACTAGGATTTGTTTTGCATGCTCATTCCCCACCCTTCCTAGGGCCCTACTAGAAACAAACATTCTCAAATACATCATTCTTTAAAAAAAAAAAAAAGAGTTGAGGAAAGATTATATTCTATAGAATAAAATGTTTTTTAATGATGGTGCAAGTTAACTCTAGTCTTAAAGAGGTTTTCAAAACCATCGTTTGAACTTTTACCATTTAGATGAGATATCACAGAGAAATATGGTATGACTGTCTACTCATTATTATTTTAGTATAGTAATATCTTAGTTAACAAGTTCTCCAGAAAAGAAGGTCCTTTTAACAAAGTCTTTTTTTGATGCGAAGGGCGTGCACACTCTGACATAGTCAGAAAGTGGCTCTTTGTCTTCTGGATTTTGGCTGCTGCAGGCAGTTCTCTCACGCATGGCTGGAATGATGTTCCTTGCCAGGTGGTGCAGGCACTTCCACAGTTAACAATGCTTTGGATGCCCTGGAAGCACTTTTTACCACAGACGTGTCTGCTTGAGTGTAGGGGAGTATAGCACAGAGACAGAGAGACCGAACAAGCACAGGGTGGTGGTGGTGGTTGCCCCTTGCCTGCCTGCTCAAGTGTACGGAGAGGAGAACTGTGCTCAAAGCTTTAGATTGCTATAGTAAGATGCTACATGACAAAAAAAAGGCAAATCAGGCACCCCTGGATGCATTTTGGAAGAAGCCTTCAAGTGGTCTGTATGGAATGCTTACCCGGCCTGGTTGTCTCATTCCAGACATGCGTATTGTTAGTTTTTAATAAAAAGTTTTCTAAAATATGTTATAAAATATATAATATATGCTAACATCCTTTCATTCACATTTATACTTGTATAAGTATATTAGAATTTAACCTCACAAATTGATCACTGAATAGCTACATCCTTAACATGCTACCTTTGGTTCATTAGGAACTCTACATTTGCAATGTTTGGATATTCCCTTAGCAAGAGTTTTAGAGGGGTAGACGTTTTAGTTTATTGCAGCCACATTAAGATTCTGGCATAAGCGTCTGATTAAGTGGCTTCTAGTCCACAAAACCTTATGCCATAACAACATGTGTCAAGACTATGTTGATTGCACTTGCCACGGTTTCCTGTAACAACTGAATTGCCAAGAAAAGACTGATCTGAAATCCATTAGCCTTTGGGCAAGAATGACAGGATCTTCCTCTCTGCTGAGAAACCAACTTTGTTGAAAAGTTTCAGAGGCATGGGTGTTTCTAGAGTTTTACAATAGTATTTAATCAGTTTTACTAATCAGGAAAACACAAGAACATCAAATGGTTTTGGTGTACAAAGCCCTATGCAGCTTGGGACCAGGATACCTGAAAGATCATCTTACCCTTTATATACCCAGTTGATCACTACGCTCTGCAGGTGAGGGCCTTCTACAGATACCATCTTATCAGGAGGTCCATTCCCCACAACATAGGAAGTGGACCTTTAGTGTGGTGGCACCTACCCTTTGGAATTCCCTTCCCTTAAATATTAAACAGGTGCCATCTCTGTTATCTTTTCGGTGCCCACTGAAGATCTTCCTCTTTCAACAAGCCTTTTAAGACCTTATCCCAGTCTGTGTCTGTGTTGGAATTATTTTTTAAGATTTTTTAAAGCTTTTAAAAAAATGTTTTTAAAGATGTTTTAATATATTTTAAATTCTGTTTTGATGATGTTTTAGAGTGTTTTTAGTGTTTTAGTTTGCCACCCTGGGCTTCTACTGGGAGGAAGAGCAGAATATAAACAAACAAACAAATCATACAGATTACTTTGCTGCATAGTCAACTAGCTCACAACCAAAACATGCAGGAGCCCTCTCATTCATGTAGTCATAGCAAGCCATAGTTTGGCTTACCATGACATGCAAACCAGGCCTATGCAAAGCCTGTTTTTTCCAGTGGTAGACTGTGCTGTTGGGAGAACAAGTCAGTCTTTGTAGAAGGAAAATGTTCAGGAAAAAACTACAAATTTTATACAGCAATTTGATACAGATCTTTATAAGTAGTACTACATCCAACTGAGATTCGATCACAGAAATAATAGTTTCAGAAGGAACCTGGAAAGAAAAACAGAGCTGATATACTTATCTTTACAAATCAAAAGAATGTGATGGTTCACTCTACCTTTCTAGCCCATGACACCTTCCACAATAATAACCTCAACAAAAATAGCCAGGTCTGTTCAATAAGCCCAATGTTGAAGACTCAGCTGGATATAAGTTCTAATTAATGTAGAGTAAAGGTGGTATTTGGTTCAGCTTTTCTCAGCCCTCCTTCCTGCAGCAGTACCTTGTTTCTCCCAAGCCACCCTTAAGAAAACCTCCAGAGCAATACGCAGTGCAGTCAGGGAAAAAGGGTCAACAAGTCCCTGTGTGTATATGTTGTGTCTTCTGCTAACGCATAAGGTTTTTTGAATCCCAGCCTATGAATCAAATACTTGGCGTCCATTAAAATATGAAAGCTGACAGGCATATAAATAATGTCTTACTTGTCTGAGGTCAATGAATGCTAACTGTAAGGTTTCTCCATGGAATCCAGGTACAGGCTCAGAACTGGCAAACACTGTAAAAACAATAGATAGATTTTCTCTTAATGAAAAGTCCAAAATTTATTTTCATTATAAATGTGGATTATCAAGCACTCGGCTATTTCCACTTTTAAGATCAATGATCTGGAAAGATTTCAATGACACACATTCATGGGCATATCTCCCAACATTTTGCACCATCGCACAGTACAGAGACTCTGTGTCCCAATAGTACTACGAGCAGGCAGCTTTACTTGGTAAATGATAAAATGGTTTTCCATGAAGGCAAGTTTATTATTTTTTCATTCCAAAGCTGTCAACATTTGCTTTTGTGGCTATAGCATTTAATCTATAAAATCCTCCTAGCCTAACAATAGTAGAAGACTGACACTAAGTGTAAGGAAGCATAAACATCCAATCAGGGAGAAAAAATCTAAGCACAGTTAGAACAAAGATGTACATTCATGCTAGTGGCGGTTGGTGTCTCCAAGTCAGTGGCGCAGTGGAATCCGTTCCAGGTTTTGTCTTGAACTTTCAAGGAGCTGTCCAAGAAGCTGACATTGAACAGCTCCTTGAAAGTTTGGACTAAAACTAGGAGTGGACTACACTGCCCCAATGATGTGGAGACCCCAGCCATCACTGGTTCAAGCTTTTTTGTACTGGAATTCTACTCCTAAAATTCAACACATACTGTCAAAGAGGGAAGGCTAGGTCATGATAAAATGCACATTATAACCTAGCATCTAACACATTGGAGCTCTAAAATAATCAATATTTTCAAGCACTACTAATCACAGCATAAAGGACATGAGATGATTTTTATCTTGAGTCAGTAAAATCCTGCTTTGTTTCTCTTAGTTGCATAAGAGAACCATACAGTAAAATGCAAGTCATACAGTACCTAAGCAATTAGTGTGCAGATTACGTTATAGACCAGCTAAAGAGAAAGGGAACAAGTTGCAATGACAATTTTTCACATCACAGTCCTAAATATGCCACTTGCAAATAAGTTTCACTGATTTCCAATGACTCTTATTCCACAGAATATGCTGTCCACGCAGGTATTTGAATTTAAATGTGCTTCATCCAGACGTAATAAACTTGAGGTTTTTTTTAATCATTTGGCATTAACGTTTGCTTTTACTTCATAGATACCTTTTCATCCACATGTCTCCCAAACAGATTATGCATTTTGATTCATATATTCTGTTTGGACATGATCAAGTCGAGCACTCATGCAATGAGACTTCCTCTTCCTTTCCCCCAACTCTTGGAGCAGTTTTTCAGGGTGCGCAGGGGCTGCAGGGGAGAGGAAGGGGAAGTTCTGTTGCATGAGCAGAACAGCAAGGTTCGATGCTACCCTGTGTTTTTTAGACCTGAAGATCAGATTAAACACAATGCTGTAACTGTTTGATGTCAGGTTATTCAATCTTCCCTGTAATGTCACTTCAGGACATTTGTGGCCATAAGATCTGTAAGGTAATTTTTGCTAGAGATAGAGATGGGCTTTCAATACAGTATATGAAGAATTCTAAGTCCTCAATTTGGCATACTTACAATAAATCTGACCACAAATGTGCTGCATATCTGCAGGAAGTTTTTTCTGTTAACTCATGCTTAACTCAGCTTAGATTTCAAACTATGCCCGAGGATCTGACTGGTAAATTCTTGAATACGCCAAATGACCATCTTTGGGTATTGCCCTTTATACAACTCACCTGGGGATAGATTCTTCTATTCATTTCAAAGTTTTCTAGAAGGTCAACCCAATCATTTCAAAATTAATGGTTTGATATAGACCAGTTTGTTACCTATAGGGTAGCTTTATATGCACTAGCAGTGAGGAAGTTACAGGCTACTTGCTTTCCGTTTCTTTTTACACAAAATGGTACTGGTTGCCAAGAGGATTTTTAAATCTTTAAATGATTTGGCAAACTTTGCAGTTTTAAGTTTTGAAACCTTGTATTTCATATGCAATTCACGTTTAACTTACTCTTAGATTATCTTCATTTTGTGAGTTACACTGTCATGGCCACTGGCTACAAGCAATAAAAATCTGACTGACTGATAATAGTAATTGGTTTGTAAAGGACTTGGGAGTTAAATTTTATGCTAGCTACATAAAGCCTTCCACTGACCTGCAATACAAATGACCTGGAGGGAGTTTCAATAAAGTGGGCAGATAGCATGTAAGTCATCACCTATTTGCCCTCAGCATATAGAGCAATGGTGGGGAGTCTCTGTTGGCCAGAGGGTCAGACTAGAATGTGGCCAAGTTCCCATGGGCCACATTCCAATGGTGTGCAAGGTCAAAGACAGAAGGGTGTATGACCAAAGTGGGCAAGCCACACCCACCTGTCTATCATCTGACATCAAACATGGGAAAGATAAAGCTGCAGCTGCAAAGGAAAAATCAGGAGTGCGCTCCCTTTGCAGCTGTGGCTTGAATTTGGTGCTGCTAGAATTTGGGGCTCCTGAGAGTATCCAATCCCTGCTGAAAGCAGTGCAACATGAAAAGGCACCAAATTCAAACAGAGTCTAATTCAAGCAGCTGCTGCAAAAGAATGCTCCTTTGGAGTCACAGCTAGAATTTGGAACATTTCTCTGTCACTCTGCTTTTGGCAGGGACTGTGTTTGGCAGGACATGCCCTCCTTGGCAGCTTGATTTTGGTGCTGTTGGCATTTGGCATCCCTGAGTGTATCCAAACCCTGCTGAAAGTAGCGCAATGGTTATTTATTTATTTATTCATTCATTCATTCTTACTTTTATATCCTACTTTTCCCCCATGGAGCTCAAGGTGGCATACAAACATGATTCTCCCCCTCCCAGTTTTATCCTCACAAGAAGGCTGTGAGGTAGGTTAGGCTGAAAGACAGTGACTGGCACAAGGTCACCCAGTGAGCTTCACGGCTAAGCAGGTATTTGAACTCTGGTCTCCCAGATTCCAGTCCAACACTCTAACCACTACACCACACTGGCTCTCGGTATCTCACTGGGATTGTGTTTGGCAGGATATACTCTCTTGAGCATATCTGATCCCTACCAAAAGTAGTACAACAGGAAAAGTCCCAAATTCAAACAGCACCAAATTATTTATTTATTTATTTTATTATTTGATTTATATCTTGCCTTATCTCGCCTTTTCTCCCAGTAGGAGCCCAAATTCAAGCTGCAGCTGCAAAGGAACATTCAGGAGTGCTCTCTAAGCCTTAGAGCAGTGGTTCCCAACCTTTATGAGCACGAGACCCCCTTTATAAGCTGAAAAAAATTCATGACCCCCTCTCCCCAGGGAGGGAGGCTGGCTGCCAGGAAGGAAAGGGGAAAGCAGCCTTTCTGTGCAGCCTTGCTTCTTTTTGCTTCACAAAAAGCCCTCTCCTCTCATTCTAAGTAAGGGTGCTGTCAGTAGCGGCAGCGCAAGGAGACAGGAGTCAGTGATAGCAATCCCCTCCTCTTCCTGGTAGCTCCACCCTCTGCCTCCTTTGGCATCTGCCATGTATTTTATAGGCAGATGCCTGCCCTTAGTGCGCCTGAAATACGCTCTGGCGCTTCAGCAAAAAGCCTCCTCTCTTGTTTGGAGCAAGGGGGAGGTGTCATCTGCAGTGCCAGTGGGAAGCATACAGTGTCGAGGGAGTGAAGACTTCTTTAAAAAATAATAAATAATTCATTTATTTATTGTTCATGGTCCCCTCTGCATTACTTCGCGGGCCCCCTGGGGGTCCTGGCCCCCAGGTTGGGAACCACTGCCTTAGAGTGCGCTTGCTATCGTTCCTTTGCAGTCATGGCTTTACTTTTCCTGTTCCTGACACATAACGTCAAGTGGTGGGCAGGTGGCCATTGTTTCCTGAAACAGCCTCACAAGCCAAATGCAGAGGCTTGGTGGGTCTAATTAGGCCCATGGACCAAAGGCTCACCACCGCTGATGTACAGAATCCATGACTGTGGTTGCAGCTGTTAATAAGATATGGACAAATCATTTTTTCTTCAATAATTTTTATTCAGATTTTCATAAAACATACAAGACAAAATCATAAAACATTCAAAGACAAAAAACAAAATCAAAAATAGTTAAACAAAAAGAAAAAAAGAAAAAAAAAACAAAAATAAAAAATAAAGAGTAAAATGTTGACTTCCCATTTGTCAAAGATCAAATCAGTTATAAGTCTATAATATATAACAATCCTGTCTCTTAAGTCATATTATAAAATCACTTTCCTCCAGTAGTTATCTTACTTAATCATCAAATCTCATAAACATTACTTTATTCTTTCCACAAAAAGTCAAAGAGAGGTTTCAATTCTTTAAGAAATATATCTATCAATTTTTTTTTCCAGATAAGCATATCGATTAATCCATCTCATTACTAATTATGATAATCTTATTGTCATAACCATAGTCAAAATAAACATTTCAATTAATCCATCACATCAGAATCTGTTAGGTTCAATAATTTCAGTAGCCATTGTTCTATTATCTCTATTAGTTCCATTTTCCATCTTCCATCTTCAGTAGTCTTGTTAAGTCCAGTAATTTCAATATCCAATCTTCCATTATCAGTATTCCATAATAATCTTGCTGTCAAAGCCATAGTCATATAGTAAGAGTCTGATGGGAATTACCTCTATCCCAAATATTTTCTTGCCATCCATTCTGAATAGGTTGCTGAAATACTGCTGTAAAATCATATCTCTGTTCTTTTTTTCAAAATACACTGGGTCATCTCTTAAAAGTTTTTCCATTGTCACATGGCTGCAGTTAATTCCATAGATTTTCTCTATATTGGGCTCCATCACATCATTCCAGTCCAGAAGATTATCCATGCCATTGATAACTTTATCTCTAGAATCTTCATTCATTTCTTCAGAGATAACATTGAGTTCCAAACAATAGATTTTATTTCTAAAGTCCATAGACTCCAAATCTTGTTCCTGTTCCACGTTGGTTCCAATCTCCGGGATCTCCTCTCTCACAGGGACCCCTATTCCAGTCTCCAGGGTCTCCTCTCTCACAGGGACCCCTGTTCCAATCTCCGGGGTCTCCTCTCTCACAGGGACCCCTTCCAGGGTCACCTCTCTCACAGGGACCCTTATATCTTTAATCTCCTGCTTCATTTTACTCAATTCAATTTTCGTTATCTCAATCTCATCCATTATTTTCTGAAACATAGTTATTTCCAGATTTTCAGCCACTTTCTTAATTGCCATTTTAAAAGAAAAATATAGGAAAACCACTTCTTATTTCAGCAACAATTGGGTTAATACTCCAAACTTGGTGACATCACAGTATAAACAGAGCAGACAGCCTTATCTCTCCAATAGTTAAGTAAACAAAATGCAGTTCCCAGGATCGAAACAATTAATGGCAATCGTCAAGAAACAGATTCGTCAAAATAAAATAGACCAAAAAGAGAGTAGTCTCAAAACAGTATAATATTTTTCAAAATAAAAATCTGGAATAGAAATCCCTCTTCTGTGTATATCTTTAGAATGCAAATCCAGGACAGCTTTTTGCAACAAAAACAGAGATAAGCTATTAATTAGTGCGTAGCAGAGAGAAGTTATGGCTCCCCAGTGAGATGTCAAAAACTGATCAATCTGGCAAATCTCTTTTAAACAGCAACAATTTAAGTCAAGTAAAAGAAAAATATAGAAAGAAGGGTGCTTGCCTGTTAGTGCGTTCTCTCTTAGAAGATAAGATGAACGTTCGCTTTAACAGATAGAGCTTGCTGTTGAAAATCCGTCCCACCTTCGTCGGCTGGACCTCGTCCCATAAATTAATGAGATCTGGTCGTCCCAACAAAAATAGGCTTTGAGGTTAATCTCTTCGTTTCTCCCTACCCGGGAGAAGTTTAATCAGTCAAAAAAAAAAGAAAAAACTGACTGATATATCTGAATAAGCTTCTTTTGAGGCAGGAGCCCGTCTCAAAAGCAGGCACAGGCTAAGTCACCCTTCCCGGAAGTCAGATATGGACAAATCATGGTGACTATATTATGAATCATTTAAAACATTTTCAGGCACTTTGCAATTCTTATCTCATCCAATTTTCTTTATTTCTACAGTTGTACCAGAGGATTAAAGTGTGAAGTACACAGTTACATTTAGAGTTGTAATTACTAACAAACTGGAAGTTCATCTACATGAGAAAATCATTGACCGAACAATTTACAGTACAACACTACACTGCTACATTTTCTAATATATGGGTTTTGGCCAAGGATCAATAGTAAGCTTTCATATTCATGCCATAGTTGTATGGTACACTTCAGCTTGTAAAACAAAAGACAAAACTCAATCTGCTGCAAAGACTGCTGCACAAACATAATGTAGCAAGCTGTAGTAGTACACTAGTACTGCCTCTATATCCTAGTATTACATCTGGGATATTGCCTCCATGCAAAGCTGCCATTCAGCAGTTCAGAACAGTACAGCCATAGTAGCAATATAGCAAAATGAGCATTAGCTTAAAACATGAACATCAAGTTGTAAACTGAGCACATAATCCATAAATTAGCTTGAATGATTTTAAAGTCAGAAAGAAGTTTACAAATGTCTTAAATAAAATAGCCTCCATACTGCATGTGTGGATTCATAAGTTATTATGGTACACCACACACCAACAGAGAATCCTTCCCATATTGTTTTGACTGCTACATGTCCCTATGAACCTGCCACAAAACCCAGGACTGTTGCAGAGGATACTAGATAATGTTTCACATTCAGTTCATGTGGCATGCTGGCAACTGGCCAGGTCTATCATCCTGTGAGAACTGAGAATGCATTGTATAATACTTCCAAAACTCTCCTGTGGTTGCACATTGCAGGGAAAGATTGGTAACAGTGGAAAGGCTCTCTTTCAGGGAAGCTTTTACTGATCAAGATTTTAAACAGTTACAAATCTTTCAGTTATTCTCTCTTATTCCAAAAAGTGAACAACTAGTCTCCTAGAAGGAATCCAACTGATGGAATCTTGAACAATAGGTTGAACAAATAGAAAGATCTCATTGACCCCAGTCTCCATATTTACTCAATTCACTAAAGCACATATAATAGACATCTACATTCCCCCTCTATATAAGAATCATACCCTCTAAGTTATAGCTCAGAATCTCATACTTACATTCACACTGTATGACGTCCAAGTTAAACTGCTGAATGGCTCCCATGCTTATCTGTTTCAAGTCATTATCCAATAGCATCTGCATCAGGGAAGTTGACAGATGCTGGCAAGCTGACATACAAGCAGTCTGGGCCACTTTTCCCTATTTAAAAAAAGGTAACAAGTCATAAGAGTAAGTAATTATGAATTGTCAGAATGTATTGTCATTTTTTCTCACATTTATTAACCTCAACACAAGCAGACGAGAAACGCTTAATGTTCCTGTTGTCCAGTTAAAAAGTTAGTTCTGTTTGAGAATAGCCATTTTCTTTAAAATAGTACTTTTAAATAGATAATCTTCATTTTGCAATATTTGTGAGTATGTAAACACATAACACACTGTTTACATAATATGTAAACAGACTTATTACGTACATTCAGCACTAGGAAACAGCTTCACGGAAAACACTTGCCTTTTATGGATTATTATTAAAATAGAATTCCTGAATTGCTACAAATTTCCAGCTTGAACATTCAAATGCTCCCCTTCCTATCTATGCACACCATATATATCTGGGAGAACAAAAATTCTAAAAATCACTTTTCTGTAAAGTCATATGCAGCCCTCTACTGTTCAAAGTATACATAGATTTCCAATGATATATGCTTTCACTTCAGTGCTTATAGCATAAATGTCAGTGCCAGTGACTTAAAAGAAAGAAAAAGAAAAAGCAGGTCAAACATGCCAACATAATACCTTCTACACATTTCCAAGGAAGCAAGTCTCATTAATTTTAATAGAACTTAACAATCAAAGGCCAAATATTGATTCAAATCTAATATACAGTAATAGTTAAAGAATGTTGGCAAAAAGGGATGTTCTGTTCACATGATAAGGCTGCTCAACATTTCTAAATTAAAGCATTTTAGAAAATAGAATTTAGAAAATTGCTTTAATACTTTGATCATTCATGAGCTTAAACACTGCTGTGCTTAATAGTATCATTCTGTGTATATTTAGTCAGAAATAACTTCCCTGGGTTCAATTGGGCTTACTCCTAGCTAAGCATACAGTGGATTGCACCTTAAGACTACAGCCCTACACACCCTTGTCTGGGAGCAAGTCCCATTAAACACAGTGAGATTTATTCCTCTGTAAACATGCACAGGATTGTGCTATATAATAAGATTGATGTCAATCCTAAATAAAGCATTCAAGTGCATTATACTTCCGGGGACATGTAACGCTAAAACACATAACGCTAAACCATTGTTAAGGTAAGGTCAGTAAGCCAACAAACCATAGATAAATCATAGTTAATAGCTTGGTTCACATAACAATCTAACCATGGTTTATTAAGTAAGATTTTTTTAAATGATGGCTTAATGTTATATGCAAACCAGGCCCATATCTTGTAAGATACCAAACATAAGGCATTATAAGGAAATAAATGGCAATCACTAGCATAAGATAAATTAAGTTTGTTTGGTGTATACACACACGGGTTAAGCTGTTAATTGAACATGAAAACATTGAATTAAAGTTGAGGGTTATTTGAGACAGGTTACCTACTAAGCATTTGCAAGCATTCAGCTACTTTTAGAACCAAACACATATGACAAGACACCATTATGAAATTTCTCCTAAATTATTTTTTATCTGTATTTATTATTAGTGGATACTTTAGCGTATATTCTGTTCATATTCTGTTAGGTGCCTTCTTTGGTGGAGATTTAAAAACTAAATATTTTCTGACACTAACACATTTAACAGGAACAAACAAAAATGAACACACACCCCAGCATGCTTACAAGTCTCCGAAACCTAGCGGTAATCACATTGGGAGACATGCAATTCTATTCCCCAAATGGAACAATATCAATATGAATGGAAAAAAGGAAATAATGGGGAGAGGAAAGAGAAGAATCAATGGGCTTAATTTAATTATGATGTAGCAGATTTAGGATACTTAATGGAAATATAATTTTGATTTAATGGAACAATTGCATTTGGGTTTAATGAAGTGCTCCATCAAATCAGCTCCATGTTCTATTTTACATACAGTTTCGGTGCCACTGTAATGTAGTAACAGTAAGCAGATTGGTAAAGTTCTCAAAAATAACAACATCCAATTCAATTCAATATACAAATATATTATGGACCATATTGTTATACAATATTCCATTTCACATTTCTCGCCAAACCTATATATTCAGATGATCAAAATTGCATACAATAGTACTGGAGCACAAGGTAATGGTTACAATACACGATGTGATAATTTCTGAGGCTTTTGAGAGTTAGGTTTCATACAAATACATTAAATGCTTGTTATGATAGACAAATGCTAACACCCTAAAAAATTAAAATAATTGCTTTCAACTATGCACTTAGACTACAGGCTTATTGCTCTCATGGCACAGTCAACAAAAAGCTGAAGAGAGAAAAGGAGCATGTTATAAGCATTTGAGATCATTGGGGTTTTCATTTTAGACCAAGATAAGAAGCAAGTCTAAACATTTGAGCTTTTAACTGTAAATCCTGGGCACCTGATGTTAGTTTTTACTGCTCAATTTACCACAAATATCTATAAATATATACTTTGCAAAATACAGGTCTTCCAAGTTGAAAATGCACGAAACCGGCAAAAGGAAAAAAAACTGTACAAAAATTAAGCAGTTATTTGTCCAAAATCATATTAAACAAGTAAGCTCTCATTATTAAACCTAATAGCTCAGTTTGAAGCATCTTGTTTTTGTTACCACTGCTTTCCCTTTCTTACATGCAAGAATCCATAACATTATCACTTTGATTTTGAATGAAAGTTGTTCAAGAGATTTCCAAATCATCCTAATAATCAGTACTGGATCACTGTTTGATGTTACTTTATCAATTATGCATATTTAAGTAAGGGAAAATAAGTTTTATATAGTTTCCCTACAGTTATTACTACTACCCCACAACTATGAACTTTATTCATCAACTACATCTATTCATATTTTTATTCCATCATTGCAAAGTTCCAGAAATAAATATTCTCTTGCATAAAAAAATAACACCTGCTAGAAGATAAGGCACCTTCATTTTACCCACCCTTCACATTTGCTGAAATACAAGCTGGTAAAAAGAGAAAACCCTTAGTCAAACGTCTTATATTTCAAAGGAGCTCGTAAAAGAGAATCTGCTGACATGTTAAATCCTTTCTGTAGTATCCAAAAGCTTTTCTTTTAAGAACAATTGCTGTAAAGAGACATTTGGCCCCTAGGAAATTCCCAAAGGGTCAGCCATATGTATCCCTCTTCCATGGCACCTTCACGGTGCTGCTTTCTAGACCCACGCTAGCTATCTCAAAGGCAGCTTTCATCCTTCAGTAATGTGTCAGTCAGTATGATTTATGGACTGCATTCAACAAAGTCAAAGCATATAGAATGAGAAATATGACTACAATCTGCTAATTTGTTTTGTATTGAGCCACTTAAGAGTCAAAGACCTGATGTCAGACTGAGACCAGCAACACAATTAACCAGCCGGTGACAGATTCATCCATCCTCCCTGCCAGGCTGTGCCAATCAAGGACAGCATGAGACGACATTTGGAAGAATCAGTAAGAAACTCCATTCTCTAAGTAGCCTACGTGGGCTTTTGATTGACAGTTTTTGAATATAGCTTGCAGAGCGCCACCACCCTTTATCCAATAGCTCCTCGCTACAAGCTGTGAAATACGGCTTTTACTGCCAATCACAGGAACAATAAAGCACAATCCACAACCCCCCAAGCAAACAGGGAATAACAAGACATGTCTGTTAGATCTGAAAGTCTAGGTTCATAATTAGTTTAACAATATTAAATCACACATTAAGTAGAAGCTTTTTTCAATTTATTAAATCTAAAGGGTAACTCACATATTTAAGTACATAGGTGAAATCAAGTATTCTTCTGATAGCAAGAAGTAAAAGTTTGTTTTGATCTGACAGCAGCATTAAATTCCATCTAATAATCATCATAATTAAAATTTTATTTACAAACAACTGATCAAAATAGGCTGTTTCAAAAAGACATGCAGAAAGTATTTGCAATTTCTTTAACACCAGTATAATTAATTAAGATTATCAGACTAACTTCCCAATGCCAATAACTGCTTTGACAGCTAATAAAATGATTAGGATGTGTTATATGAGCACATAATAGGCAAACATGCTGGCAGGCTTTGAGGATCATGGTGCAGGATTGTGATCTTAAGAAAAAAGGTTTGAATTCAGTGAGTATGGTTTATTAATATACATTATAAAGAACTTTGGAAAGGTTTAGTTTTTGGACATATTTTAAACATTTTAATTCCATCAACATCTTATTTTGCCAACTACATGTTTTCATAAAATATTTGAAGAAATGGCATTTCTCACATTTTTTCAGAACATTCAAAGCCTATTTTAGACCATGCAAGAATCAGATTATACAGGATTTGAGGACTAGCTCAGTTGTTCACTTCCTTTGTGTTTCCACCACAACAGTTAAATTAAAGCATCTGTGAATGTTTATTTCTGAAGAACTCCAAGGTGAAAGCAAACACATACAGCAAAATTCTAAGCAGTGCCAGTGCAAACCAAATAGCTCACACAAGCTGATAACAGCTCTGAAAGATAAGACCAATTGGTTCTTCAAGGAATCAACTCAGTTTTAACTTTGACTTGAGAAAATGGCCAAGTCCATCAGGAAATCTGGAGATCAGTTTCTAATTCTGGCATACTGACAACTTCGGCAATATTGGACAAATCATCAAATTTATTTTTCTTATTAGGAAAGAATAGTTAACAATCTAACAGAATTTCCCCACTCTTTAAGTATTTGCACAAGCTCTCCAGGTACGGCTGGGAGAAACCCCTTCCTGAAATCCTGGAGAGCTGCTGCAAGTTCTGAGCTAGAAGGACCAATGGTCTGACTCAATATAAAGCAGCTTCCTATGTTCCTAACCCCCACCAGTGTGACTGGAAGTGGGGTGTGAGTCAGGAGAAACTCCATAACTTAATCCTGTTGCTCATGACGACAATGGACTGTAGTCCACGAAAACCTATGTTAGTACACTTTTTTTAGTCCTGTTGTTTTTGCTGCAAGAGAATAACATGGCTACCTCTCTGGCAATTGTTCATCACCTGAGTGGCTCTATTTTTCCCAATTATCCTCTGTAAGAAGTGTAGCACACTGCTTTTTATCTACTTAAAATGTTCAGAACGTAGGGAAGAACTGATTTGCATAAACACCTAAATAAAATTAGAACAAAACAATAGATGTAACTACATAGTAGTGCAAATTTCCAACTAGACTGGAGATCATGCTTTGTTTGATGTTTTTGAAACTATAGATTATGCTCAATACTAACTGGAAGATGGTATCGATGCAAGGCTTCCAAATATAGTGCACATTATCAATATGCTATTTTGATAATTTAAAGACAACCAACTGCAACTTTGCAACATGTTTTAACGGTGAAGATGCACTGAAATAAAATACAAGCATATGTTTCAAACAGTTCAGCTTTATGAGGTATAACTATATATTGCAGATCTGGAATCTGCTCGTGTTATAATTGTCATGCATGAATCAGCCCTTACCAGCAAATGAAAGAATATGATATATGGAAAAGTTATGTCTGCCATATGGAAGCCATTTTTTGGACTGCTTTGCTCTAAGTTGTAAGATTTCCTTGTTCCTGCATAGTTGATGTCAGCCTGCACTCTCTTTTATGTTACCTATACCTTTGTGTGCTTTTTTTAGCCCTGGCATTATCTGCAACAAGTGTTTTTATTTTCCTCTTAATTGTTTTATCTTGAGAAAGTAAGATGCCACAATGGATAGGAAGTAGAATGAGTTGATCTCTTTCAGTTAGATATGTTTAGCGTAATACAATGGAACTAATCTGATCATCATCATGTTTATTTATTTATTGCACACTGGCTTTTCTTTTTTTCTATTAAAGTGTTGATACAAAATAATTATCAAGTGAAAAAAATGTGCGATGTAGGTAAGTGAAACTACGTTGGGTGGAACACAATTCTGCATCAGTATTTCAAAAAACTTTTTTTTAATAAAGGAGGAAGTTTTCCGATACCTTGCAAACCTGAAAGTAGCAATTATTCATTATAATGCAAATATTTGTGTTGGACCAAAGTAAACTACTCAAACTGAGCTGATGACCTGAAAATAATTGGGGCATGAATCTTTTAAAGCAATTCATCATCTTTTAAGAAATACATTTGGGTGCAGACATTCTCCTCACTTCAAAAAGTATGCTTTTGAAAGAGACTGTCTAAAACTTTCACCAGCTCTTTATTCTCAGCCACTATCTGGCCATTTTAACCTTATTTCGTATGCACATCCCCATAGCTGCATTTTGACACCTGACCTCACATCCAAGAGGTCTTATGGTCTCCTTTGAATGATCTCATTTCAGATGCAACACATGCCCTATCATGTTTCTATGAGCCTTTAAAAGGTTCCTTCTGCCTTGATGTCCAAAAGACCAAGGTTAGTCTTCAACTTGGATTCTGCACGCAACTACACAATTTAGTAGTGAGTCAGATCAAACCAAATAGAGGGCTTTTTAATAAGTCACTCAGAATTGAAGCAATAAGCCTGCAGGCAGTTCATAGTTTAAGTTTTCCATGTGCATGCTTTTTCTTCAGCTTGCATCTACTTACCGACATAGCCGCATGGTCATTGTTGTTATTCTGAGAAGGAAACCAGTAAGGCAATCAAAACAAAAAAATAAAAATGCACTGTCAGCATCAAATTGCATTTTGGTAGCAGTTGAAGGAGGCGAGGGAGATTCTTGAGAAAACAAGCAATGTCTAATAAGCTTTCTTTCCTGAAGATCTAAATGGTTCAAAATTATTATTCAAGTCTGATCTGCCTTAGTTAAGTGAAATGAATCTTCTGTTTGCAGTTGTAGAGCCAAATAGTTACAAAGTTTAACTGATATTCTGAAATATCAAGGAATTCATACACAGCACAGTGCTAAATGTCAGAGTAATATATTCTGCATAAACAATATTTTTTTCAGCAGAAAGCTCTGGAAAGATTTCAACTGAAATGTTATATGAAAAGGTTGGGGACCATATATTTCTAGAGCTCTTTGGATTAATCCAAATATCTGCAGATGGTCTACTACTCATGCATGGGGGCTTCTAAGCTTCCCCTTACCAACAGCAGCCCCCATGCCTCCCCCCATGTCCCTCTCCAAGAGGCCCTCCGGAGCAGCATACCTTGAGCCACAAGGGGCTACAGCCAGAAGGAAGCTTCACCCCTTGTCTGAGTGAATGCAAAAGTGCTTTCTGCTCGCACACAGGGAAAATGTTGTAGTATAGCCCTCATCAGTCTGTTATTTGGCTATTTTACTAAACTGTGCATAAGGAATAGTTTGTGACTATGCAATGACAGGCAGTAACAGTGTGTAAAAATACATTCATCCATTAAATTGATCAGAAAAGTAAAAAAAAAAGGCTCCTTTTTAGTACAAATGCAAAATGCTGCCTTTTCCTTGGGTGGTGGTTGTTTTAAACCAATGCTGTTGCTATCAAGTGGCAACACAGACAAATAAAATACAAACAAACTTTCAGGGGAACAAAGCTGAAGACATATATCCAGGAATTAGATGACACCACAGTAGCTATGAGTAGAAACCTTAAGTAATAAGGATAGTTGTAGTTATCTTGTAGTAAAGTTTTATAATTGCCTGGAGATGTACTTTATAGTTAAACACTATGGGTTGGATTCAGAGTTGTGCTCAGTGGAGTTCTGCTCACTCTTGAGAAGGTGATCTTCACCAATTCCTCCTTTTCCCTGCAGCCACCAGAGCAGCATGAGAGATGGAGGGGGGGGCAAAAGGAAGGAGGAATAAGTAAGGATTGCCTGCCTAGCTTCCTCAGGTGGTGAGTCTCTACTCCAGGTGTCACCAAAGTGATGCCCACGGGCACTCATGTGCCCAAGGAAACCTCCCCTGTTGTCTATAGTCCCCTCTCCTCAATAAAATTAGGCTTGAAAGAAGCATTCTATTGGAAGCAACAGAATATGCTGTGGTGTGTACTCGGTTGCAGTGTATGAGTGTGTGTGGTGCCAACAACAGTTTGGAAATGGGCTCACAGGCTCAAAAAGGCTGATGACCCCATTCTCAGTGTATTCTGCATATGGAATGAGTTTTTCCATCCACAGAATAGCCAAACTGGATCCAATCCATTCAGTGTATACCAACAATTACTAAGATTTAAAAAAAGGACTAAGTTACACAGTTGTGACTAACAGAATCAATTAAATACTCACAGGTATGTGTAAACACACACACACCCCTTACATGATCATCTCTACATTAGTCTGTTTTCATCAAAAGTTAAAAAGTGACACTTTTCCTCCACTTTTTTTTTAAATGACATATAGAAATGGTGGGGAAAGACTCTGTTGTCCAATGAAACCACTTTATTAATGAATATGCTAGTTATGTTCTATACTATAGATGTAGCCAGGCACAAGTCAAAGAACATAGCTGCAAATATTGTGTTGAGAAAGGATGCTACCAAGTCACAACTACTTCACCTCCAACAAATGGCATACATTTATAAAGTTTTTTCCTGAAGCCATGTAGCCTAGGAGCTTACACACTAATCCTAAAACACAGTTACTTCAAATTTAATTCATCAGAGTATTTAATTGTTTAAGAGAATCTCTCTACTGCACGGGTAGGAAACCTCTAGCTGTAGACCAAATTGGGCCTGGCAGGCCTCCCAGCTTGCACCGTGAGGCCATTTTCCTTGGGCCACACCTACCTGCCACTCATCTGACATCATAGGACAGGTAAAGCTGCAGCTGCAAAGGAACAATTGGGAACCTAAGAGTGTACACACAACTGTGCCTTTGCACGAGTGGCTTGCATTAAGACCTGTTGGAATTTGGCACCAAATGCAAACTGTGCTGCTTTTGGCATACATCAGATACACCCAGGAGCTCCTGGTCGCAGCCCTTGGGCCAAAAACATGTGGCCACCACTGCACTAAGGTAAAGCCACCATTTGGATGTAACACTTTTTCTCCAAGAGCCTGCTTGATATACTGTACATACTATTCTAAAAGCCTGCCACTAACCCCCCTTTCTAGATTTAGACGCAATGGGCAATTCTGCACAGCAATTTATTGTGGACTTGCTGCTCTTGCATGTAAATTTTTTGCATCCTCAACACAACGTTGCCCTCATTAAAATGCCACTACGTATCCGCCCTCCCGGCCCCATTTAATCTGGAACTACCATTTCTGCGGGTTTTTTTACTTGTCAGATTTTCTATGCATATGGTAAATCCAGATTAAATGGGAAAATATGTGATGGCATTTTGATGAGGATGATGTCATGTGGATGCTGCATGAAACTTGCATGCATGAGCTGCAATGAGTCCACAATAAACTGGCGTGTGGAATGCCTAATGGCCAGCAAGCGATAGGGTTGTATGCAGCCTTCTGCTTCTAGATTAGCAAATAGTGTTAAAAGAGGAGGCTTATCTATGTCCTTTACTTTACTTTATGCTATCCATTAGAAACTGAACAGAGTTTGGCTTCTATACTTACTAAGTGCCCATAGGCAACACTCCAAACCTTGATTGTCTTCGGAGTGAAAGACTCAGACGTTTGCTCATTGCTCTGTGACATATTAGTTCATCTTAATAAAAGCATTATGTTACTGTTGCTTCTGGATCCCCCCCCCAATATTCTTATCTAAGAGGAGAAATTCTGGATTTAGGTTACAGAGGGAGTGAAAGAGGTCATATACATAGATATTAGATACATGTATGCACACACATACACAAGCACACAAAGAGCAAGCTAACTTTACTTAAATCATTAGAAGAACTAAAAGGTTAACTGTCATGAATGTTAGAATGTGGGGGTTCTCACCAAACCAGTAAGTCTACATGTACAGAGCCTGTTCTGCATTAGTTGAATTCCCTGCACACTCTCATATATTCAGGTTAGCCTTGATGGAATAGCCACGGTTCAGTGGTAGAGCATATGCTTTGTATGTAGATGGTCTGAAGCTCAATGCCTGCTATCTCCAGTTAAATGGATTTCAGGGGGAAATCTACTAGGCAAGCCTTGGCCAACTTGGTGCCCTCCAGATATTTTGGACTGCAGCTTCAATCAGCCCCAGCCTGCAGAGATGTACTGGCTGGGGCTGATGGGAATTGTCATCCAAAACATCTGGAGGGTACCAGGTTGGTGAAGGCTGTCCAAGACCCTGGAGAGTCACCGACAGTCACAGGAAACAATACTGGACAAGATGGACCAATGATTTGATTCAGTACAAGACAGCATGATATATTCACTCTGTCTCTCAGCAGGAAAAGCAGCTCTTCCCCACCCACAACTACAGCTTGCTCCATACTAGGCTTCTATCAGTACCTCTGCAGGAGGGGTTTGGGGAGGGGAAAATTGATTTCTACAAGCAACTTTCTTTCCATCAACTTTCTTCTCTCCCAAACAAAAACCCTCCCAAAGATATACTGTAGATCTGCCCCCACTTTGTGTGCACCTAGCTGCTTCGGATATAAAGCTTGCCTGGCACCTACATTGTGGCCTTTCCAGCACTAGCTGAAGATCTTTTTGTTTTCCCAAGCATTTTAAGATCTTCATTTTTTTAAAAGGTCTGGTGTGTTGGTTCATATTCATTTGGTTTTGTATTGTGCTGATTTAACTCTATGATTTTTAGAGCTCTTACTGTTTTCATGGTTTTTAATTGTTACTGTCAGCTGGCCAGAAGACATTGTTCATTGGGTGGTATACAAATGATGTTGCAGGTTAAGACTCCTTTACCTACCCACAAAATGTCAAGACCTCCAACTAAGCCTTCTCATTGATCCAGTCAGCCAAGCCTCTTAATGAATCCAAATCCTGCTTCTCTTGGAACAGAGTCTTGCAGCCCCCACATTTTCAAGCACAGAACCCTCCTTCATACCCTGAGAGCATGCTATGCCTCTCAAGAATAAATCGAAAAACTCCCTGCAAATTGAAAATCAGCACAGCAGCCAAAGGACTCCCTTTCTTAACATGGGGAAGATTCAACTGTTATATTCCCCATCTGTAATCTAAAGTAACCGTAATCCTTTTGCATGTGAAGATCTAGGCAAAGCCTGCCAAAGACTTCCCAGATGGAACTGTCCAGCATTCCTCTCCTCCTGTTCAACTGCCCCGTCCCTCAATACCTCCAAGAGTGGATTCAGCTACAACCTGATATTCTGCACACTGCCTTATGTTCCACTGCATAAAAGCTGCAGACTCCCCATGGTTGAATATGCATCAGTGCACATCTGAAAAACACCAACTTGCAGAAAACTCTTAGTACAGACATGGTCTTAGTGAATTGAATTGATTAAATGTATCAAGTCTAGAATCTGCCAGTGTAGCCAAACGCGAGACAATGAGGAAATCTACCATGCATGCATTGTGCCACAGCACAGCATAGACATATAGTTTTGAAATGAATCTAAAAGTTTTCCTAGCTTTAATTCTTCAACATAGTACTGTCTAGACATAGTATAAAACACTCTCACACAAAACAAGAATACAAGTTATAACAGAGGAGACAGAGACTAGAGGTAATTTTTATTCTTGAAACATTCCTGTAGTATAAGGAATGTAATGAGTTCAGTGAAATAAAATTTAAATAGAAATCTAGTGGATTAGATTATATTTATCTTAAGTAATAACTAGCCAAATAATAGCAACTAGAACATAAAATAGACAATGACCACATGCTTGAAGCAAAGGAATACTTGACTTGATAACAACAGTTTATATACTGCTTATACTTTAGAAACAAAAATCTCTACGCATTTTATAACATATCTAAGTGGTTTATAACATTTGTTAAAATCCTAGTCTGGGTACAAAAGCATTTTTTAAAATTCAAAAAAGAAGCTTTTTTTTTTAACAAAGTTGAAAATGTTCCACATAAAACCTTTGTTGATATGTTAGTCGTTTTACCCCATATTTCCCAAAAGCTGTGTAAACCAATTCCTGTTGTAGCAAGGTACGCAGTGGAAAAACAAAAACTGGAAACATTGAGCAGTTTATAAAGTGTAAACATCCATTTGGAAAATAATTTTATGGAGCACCAGCTACTTTGCATGCAAAATCATTCGCAAGAGTAAAAAAGGGAGATTGCATATGCTTTTGTATGTTTTATTGTGTTTGTGCGTACTGTTGTGCACCACCTTGATATTTTATGTGGATGGGTGGTATATAAATATTTCTTATAAATAAATAATAATAATTCATTTCACAACAAACTATTATAAATCTCAAACTAACAAATTTATTAAAAAGTGGTCACTGTTAACTCCCACAATGAGAACTTTCGTAGCCAATCCTGTGCATTTTTTCCAGTGGTATGAAGAATTATTCTTTTTTCTCTTAACTTTTGGAAATTATGTGTACATAAGCATTTGTATTAATAAATACATTTGGGGAAAAATGAGTCAAGCTTTATTTTATCAGTTTCCTGGCTTCATATAAAATGTGACCTGAAAGCAACCTGCAACTGTCGCCACAGAATGATCTGAAAAGAAGCAGCACATTCTGGTGCCTTAGCATTTGACTAGAAGCTACTGACTAGTTCTCTGACTATGTCCTGGTACACACACAACATGCTTATTTCTTAGCTAGGGTTAAAAAATTACAAAAAGGTCAAGAACTCAAGGCTTTTCTAATACAAATTCCTTCCTCCTTTCCTTACTCTATGCCGCATTTAACAATTATAATGCTGACACAAGCACCACGGATAACATTACTTGGGGTATTTTTGTAAAAACAAACCAGGATTTGAACCTCATTTGCAAACTGATGGTTGTGGTTAGAACCAGTGCAGATGAAAACTGCATCATGGTTAACACTGACAAGGGAAGGACGGGAGAGGGGAAGCCTCATATTAGAGATCAGTGGTCTTAGTCACACTAAAGCAAACAGTCACAAGCCTTGGGCTCGTACCTTCTCTGTCTGGTGTGGCTGTGAGGATGAGCTTGGGAGGTTTTGTTTCCATTTTAGATTCACCACGTCTCATCATGTGAACCTAGACAAAATGTGGTTAATCTTAACTATAGGTAGTTGAAACAAGTAAACTTCAAACCATAGTACATGTGTTAGCTTGTTTTCAGCTAACTATGGTTAGGCTTGACCACAGTTTAGGTCTCACACAATGTGCCTAATCATGATTAATCACAAATGGAAACAGAAGCCACATAAGGGGGTATATGCATAAGCTGAAGCTTAATGAGGCTCATTCTTATAACATTAAATCATGGTTTACCATTATGTCTGAACTGGCCCTATGTGTGCTCTAGGTAAGTCTATGATTTAGGTAAGGGTATGTATAAGTAAATAAATAAATAATGGGTTGCTGTTATTTCTACCTTGTGTGTCATAAACATCCTTAGATTACATTCCAAAGACAATCTGCTATTACTTGCATTTAGTATACTTACAGGCAAGTGAGTAAAAACCTGAAAGGTGCTTCTTAAGAAATTAATAAGATCCATTAAATAGCCACTAGCTCTCCCATCTGGCTCAGCCATTGTCCAATCATAGTCAGCAAGCTGGATAAATTCATCAATCTTTTGGTTAAGTTTGGTATAAATTTCTCCTTCAGCAGCATGTCTTGCATCCTGAAAAAAATATATTTATGCTGAATTTTTAGTATCAGAGATAGTTTCCTGAAACATAGTGCTGTAAGAGAACACATAGCGGCCAAGAAGATAGGGAGGAAATCATAAATTTCTGGCTTAAAAAATTAGTCACCAATACGAAAGTAATCTGGGGGTTTTTTTGTCACAAAGGCACTTATGCAGAGGCTTTATGCTTTCATCTTGTTTTTGGAGGGCAAGCTATGAATATGTAAGATACCGTATATTCCGGCGTATAAGACGACTGGGCGTATAAGACGACCCCCAACTTTTCCAGTTAAAATATAGAGTTTGGGATATACTCGCCGTATAAGACTACCCCTCTTCCAACGCACACCAAATAAAAATTAAAAAAACATCAGATTTGATTTCAATATGGTAATTTTAATTCAAATGCTTATGACATGCAGGTACTTAGCAGGAAAACTGTCACTTACAAACATATGGCTGTTTGTCATCAAACATGTAAACATAAAACAGTGCAAGTGGATTAAACTTTTCCTAATTCACTCTAAAGCTGAAAGGAAGGATAAGACAATAAACCCATGGGAGCTGCCATGCTGTTTGTTTTCTAAGCTGACAACCAAACAGTTTCCCTTTAAAAGCCTTCAAAATCCTCCTGTTCGTCATCTGATATCATAAGTACATCAATGACATCTTGTGATACATTTGTAAGGCAGTCATCGTATGGATCGAATTCCGTATCAGATGGTGTGGTCTCAGCTTCGGCTTCCTCTTCATCTTGCCACAAGTAGTCGTCCTCCATACCATCTAATGAATTTGATATGCCACACTTCTTGAAAGACTTGATTACTGTTTCTGCATCAATATCATTCCAGGCTTTTATGACAAACTTGCACAAAACATCCAACTGTGGAGCACGCATGTTTCCTCCTTTTGTGAATGACTTTTCGCCGCTAACCATCCATTCATTCCATTGTTCTCGAATGCGATCTTTAAATGGCTTGTTTAGGCACACATCCAGTGGCTGTACCAACGATGTCAATCCTGCAGGAATAACTGCCGCATCTGTGTTTAGTCTTGCAAGCCTTTGCTTGGTGCTGGGAGTTAAATGAGCCCTGAACATATCCCACACCAGTAGACTACGTTTTTGAATAAGTCCACCTGGTCGCCTGCTCCATACATTATCAAGCCATAGCTTTACCCCTTCTTCATCCATCCAGCCTTTTTCATTCACATGTACAAAACAACCAACAGGGAACTTGAGTTTTGGCATTGTTTTTCTTTTAAAAATAATCATTGGTCTCAGTTTGGTGCCATCAGCTGTGCATCCTAGTACCACTGTAAAACTGGACTTCTCATGTCCTGTTGTTTTAATTAAAATTGTTTTTTCACTTTTTTGATGGACAGTTTTATTTCCAACCATATCAAAATTCATTGGAGTTTCATCCATATTTCCAATACTACTTAACGCATAGCCATGTTTAGTGCGCTGTTGTATTACGTATCGATGGAAACTATTTACTTTGCTATCAAGATCTGCAGGTAATTTTTGGGCAACTTTCGTCTTTTGCCTCAGTACCAAATTATGCCTTCCCATGAATCTAGTACACCAGGATACAGTGGCCTTAAATCTGTTGCTGTGATCTGGGTTAGATTTGGCCCACTGAAGTGCAAACAAACGTATTTTATTTCGTGTCACTACATAACCATTTTGGCGATGCTCATTCACCATGTCTGCTACATGTTTTTCAAGTTCTGGCCAATGTGGGGTGCCTCTTCTTAATGCACACTTACCCCTTGGCATACTCTTTAATGCTTTTTCATTTGCTTTCCAGTCCCGAACCATCTTTTCTGTTACTCCATATTGTCTTGCAGCAGCGCAGTTATTATGTTCCATGGCAAAGTTTACAACTTTAAGTTTGAAACTGGCTTCATATTTCTTTCTTCTTGCTGGTGGAGCCATGATGGGGTTTTGACTGTTGGACATTTGTATACTGTACTGTATGTACTGGTGCTATACTGTATGAACAGGTACAGATACTGGTCTTAGAACAGGCGCAGTACACGGCACACGACTGGGGCAGAATTCACTGGCTGATGTACACTGTCACGATGGGGCAGAATGTACACTTGGCGTAAAAGGTAATATTGCACAGGATTGCACAGTATCAAAAGCTTTGGAGGATATATAGCCAAATAGCTTTGTATGTAGTCAACAGTCTGACACACTATCAGTTGACCTGGTGTACAGCCAGTGAAGTATCAGCAGTGTTGCAGCAAAAAGAGTCTTTATACTGGTGCAGATAAGCGCAGTACCTCAATAGTTGCCAGGGTCAGTCACAGAGATTGGGTTAGTGAAGTACTTCCTATCTGCAGCACATACACAGGGAGCTGATTACACACAGGGAGCTTGACAAAAAGCTGGGTCCCGCTAACCCCAGCCCGTGAGAGAGAAAAACCCTCCCCTTTGCAATGCTAATGGGCTCTCAGAGAGAGCGGGAAAAAACGGCCATTAAAATGGCGCCCGTAGAAAAAGCGGGAAAATCGAACAAGAATGACGTTTATTTTGCCCAGCAACAACTGTTAAAAAACGTAATGAGCAATGGCGGGCAGAAAAGAATGGCATCTGAAATTTTAACTGTAAAATTAGAGAGAGCCGCCACGGTAGAATACGGCCGCGGGACTGAACAACTTAATCGCGGCTGCTGGAAATATGCTAGAAAAAACTCCGTAAAGGAGGCAGTACAGCCTGTGAACTCCCATACCCGAAGAAAAATCGACCAACAGGCAAAGCGCAGCCGCGGGCTGAGAGGGCTGTCTAGGGCAGAAACAAAGCGCCGCGGACGAGGAGCAAGGCAGCCCAAGCAAGAGGAGCCATCAAAAGGGGAAGGCAAAGAGCCGCAGACACAGGCTCCAGACGGGGAACTAAAGCGCCGCCCGTAAAAATCAAAGACGAAGGGAGCCGCAGCCTCAGGCTCCCGATCGTCAGGGCACAAAGGGAGGATCGGTAGAGAAAAAGGGGGTCGGAGGCTGCAGCCGCAGCTCCTGGCCAAGCCGCGTCCGCCGCTGAGGCGAGAGACCGCACACACACACCCAGCAAGGAGGAGAAATTAACAAGGAAATTGACACACAAGCAGCATCCCAAGCCAGCAGCAACCACACACACCCGCACTCTCGACACAAGTAAGGTGGGGTAAAGCGCCGCCCGTAAAAATCAAAGACGAAGGGAGCCGCAGCCTCAGGCTCCCGATCGTCAGGGCACAAAGGGAGGATCGGTAGAGAAAAAGGGGGTTGGAGGCTGCAGCCGCAGCTCCTGGCCAAGCCGCGTCCGCCGCTGAGGCGAGAGACCGCACACACACACCCAGCAAGGAGGAGAAATTAACAAGGAAATTGACACACAAGCAAAAAGAATGCGGCACCCCAAGCCAGTAGCAACCACACACACCCGCACTCTCGACACAAGTAAGATGGGGTAATAAGTGGTAGATGGTAGACGACACCCGGCGTATAAGACGACCCCCGACTTTGGAGAAGATTTTCCGGGGTTAAAAAGTCGTCTTATACACCGGAATATACGGTAAGTACACCATCAACATTCTGAAATGCTACTGAGTCTTCAATTGGATCGCTTCAGAAAAATGTCAAGTGAATCAAACTGTTACTTAACATTTCTTATGGGGAGGAGAGCCTGGCTGGGAGTCCAGAGTCTGTGATTTCAAATCCCCATTCGTGTCTCCTGGGTGTCAAGAGCCAGCTAAAGATCACCCTCACAGTGAGTGGCTCAGGGGTTACATGCCCTGCCACCTGTGCAGCCGTGGGCAAGCTGCATTGTCCCAAGGAACCCAGTTGCCCCCCAGCTGGCAGTTGTGGACAAGGAAGGGACTGGCTTCTGCAGCTGTGGCAAGCTGAGCAGGCCCTAGCCAGCTGGGGAGGACTAGCCTTAGAGGGAGGCACTGGTAAACCCCCTCTGAATACCACTTACCATGAAAATCCTATGCATAGGGTAGCCATAAGTCGGGATCGACTTGAACGCAGTCCATTTCCATTTTTCCGTTAATTAGCACTGGTTTTTGTTTTATTACAATGGGTTTTTGGAAGATGCTTGTTTTTATTGTTTTTGGTGACTGATAAGAGACCACTGTTTTGTGATGAAACATGCATCATTAGAATGCTTTCTTATCCATTATATATCCAAACAAGCAAAGACCTGCTGGCTGAACAAGTTTTATCTAGTATAGTGTATTGCATGAACTTTGAGAGTTTTTATCAACTTTATTCAGTTGGCAGTTGACTCTACCTGGATTGCCTTGGGTATATAGAGGAGTTAATGATGTCTGTTGGAGGTGTGGATGCTCCACAACTGATATATTTCATACATATGGGAAATATCTAAGCATTCTGAAAGTTAATTCCAGACTCATAGCAAGTTACTGGTTATGCTTGGGACCTGATGGAATGCCTCTCCCGACACGAACCCACCCGTACACTACGCTCAACATCAAAGGTCCTCCTCCAGGTCCCTACTCCAAGGGAAGCTCGTACAATGGCAACAAGGGAGAGGGCCTTCTCAGTGGTGGCCCCCAAATTATGAAATGATTTCCTTGACGAGGTGCACCTGGCACCAACACTGTTATATGGAAGGAAAATGCAATACAGAAGCCAGAGGCCAGCAAAATAAATCTAAGCTGGAATCTAGTCCTGAATCATTGTAAACTAGCCTTTGTTAATTACCCCAAACCCAAGGGGATTGTGGAGCAATCAGCTAGGAAACAACATCTAGTGGAGATATTAAAGGACATCTTCTCAGTGAGATTAAAGATCCAGGAGATAGGCTCAGTAGAGTACCTTTATTATAATGGTATTACAGCAAGAGCGGTGGCTACA
The DNA here is from genome assembly GCF_030035675.1 of Rhineura floridana. NCBI lineage: Eukaryota > Metazoa > Chordata > Lepidosauria > Squamata > Rhineuridae > Rhineura > Rhineura floridana. Next base: position 48,943,852 of record NC_084486.1, read on the forward strand.
TTCCATTCACCCCAAGTAGTGACCCAAATATTGTCCCAAAAGGATAAATTGGCTAAATTGAACATTGTTCCTAGGAGGTTCTTTGAAAATAAGGCAGCGCCAGAACCTCTACTTCCTAACCCCCAGCCTTGCCCAAATTTCCATCAAGACAACAAATATGGATGGCTCATCGACCTGGAGGACCCGGAAGAAAGTTCTAAGAAGGAAAAATCAGCACCCCAAAAAGAGAATATGGTCTTTACACCGCAAACTACTCCTCAATCGGTTGGTGGATCCAATATCTCATATGTGCAGGAAGAGCAAGAACTCCTACAATCATTTGGAGCTCTTCCCCTAGAAGATCGCATTGAAATATTATGCAGACTTGAGCAACTGTCAACACAGCTGACAAAGATCCACAACCACTGCCCGGATTACCAAGGTGGCAAAACAGACACTGCGCAGGAATGGGATGCAAAATGTGAGACCACCCGACAATATGAACAAGGGAGAACCCCATTAACTTTCTCATCTACCTCGTGGTCTACCACAAGTTCCCCGACATCGACGCACTGGGACACCCTAGGGGTGGGGAGCCTACCTGAGTGACAAACAAGGAGGGTGGTCATGTGCAGACCGGAAGGGGACACCATAAGGAGGGTGGGAAGCCATGATATTAAGAGGCTGGTCGGCAGATCCTGGAAAGGTGTATACGGCAGGCCATGCCAACTTAGGGGAACAAGGGATAGATGTATAATATCCATCCCATGTTCCGGGCCTGTCCATAACCAGAAGACTACTGGGGGAAGCAGGACTCCATCCAACCTTCGTCTGCTGTTGTGTAACGCCAGGTCTGTGACCCAAAAAACATCGCTCATCCATGATGTGATCCTGGATGAGGGCGCAGACCTGGTATGTATTACGGAGACCTGGCTGGATGAGACCTCAGCTCCCACGCTTGGGGCCATGTGTCCAGCCGGTTTCCAATACGCACAGCAGCCGAGGGTTGGTAGGCGGGGAGGGGGAGTGGCAGTCATATATCGGGAGTCTTTGGTTTTTGCCAGACCCCCTCTCCATGAGACCAAGTTTGTCGATTGCATGTACTGGAGGTTGGGCCCAAAGGGCAGTTTAGGGATTCTGCTTGTGTACCGCCCTCCCCGCTGCACAGCAGACTCCCTGACCGAGGTGCTTGAGGTGGTCGCGGGTGTACAGATGCTCTCCCCCAATCTCTTGGTTTTGGGGGACTTCAACGTGCACGCCGAGATGATCCTCACTGGAGCCCCTCGAGATTTCATGGAAACCATGACTTCATGGGAACTGCACCTTAGTACTATAGGGCCCACCCATGTAGCCGGTCATGCTCTTGACCTTGTGTTTGCCTGAGGAGGGGAGGAAAGTGCTCTGAAAATAGGGGCTGTTTTCTCTTACCCTGTGTCATGGTCAGATCACTACCTGGTGAATATAGACCTCTCAATGCCACACACCCTCTGCAGGGGACAAGGACCTATTAGGATGGTCCGCCCCAGATGCCTGATGGATCCTATAGGATTCCTGAATGTGCTGGGAGACCTGGAGTCTGCTGAAGGACGCCCGGTTGAAGCCCTGGTGATGGAATGGAATGGAGAGATCACTAGGGCTATAAACCGAGTGGCTCCGAAACATCCTGAATAGAACTCAGACAGCACCCTGGTATTCACCACGGCTGCAGGGTCTGAGACAGGAGGTGAGACGACTAGAGCGCCGGTGGCGGAAATCTTGCTCTGAACACGATCGGACACTGGTTAGAGCAGCAATAGCTGCCTACCAGGTGGCAACAAAGGCAACGAAGAGAGATTTCTTTGCTGCCTCTAATGCATCCGCAGAGTGTTGTCCCAGGAGGTTGTCCCAAGTGGTCCGAAGCCTGGTCGGTCCAGTTGCTCAGGAACCCATGGAATACTCTAAAGCCTCCTGTGACATATTTGCTAAACACTTTGCCGATAAAATTGAGCGCCTGATAAGCATGATTCCGTGCGCCGTGGATACAGGAAGTGAGCTAGAGTCGGCCAGTTGCATTCCGGTCCGTTGGGATCGATTTCAGCCTCTTCCCTCTGAGGAAGTGGACAAGGTGCTCTCTACAGTGAAGCCAACCACTTGTCTTCTAGATCCTTGCCCATCATGGTTCATTATGAACTGTAAAGAGAGGCTGAGCGAAAGGATCAAGGCAGTGGTAAATGCATCCTTGGAAGAGGGTGCAATGCCATCAGCCCTCAAGGAGGCAATAATAAATCCCATCTTGAAAAAGTCCTCCTTGGATCCTCAAGACCCAAACAACTTCCGCCCAGTCTCTAACTTACCATTCTTGGGCAAGGTGACTGAACGAGTGGCGGCCAAACAGTTGCAGACACACTTGGATGTAGCAAATTATTTGGATCCATTCCAATCGGGCTTCAGGACTGGACATGGAACTGAAACAGCCTTGGTCGCCTTGGTGGATGATATGAGGAGGGCGTTGGATAGGGGAGAACATACCCTCCTCGTCCTCCTGGATCTCTCAGCGGCTTTTGATACTGTCGACCACGGTATCCTTTTAGATCGCCTGGAGGGATTAGGAATAGGGGGCACCGTTTTGCGGTGGCTTCGTTCCTATCTCTCTGATAGGCACCAATGGGTGGCATTGGGGGATGAGGTTTCAGACCCTTGGCCTCTCAATTGTGGAGTGCCACAGGGTTCTATCCTCTCCCCCATGCTATTCAACATCTATGTAAAGCCGCTGGGGGCCATCATCAGGAGATTTGGGCTGCAGTGTCACCAATATGCGGATGACACTCAGCTCTATCTCTCATTTAAATCCTCACCAAGGTCGGCTGTGGATACCATGTCCAAGTGCCTGGAATCCATTAGTTAATGGATGGGAAGGAATAGGCTGAAGTTTAACCCTGACAAGACTGAGGTGTTGCTCGTGGGAGACAAGAGTAAGTTGGGAGATATAGACCTGGTGATTAATGGAGTAAAATTGCCCCTGAAAGACCAGGTCCGTAGCCTTGGGGTCATTCTCGACTCCCAACTGTCCATGGAGGCTCAGGTTTTGGCAGTGGGTCAGGCAGCTTGGTATCAACTTCATCTGATACGGAAGCTGTGACCCTACCTTCCTGTTCATCTGCTCCCACGAGCAGTACATGCCCTTGTCTCCTCTCGCTTAGACTACTGTAATGCGTTCTACGTGGGGCTGCCCTTGAAAACGATCCGGAAATTACAGCTGATACAAAATGCGGCGGCACGCTTAATTAGTAACTGCCATCGCCGTGATCACATCACGCCAGTGTTAGTAGATCTACACTGGTTACCAGTTGTTTACCAGGCCCAATTCAAGGTGCTGGTACTGACCTTTAAAGCCCTATACGGTGTCGGCCCAGTTTATCTGAAGGAGCGCCTCCAGCATCACCAATTAGGCCGCCTAACAAGATCAGCCACACAAGACCTTCTCTCGATTCCGCCAGTTGAAACAGCTAGGCTGGTGCGAACCAGAGAGAGGGCATTTTCAATTGTGGCCCCCACCCTCTAGAACTCCCTTCCTTTCGATCTTCGCTATGCTCCCTCCTTGATAGGCTTTCGCCGAGCCTTAAAGACCTGGCTATTCAGGCAGGCCTATGGGAAATCTGGGGTATGTTAGTTTTTAATTACCTGAAAGAGGTGTTTATTTTTTAAATATTAGTATGTTTGTATTGGTTTTATACTGGATTTCATTGTACATGTCAGTCACCTAGAGTGGCCATTAATTCGGCCAGATAGGCAACTCACAAATAAAATTTTATGATGATGATGATGATGATGATGATGTTATCTTTTCGGTGCCAGGTCAAGACTTTCCTCTTCTCCCAGGCATTTCAGCATGTGTTTTTAAATTGCTTTTTAAAAATGTGTTTTTAAATTTGTATATTTATTTTTAATGTTTTTAATTGTTGTAAACCACCCAGAGAGCTTCGGCTATGGGGCAGTATACAAATGTAATAAATAATAATAATAATAATAATAATAATAATAATAATGCTTTACTGTTAGACTGATTATATTGTTTTACTATTTAAATCTTAAGATTATCCAAGGATATGAAAATTTCATGTTAAATCTCTTTTTAACAGCAGCTAAGATAGCTATAAGCCATAAATGGAAAAAGATTAATCCCCCATCAGTAACAGATAGACATATATAGAATTGCACTGTTGGCAGCCTAAGTCAGAAGTTAGTCCATTTAGGTCCAACAGAGCTAATTCCCACGTATAGGACTGCAGTCTATGAGTATGTGACATAGCCATCATGGCTATGTTCTACCTCCACAGTTGGAGGCAATATGCCTTTGAATAGCAGTTTCTGGGAATCGCAAGCAGGGAGAGGGCTCTTGCTCTCAGGTCCTGCTCATGGGTTTTCCATGGATGTCTGTTTGGCCACAGTGAGAACAGGATGCTGGACTAGATGGGCCGCTGGCCTGATCCAGCAGGTCTCTTCTGTTTCATTAACACTGACAAAATTTGTGAGGTTTAGAGTAAATAGACAGATCATTGTTTTACTGGAAATTGGAGTTGTTTTTAATGTTTTGGAGTGATAAAGTACAATATACAACCACACATTCTTCCTAGTAGCACTTAAGGATATATTTTAGAATTATCTGGATTGCTACAATTATTCATCTAGTATTCTAGTAAATATATTGTAGTATATTTTAACATATACTTCTCATAATAATTTAAACAGACATTTGAAGCAAATCTGTTTAAAATCTGTGATTCTTCTGTTGTAAGAAGCTAGAGAACACTATTGTGCACAAGATGTGTCATTTTAAAAAACTGGAATAGAAAAGGAGAATTCAGAGTTATTTTCAACATACTAAGACTGATATAATTTGCCTCCAGGAGATGAAATTAACAAAAGCAGAGCATACCAAAGTGCAGGATAGCTAGGCTGATCAGATATATTCAGCTTTCCATAAAAAGGTACACAAGGATTAATAAAAAAAGGATTTTGCATCACAAGTGAAGCGTATGGATTGGTGTGATTCTCTGGGGTAAAAATAATAAGTTTTAAGTAATACAGAGAGCAGAGGAGGGAAGAATCTATAAAGGGTATGCCCTTATAACCCGATTGGCTTTGTTGGCAATTAATTTTGGATTTTATTTTTTTTTGTTCAAGGAGCTTAGATACCACAAATGACAGTCACAGCATGGCCCCACAGACAATTAGATAATGTGCATATAGGTCAAGACAGAGGCCCTTATTAATAATTTTTGTTTAACCCCAGGATGGAAAAAAGAAAAGTTTAAGCCAACGCACAGAAAATTGGTTAGTATGTTCCTTTTCACAGTATACACAAGTTACAGCATATATATATGTAGCAAATTATGAATCCTCACAGAACAATATAAGAAAAAAAACAACGTATTTTTGATGAAGAATCAAAAGAACTATTGCTACTACTGGTTTCACCTAAAATAACTGTCTGCTACAACTTTCATCAAAACAACCTTTGGGTCTCAAAGTTCCATTCAAACAATTCCTGGAGCATAATTACACAGCAGCGGGAACACTGCTTTCCAAAGCCACCAAAAAAACCTGTGTACCTTGAATAGGTAAAACAAGGATAAACAGAACTGACCACAGTCCCTGCCCTGAGTTCTACCTCCTAGTCCATGTTTAACATTAAACATGACACAATCATTCATGGAGATTCATTAATAATTTGTTTGAGCAAAGGGGTGAAAACCATCAACAGATACCAGGAGAAGAGCAGAAGACTCTGTATTGTTTGGCCTACCTTCTCTCTTCTCCCTGCAATGAACCTTCACACATAGTGTCTCCAGGAGGGAAGAATAGCTCTGAGGCCATGCTTTGTGATGCTTTCAGCAGCAAAGGGGCAAACCATCCATCCCTGAACTAAATATTTCTCAAGGATTGTTAAAAAAAAGAAGGGCTTAGTCACCTCCCCAAGGACGTCTCGCCTGACAGCTCCTTGCATCATCTGAAGAGAAATGAATGATGCTTACTTGCTTCCTCTCAACTGGCATAATTTTACCAATTCACTCCCATTCCAGGCCCAAGATTAGTAACTGCATTCAATCTTCTGCTGCTGGAGATATTCCCAAATGGCACAATGGAAGCCTGCCATGTGTGTCCTGTTCTATTCGGGGATGGGGGAGTCACCTAGTTGTTCAGACGGATGTTATTTTTCTGGGCATGGCAGATTTCCACTTAGAGACAGATACAATAAATAAGTTATTTGTATTAAACAGCCACAGCAAGCAATTCTGAGGATTTCTCTAGTGCCCTGCACCCTTCTTCCTAAATTTAAAAAAAATATATCAGATATTATCCTGTGTATTTTTTAATAAAAAGTTGTGAGCTGACAGGCAGCCCTGCCATAAAGAAATAAGATTCTTCCTTTTCCATATTCCCTCCAATGTACAAGTGATGAAGTGTTTTTTATATAATGCATCTTTACCAGGGTCATGTGCGTGGTGCGCAAGATTCCTATATCCTAGTCAATGTGGTTCAAAGCCCCACACACTATCCCCACCTCTGCTGTTGGATCACAGACTCAAGATCTGTCTGTCATACCACCTTCAGACCCTTAGGGTAAGAATCACCCTTCTGTGCTTTTCAGGAACTGATCACAGAAATTTTCAACAACTATCAAGAAGTGCAAGGGCCCATTTTGGTGTTTAAATGTCTCCAAGCAAAGGACACAATTTGTAGCTTCAACAACCAGTTAATCCATCCTTCACCTCATACCACTGAAATCTTAACAGCCAAGACAGGCTATTCTCATTCATATAAATCCTTTATTCTATTCAGCCTTCAAGACCCCTAACTTGGGTACTGCTTGTACTCAGGAAAGAATTGCAGATGATCTAAGAATGGAAACAATAACAAAAAATGATGGCACAAGAATCCTAACTCATGTCTTCCATACCTCAAATCTTGCTTTTAACAAAGAATTTGTCATTTGTGTGAGCTGGAGGACTTAAGGGGCGGGAAAGGAACTACTCTTTGAGATACGGTGTGATGAGCAAGTTCCATGGAAGCAAATGTGTTTTGACTACTATGTGTACAAAGAGTTGGAAGCCACAACAGCTGGTCCTACCCAACTTCTGGCAGATGCAACACTATTATATAAGCCCACAGAATTAACTGCACATGTGTTATGCACACACAAAATGATATGCACATATACATTCAAACTGCAATGTACACAGCTGCCTTTAAAGTAAACATAGACTATGAATTTTGATTTGCCAAAATGATCGTGAAGATGACGACAAATTAGTACATTTTTCATGAGAAGACAAACTGGAAGAATGTGCTGATCGCTACAAGCACTTCAACCTGCTGTAGTTTCCTTCAGGTCTACACTGAAGGTGTGGACACCTATGGGACCCAAAGGTGGTTGGGATGTAGTATATCCCCATTCCTGGAGTCATGCTGGTGCCCATTCCCCTGCAGCACCTGGGTCCTGTTTTTTATGGGTTTTGCGGTTAGCATTAAAGGGCCAAATAAGGAACATGGAAAACTTCACAAATCAAGTCTTACTGATTATGATAATGAACTTTGCTAAGTACATGTAACTCTGAAAAGCGAACTTTCCCAAAGTTTTGCAGCTCACAAACTCCAGATTTTCTGTTATATTCTTTTGGGCAGACTGAGACATCTTAAAATTTTGCACTCATTTTTTTTAAAAAGGCAAAACCGTTTGGAAATACTGAGTGGCCATTTTTATTTGAAAGTTTGTAAAATATTGTTTCATACTTGAACACAATCTAATCTATTACCTAGCTATGGGGATCAAAGCCACATTATAGCGATCCCGGTAGGCAGATTTTATACACAAGGAAAACTTCACAGTGGAATAAATACTCAAAGGTTCCTAAGGCTGAAAATTCAGGAGCACAGTGTTAATTCCTTTGAGCTTGCCTTTATCCTTCTTATGTCCTCCTTTAACCTTGATGACAGAGATTAAGATTGGAATTTGAAACGTTTAGTTTCAGATTTAGTTACAAAATTAAAAGTACTGCAGACAGAACTACTCTCAGTAGGAATAATCCTGTTTAGTTTGTTAGTGTGTGAAATCCAGTCCTGTTTGGGTATATTCACAATACGGAAATTACTCAAAATTGAAGATAACAGCTGTTACAGAACTGACTGGCACCTGGTTTTGTGTATTTATTACTTATGTTACAAAACATAACAAATTTATAGGACTAAATGAATCAACAAATGAATCTATGCTATGTTTTGAATTGTCATTCCACAAATATCCTTTATTTAAAATATTAAAAAAAGATTTCTTCAGCTCTGGAAACCCTGTGGCTAGGATACAAAAGACTATAAATCTAGTTCCACTAGCCCAAATATTCACCTCTGGAAACCTTGTGGTAGGAAAAGAACATAAATCTAGTTCCACAAGGCCAAAGGGTGTATAGACTAGGTTTCACAAGACCACAGATCCCCACTATACATGGCAAACTGCATTTGAAACTGAAGAGTTTCCAAAGCAGTACGTGAAATGTTATTGTGCCTGTGTATGACTGATAGTAGTGGTGGTTATTCGAAGAAAAAAATCAAGCATTCCTTTGCACTAGCACACGCCTCTTGCACAAACTGCAATCTTGTATACACTTACTTGGAAGTAAACCCTGTTGAACACAAAGGGCCTTTCTTCTGGATATCCATAGTACAGACCTACATTGTCTGCAGCTTTTTAAAGTCCTAGTTTGTAGTCTCTAACATAGTCATTAGATATTCCTGCCATTTTATTTCGGCATTGAGACACATTATTGTGTTCGTGTGTACAATATTAATAACTTACGAGAATGACCTTTGTCACGTTCTCTGGCAAATGAAGTATGTTCATTGCCTTGAAGGCTAAGGAGGAAAAGGTATATGGACACACAACCCGCCAGCCCCCTCTCTCTCACACACACACGTACGTACATGTTTCAATAAAAAATCTGCCAGGGTTCTGGGGAAGTTATATACAAGCTTCCCACCACCACCACAACCACCGGCCTAGAGACATTGATGCTATTATTTCTGCAGACGAGGAATGAGAGAGACTGCTGCTCACTCCAAGTCCGGATGACTATATTTGTGGCTTTCAAAAATCCAGTGCACAGGGCAGATCTAAAGAGGATCAGGCAGCTTGATGTAAGACACACAATGTCAGTGCAATAATCCTAGTCAGACCCTACACTGACTTAAAGGCCATAGTCCAGAAACTTAATTAAAATAAAATCACTAATATTCTTTCATGAGTGCTTCATTTGGAAACAATACCATGCCTTTGCTGATTAAAAACATTCTTACATAACCACCAGCATCTATGATCAGCTTTAAGAAATGTATAAGTGTAGTTCTGAAGATGCTGGACACAAACATATTCCAGTTTTGCCTCCTCCCAAATATAACCCCATCAGTACCTATGTGGTACACAGTTGATCACGGATTAACTTTAATAAGATTAAATTTAATGCCAATTTAAAGTAAGCCAACCATCTAAAAACAATGACATCTGTACCATAACAATAATGAACTCTTCATGTATCTAGGTTTATTTCATCTTCCTAACTGCCATTCTAAAGTACCCAATATTTTGTTGCACAAGAGTTGGTTTTGTTTTAATCTGTTTGAAATTGTCCCATAAAGCCAGAGTAGCATTTCATACTATTTTTGGTGTAGTTACAAATTCCTAATTGTTACATTCTTAACTTGCATCCCAGAATACTATAGTAAGCTATATCTAGAAATGGAGAACTCGCCTCCCTAGGTTGGGACTTCAGTATGTAAAAATGGTAAATACTTAACATACCTTAAATGTTGATAGGCCATAGAGTCTTGCGGTATGGAGAGTTTCTTGGGAAATATTTGTGATATTAGTAATAAAGTCCTCAAGATATTTACATGCTTGTTCCAAATGTGTTGTGTTGATGATAATTTGCACCAGCTTTAACAAAAAACACAGAAAAGGACCAAATTCTGATAAAATGCATTTACAATATGCAACTGAATTTGATTCGGCTGTAGTAGTAGGCACAACTATTTTAAAGGCAGATTATTCAGAATGCTGTTTAGCAATACTGTATTAACAGTAATACTGTAGCAAAACCTACAAGGTTTTAAACAGATTGCTACATAGAATAAGTTTCTACTTTCAGGGAACCTTTTCCATATTATCTACTGAGGAATCCCTTTGTGCCTTCTACATAAATCCTGTGTTGGAGAGGACACTGCATCCTATAACACTTGTCACACTTTGTGTGGAGTGGGGATAGCTTTCTGCGCATGTTAAGTGTTGCCATCGCCCTGTATGAACCCAATAGTGGGCACTAGATTGAATGCACCCAAAACTCTCCCTGTAACTGCACAGTGCATGTAAGAAATATTTATAATGCCAGACAAGTTCCCTTTCAGGGATGCTTGCCCACCATTACTGACCTTCTCATTAAGAAGTTTCTGAGGGGGGTGCACAGCTCACAGGAATGCAGTTTACTATACAGTGAACTATACACGATAGCACCCAGAAACATGCATTTCTAAATTTACCTCTGTCAAACCTATGTGAGGCTTTTTGATGAGGTTTTGTAAACAACTGCTTAAAGTTCGAGTCAGCAGCAAATTTGTAGATTTTCTAAGCATGTCATCTATCTCTGTTGAACTGAAAGACAAAATTTAACATACTTTGAAAACAAATTATTAAATTTATTAAAACTTTTAAATAATTTTGCAGTCTTCCTTCTCTCACCCACCCACCCCTCCCTGGTCAAGGGTGCTTCCAATGCAACTTTTGAATTCATCTCTGTCTTCAATTGTACAATGGTGCCATAAAGGGAGAATTACATGTTTTCCTGTTACTCCAGAGAGAGAAAAAGAACTCATTTAGCAAACTCCTTTCAAACAAATGCATATGTTTCACTGCAACACAGGAATGCACGCAATGGATCCTACATGACAAAGAAATACCGAAGTAGTTGTTAGTAATAATGTTATGAGGTACTTAAGCGCTATTCCATTGTCAAGCAGCAGTTTGGCAAAAATAAACAAAAATCTAATAACTTTCAAAAAAAGGGGGGGGAGAAAAAAGAAACATAAGATTCACTTCTGTATTGTAGCATGAAATAATCCACGGAACTTCTTTGCAGTACTACCGCTGCTGCTTAGGCATATAGTTAACAGGCTCCAGCACTGTTCAATAATAGACTTACATAACATTAGGATATAGTGCATCTTTTCCACTGCAATAAATTTTCAGTGAAACCCTCCCATCAGTTAATCTATAAGTTACATTCATCAAGGGTGCAAGCAGTCATCTTAAAATGCAAGTTGTTACAGATGCTACCAATGTACATTTATTCTTCCAGGTACTTCTCTGAGAATCACATGCACATCACACAGTTAAAGCACTCTGATACCACTTTAACAGGCAGGGCTTCCACCAAAGCATCCTGGGAACGGTAGTTTGTTAAGGGTGCTGAGAGTTGCTAGGAGACCCCTCATAGAGCTACAATTCCCAGAACCCTGAACAAACTGCAGTTCACAGATTCTTGGGAGAAGCCATGACTATTAGAGTGGTGTAAGAGTGCTTCTACATGTATGGCGTGTGAATGTGACCCTCCTTCTTTAGCACTTTGGCTTCTGGGAAATTGCAAGACATAAGATAGGAAGCTGCTTTATATCAGGACAGACTCTTTGTTCATCTAGCCCAGTACTGTCAGTGGCTGTTCGAGTCTCAGGCAGAAGTTAGTCAGATCACCTGCCACCTGATCTTTTCAATGGGAGATGCCAAGGATTGAAGCTGGGACTTTCTGCATGCATAGTAGGTGTTCTACTGCTGAATTACTGTCCTTCCTTCTGTAGTTGGGATCTCTTGTCCCAAGTTTGTATTTCACTTGTAGGGCATATATTTGCAGTTTCAAAATTGTACATTGCAGTCATGGCAGGATTTGCAAGAATGCTCTCAAGCAGGGAGTCTGTTTTTCATTGTGATCAAATGGCCCTTTACATATTTGTGAGATTTCTGATACTCTGCCACAATTTAAAAAGTTTTTCATATGGCAGATGTGAAAAAGGCAAATTCTATCCTAGGGATTGTTAGGGAAAGGACTGAAAACAGAACTGCTGATATCATAAATCCATCATACAAATCTATCGTATGACCTCACTTGAAATGCTGGGTGGTGTTCAACTAAATTCTTGTGCTGGTGAAATGACTTCAACTAGCACAAGATTTACCTCTTCTGCTCACACCACCTCAAAATCTGTTCTGGAGAGTTAGGGAACCCCCTGAACAGATTGGGGGGTACAGGGAGAAAATGTTTCCATTGTGCAAGGAAAAATCCTTGCTGTGACGGAATGTTCAACTTTGCACTATGCTGAACACAACTCACTGTGTACAGTCCTAGTCACCTCACCACAAAAAGGATATTGTAGAATAAGATACAGAAATGGGCAATTGAAATGATCAAGGAGATGGAGCAACTCCCCTATGAGGAAAGTTTAGAGCATTTGGGGCTTTTTCGTTGAGAAACAGGCAAGTAAGGGGGAACATGATAGAGGTGTATAAGATGAATGGTGTGGAGAAAGTAGGTAAGAAGTAATGCTAGAAGTTGGAGCCATCCAATGAAGTTGAATGCTGGCAGATTCAGGACAGACAAAAGTAACGACTTCTTCACACAGAGCATAGTTTGACTATGGAATTCATTCCCATAAGATTTAACAATGGCCACCAACATGGAAGGCTTTAAAACAGGATTAGACAAATTCATAGAGCATAAGACAATCAATGGCTACTTGTGATAATGGCTATGTTCTGTCAGAGGCAATATGCTCTTGAATACCCGTTCTGGGGAATCACAAGTGGGGAGAGCACTGTTGCACCTATGTTCAGCTGGTGGAGTCCCCTTAGGCATCTGGTTGGCCACTGTGAGAACAATGAACTGGACTGGATGGGCCATGGGCCTGATCCAGTAGGGCTCTTCTTACATTCTTATGAACATTCAGGAATGCAAATTCTCCTGCATACCCAAATGGTCCAGTTACTATCATCTTATTATCCTCTCATTCTTCTGATGGGCTCCTTCTGGGAGGAAGGGTGGGATATAAATAAATAAATAAATAACACAAAAAACAGGATTTATTAACAAAATGGTTGGGATAGGATGATTCAAGGTGACATATACAATATAAGGTAAAGTTAATAAAAATAATAGTTGGAGGATACCAAAGACAGTGAAGTCAGCACTCCCTACTTTTTTCTGAGTTCAGCTGGTGGGCAATTAGGCCCCTTAGTATCTCATCACAAGGGTGGATGCGGCTGTCAGCCCCTTGCTGGCTACCTGTTGGTTTTGACACCAAAGGAGGCTCTCTGTGACAAAACAAGCATTCCCTTGCATGCATCCACCATTTACAGGATTATATGTAAATCCCAGATTTATTTACAAGCATTTTCAGGCCTCTACTTTCTTGAAGATGAATGTTTAATTTTCACACAGTTCCTGAGATACTGCTTCATGATATGATGGCCAATGCCATTGTTTAGACCTTGGCAAAAATCACAGTAATAAATGGAAATATTAATATTTCTACTTCAGTTCAAATTTTCCAACCAATAACTAAATCAATTTACACTTATCCGACTCATTCTCGGAAGGGCTTTCTCAAAGAATTCAGAGAAAATGAACACGCACAGGATATAGGGAATACCCTGGTGCACATTAAGAAGACATCATGTATGTCTTCTTATGTCTGTATGTTTCCGAGCCCAATTCAAGGTGCTGTTTTTAACCTATAAAGCCTTACACAGCTTGGGACCACAATACCTGATGGAACGCCTCTCCTGACACAAACTCACCCATACACCACACTCAACCTCAAAGGTCCTCCTCGTGGTGCCTACTCCGAGGGAAGCTGGGAGGCTAGGAACAAGGGAGAGGGCCTTCTCAGTGGTGGCCCCCAAATTATGGAATGATCTCTCTGACGAGGTGCGCCTGGCACCAGCACTGTTATTTTTTCGGTGCCAGGTCAAGACTTTCCTCTTCTCCCAGGCATTTTTTTTAACAGCATTTGAATAGTATGTTTTTAACTTGCCTATTGGTTTTTATGGGGTTTAATTTGGTATAGTTTTAAATTTGTGTACTTGTTTTTAATGTTTTAATTGTTGTAAACTGCCCAGAGAGCTTCGGCTATGAGGCAGTATATCAATGCAATAAATAAATAAATAAATAAATAAAACCAGGCAATACAGTGAACTACTTTGTAGTTCAGCAGGAAAGAATGAAACCGTGAGGAAAACAGGAGGTCCACGTTTACATCTTTCAATAACGGGATTCAAAGTGACCTCTACACAGAAAGTCTACATTTTGGGAATTCTGACAGAAATAATAAACCGACAGGGGGGCAACATTTATTTATTGAATCTCTGGTGCCCCGAAACTGAAGTTTTCTGGGCAGTTTACAATAAGACCAAGACCCAGGACTCCAGCCTCACAGAGCAACCACATGACAAACCTCATAGTCTCCCAGCAATCACACACACCTCTCCCTTCCCAAAGGGACCCATGTGGAGCCATAGCTCCATGAAAGACCACAAGCTTTACCATACAAATGTTACTAGGTTTGATTGCAAACAATGGGCATCTAGACAAAAAAGGAGTAACAACAGACAGAGCTTGGAAAAGTTACTTTTTTGAACTACAACTCCCATCAGCCCTAGGCAACATGGCCACTGGATTAGGCTGATGGGAGCTGTAGTTCAAAAAAGTAACTTTTCCAAGCTCTGCAACAGCAACACATTTATACCCCTGAGGCAGCGCAATGCACCAGTTAAGGTGACATAAGTTCTTGCTGGTGTGTTCATATGGGATCTTTACTGAGGAGCTGTATTCGCTTGCTGAGCTTAGATACTCCTGGTGCTATGCTATCATTTGCTCTTGCGTTAGTCAGACTCCGATGCTCCAAGATGGCATAGCCATTGTCAGTCATTTCCACTGGCTCCGAAGGGTATGCATTTAATCATGACAGCTGTTTTGTCAGCATACCTTTACCTGCTGGGGTGGCAGAGCCTAGCTTTCGGAAAGGTCAAATAGACCACTCTTTCAAATCTCTCCTACCAAGGCCATGTCTAGCCATTTCATTAGTCTATCCTTACTCTAGTGTAGTACTTCCACTGACTTAATGTTACAACAGATGAAAGGGCAGAGGAACCCTATGGAAGTTGGGTGTAGGGAGAGAATCAATAGCAGAAGAACCACCACTTCCTAAGCTTTGCTGGGCTCGCACTGACCAGAATAGAAGGGAGAGGTTCACCCCACTTCTTTGTACTTGGTTGGCCTTTTTTTATTTGTCATTCCATTGGTTTCAGTGGAAGAGGAAATCTATGACTGCTCAAGGGCTGGCATAGTTTTCTCCCTTACTTGGAAAATAGGAGGACTTTAGATCCCTCCCACATTCTATCATTAACATGCCTTTTTTCTTCCTCTACTGCTTTTGGAGTAATGGCGTCACAACTTTCTCCCTCTGAAACAAGGCCTCCAAAGGTGGACTTTGGCTACAGACTCTGCCCATAAATCCCTCTCTACCCACAGCTTCCTGGCCACCTTTCCTTACAGCTTAGGGTGCTCCCAAAGCCACTACACCATTCTGATATCACTACATTATAACTTGGAGTTATAATGAGTCTCTGCAGAAGCTCTGCCAGCCTGGGAGAAGACCTGCCCTGCTCCTTTTACCCCAAAGTGACTTTGGAAGCCTACACCTGCCCTTCAACATAGGTGTAGGCAGCAGTCCACACCTGTTTCCAAAGAGACTGTGCTGCTGCTGAGGCCTTGTCTTAGTCCCTCCAAAACAAGCCTCCACTCAGAATAATGAAGTTTTATAGGAGATTATAGTAGATGGTTTTCCTTAGGAGCTTGGAGGGGTAGTGGTTACTTCTTGTTTTTAAATATTGTTTTATTATATTAATAATATTGAAGAGTTGTTTTTGCTTGCTGTTATATTTATGTTGCTGTTTTATTATTTTTTGTTATTAGGAAATTGTTCTTGAGATGCATTTCTGTTCACCTTGTAAGCCGCCTTGAGCACAATTTTTTGTGGAAAGACGGAATACAAATAAAATGATGAATGAATGGATACTGACATAAGGAATTTAGTAGCAATTCTATCCCTGCCTACCCAGCCAACATAAGTAAAGGACAGGATGGCACTGCTTAGCATGCAACACTTACTAGAAATTAGTAGGAGATAGGAATTTGTAGCATTTGGAGTAACACTGCTTAATATAGTATTCAAGTAATAAACAAATATGTCCATGTTACTTTTATGCTCCCTTAGCCATCATTTGGTGCTCATTACTTCTTTATCCTTTTGGAGTCAAACTGATCAAACCTACACATAGTATCCAAGAGTAGTATGTAATGCTAGTCTTACTCAGAATAGACTCATTGAAGTTAACAGACATTACAAACTTGGGTTCATTCATTTCAGTGGGTTTACTTTGAGTAGGGCTTAGCTGAATACAACTCCAAAATATAGACACAATATTTTATATGGGCACATTGCATTTCAGTTTTTTGCATTTTTTCACCCATTTCTGGATAACTAAGCTGAAATTTTTTCAGTTCCTACAAAGGACAGCACTTCAGTAAAGAAAATGTTTTGTTAATCATTTGACAAACTTTTAAAACATACGTTTATGTAACATGAACTATCTTTGTTTATAGTGTAATTAGGAAAGAGTAATTTGCATGATTAAATAGTTCCTGTTTAGAGATGGAGACCAACAAGTCTTATTTATTAGTTCAGTATGTGTGAAGGGAGAGTAATTTACAGTTGTCAACAGTGGACACAGCATGATGACAAACTGGAAATAGCTTCCAGATTTCAGCAAGCAAAATGGAACTACACATTTTATCCAATTAGAACCAAGCAATGTTTTTGAGACCAGCTTAAATTGAAGCCTTTGAACACAACTATGTAAACTAAGCTTTCTTTGTACTGAATTTTGCCCACCTACTAGAAATTGAATTCCTCTCTATTTTGAATAGCTTTTAAAAGCAAAATGTAATGCTGAAGGGAGGGGGCAATAGAATAAAGAGGATGCTTAACAAAGAGAGAGACAATAACTATCAAGAAATTCAAGACCAAAGTCTTTTGTCTGCAAATATAACTAAGACATGGATTTGATATTTATTTATGTATTTATATGTATTTCTTTTTCTGAAGAGCATGATGGAAAGTGAAAACAAAAGAAAGGCAACTTGTAATACAGTAGCCAGAACAAGTATAAGTTCAAAAATAAGGAAGCCATCATGATCATACAAATCTGGGGGCTGTGTGTACTGCTCCATTATTAATACAATGCAGCAGCTCTGATTTGTTGCAACCCCAGAAATGGCCCTACGCACCACCTAATTGCAAGGGGGCTGCCACCTATTTGAATTTGATGTATCTTGTAGTTTCTTCATCTACTAACACTGCCATATTCTTGCATGTATTGATAGGTTACATCTTATCACATTCACAGTTTGTACTGAGTCAGACCATTGGTCCATCTAGCTAAATATTGTCTACATTGGCTGACAGCAGCTCTCCAGCTTTCAGACAGGAGTCTTATCTTGCCCCACCTGGAGATATGAAAGATTGAACTTGGGACCTTTTGATAGCAGACCATGTGCTCTGAGCTACTGTGCTCCAGCCCTTCCCTATATATGTACATATTACACACACCTTTTGTAAATACTTACCTGCGATGAAGTGACTCTGAAAATTTAAGGCTTGCATAAATGAACTCTTTAACCTGGATATAAATCTGAGGCACTGACTGAGACATTGGAAGTTTCTTTGGAAAACACTGCTGTAGAAACAAAACATATAAATGCCATGTTATACTGTATTTCAAAATGATTCAAGCTAAACAGGCTGGGGGAAAGGATCTGAATATCACAAGCTAAACTATATTTGGCTGCACCACATCTGTAGTCGTAAGCCATATTCTCCTCTCTGCATAGAAATAGGTGCACCATTCCTTAAATCTGATAAGCAAAAGACCATCAATACAATTCATCATATTAAAATATAGTACAGTATTTCAGATCTCTCCATAGCTGGGACTATGAATATGGGTCTGCTGTCAAATAAAGAAGCAGCTATAGTTCCAAGCTTAGAAATTTTATCCAAAAAGCGAGGGAGGGAATAAATATTCAAAGCTTTGCTATTTCTTTCTTCCTTTTTTTAAAACTAATTTGTTCAAGTTCTTTCCATCTACATGATTCTACAAGTGTGTATTGCTTTCCCAATTGATTAATGTACAGAATTAGATTCCAAAATAATCATTGTTGCACCCAAGTACAGAAAAAGGGGATGGGTAAGAGAAAATTTACACAGAAAATGGGATGGGCTAAGAGGAAGGGAAGATGCACATGATCCTACTGTCCTTACCCAATACCTTTGCCTTTAATTAACTGTTACATCTGCAATGGGCCAATATTACTTATTTATTCTTTATTGAAAGTGTTTATACTTCACCCAAAGGTCCCAGAATGGAAATACATACACTTCAAAAACAAAATGGTGCATACACACTGGATGCATACTGAAAATAGATCCTGGTGTGTGGGCAAACTATGGTTTGAGCAAACTGTTTGCCACATTCAGACACAATTACAATAGTTTGCCACTAACTAGAAGGCAAAACTTTGTCTTCTCCTTCCCTTGCACATGGAGGAGAGGAAGGAAGGAGTGTACATTATTTAGAGGCTCATCTGCACGTGTCTTCAGTTGTTTTTGCATAGTATGTGTTTTCTTACCTTATCAAGTTCTGGATCTTGAAAGGGAAATTTGCTAATCACAATTTTGTACTCCTCTTCATTTGATACAGGAATTGGGCTGCAATTATCTGCTTCAAAAATATCCCTGTACAATTCAATGAGTGCATTAGGAACATAAGTACTAGAACACATGGTAAACATATATGGGCACAATCTAGCCAGAGTTATTACAGCCCGTTGCTTTCAACTTGAAAGTTTACAGGCTGTGCTCTGGTGTCACAGAATGCTGAGAATGTTTATAACTACTAACACACAAGGCCTGAGGATGGAAACAGCCATGAATTGTTGGTGGAAAGAGATACAGAGAAGCAGAGGCAACACTATCGAAGAGCATCAGCTGAGTGTGAAAAAGTAGGGAAGAGAAACCCATAGGTTTCCACGTATTTGTTCATTTTGCATAATTTACACAGTTTCTGTCAGCCATGGAGATATACAAAGGTTATGCAGGGTGCTGTTGCCTGGCTCCATCTTTCACACAACATTTCACACACACTTTCAATTGTAACTTTAACAATTATGAAGAAATAGAACTTTACTTGTTTTTATTTATTTATTATTTATTTATTTAATATCCCGCCCTTCTTCCCAGTAGGAGCCCAGGGCAGCAATCAAAAGCACTAAAAATACTTTAAAAGATTATAAAAACAGACTTTAAAATGTATTAAAACAAAAACATCCTTAAAAACATATTAAAACAAAAACATCCTTAAAAACATATTAAAACAAAAACATCCTTAAAAACATTTTTTTAAAAGGTTTAAAACATCTTTTAAAAAGCAATTCCAACAGAGACGCAGACTGGGATAAGGTCTCAATCTAAAAGGCTTGTTGAAAGAGGAAGGTCTTCAATAGGCACCGAAAAGATAACAGAGATGGCGTCTGTCTAATATTTAAGGGTAGGGAGTTCCACAGGGTAGATGCCACCACACTAAAGGTCTATGTTGTGCAGAAAGGACCTCCTGATAAGATGGTATCAGCAAGAGGCCCTCACCTGCAGAGCATAGTGATCTGCTGGGTATATAAGGGGTAAGACGGTCTTTCAGGTATCCTGGTCCCAAGCTGTATAGGGCTTTGTACATCAAAACGGGAACCTTGGACTTAGTCTGACAGCTAATAGGCAGCCAGTGCAATTCTTTCAGCGGTAAGGTAACATGTTGGCGATACGCTGCCCCAGTGAGCAGTCTCAATGCCGCATTTTGCACCAGCTGCAGCTTCCGGACCAATCTCAAGGGCAGCCCCACATAGAGCATGCTATAGTAATCCACCCTGGAGGTTACCAATGCTTGGACAAGCAGCCAGGCTATCCAGTCCAAAAACGGCCACAGCTATCATATCAGTTGAAGCTGGTATTAGGCACACCTAGCCATGGAGGTCACCTGGGCCTCTAGCAACAAAGATGAATCCAGGAGCACCCACAGGCTACAGACCTGCTCTTTCAGATGGAGTACAACCCCATCCAAAGCAGGCAACTGACCAATTATCCAAACTCAGGAACCACCAACCCACAGTAGTGTCTCCATCTTGCTAAGATTCAGAGTCAAGTTACTGGCCCTCATCCAGCCCACCACCGAGTCCAGGCAGCAGTCCAGGGCTTGCATGGCCTCTCCTGATTCAGATGTGACAGAGAAACAGAGCTGGGTATGGTCAGCATACTGCTGACACCTCATCCCAAATCTCCCGATGACTGCTCCTGAGGACTTCATATAGATGGGGGACAAGATGTGGCACCTCAGTGCACAACTGCCAGGGGGGCAAAAGACAATCATCCAATGCTATTCTCTGAAAATGACCCTGGAGATAGGGTCAGAACCACTGTAAAACAGTGCCTCCAGTACCCATCCCACCAAGTCGGCTCAGAAGGATACCATGGTCAATGGTATCAAAAGTCACTGAGAGATCAAGTAAGAATAACAGGGTCACACTCTACGTCCTTCTCCCAATAAAGGTCATCCATCAGGGCAACCAAGGCCAATTCAGTCCCATAACCAGGCCTGAACCCAGACAGGATGGGTCAAGATAATCTGTTTCATCCAAGAGTACTTGCAATTGCTGCGCCACAACCTTTTCAAACACCTTCCCTAAAAGGGGGGTATTTGTGACTGGGCGGTAGTTGTCACAAACCAATGGGTACAGGGTGGGCTTTTTCAGGAGTGGTCAGATCACCACCTCTTTCAGGGCAGCTTGGAACCACTCCCTCCCGCAACAAGGTGGTGACCACTTCCTGGATCCACTCATTCAAACTCCCTCGGCAAGCTTTAATAAGCCAAGAAGGCCAAGGGTCAAGAGGACACGTTACTGGCTGCACTGTTGAAGCACCTTGTCCACGTTATCAGGCTGCATCAACTGAAACCAAGAAGTTGCAGCAGACATTGCACTGGACACCTCACTGGGGACTACAGTAGATGTGGCATCAAGATTGTTACGGAGGCAAGCAACTTTATCCTCAAAGTGCCTTGCAAACAATTCACAGTGGGACTCTGAAGGGTCTAAAACTCCATTTTCTGGGGTTGATGTCAACAGATCCCTGCCAATACGGAAAAGCTCAGCTAGAAGTCTACTTGAGGATGTGATGGTGGCAGAGAAGTGGGGCTTCTTTGCTGCCCTCAACGCCACACAGTAGGCACGGTTATGATGTTTTACTTGTGCCCGATCAGCCTCACAGCACGTCTTTCACCACTTGCGTTCTAGCCGTCGTCCAGCCTGTTTCATTGTCCTTAGCTCACTGGTGTACCAATGCTCAGGGGCAACCATGTCAAGAGCCCGATATGTCTCGCTGTTCCACAGTGTGACAAGGTCTTCAACAGGGTCACTTGCTCTATCTACTGGGAACTCCCCCAGGGCATTTAGGAATCCTGTGGATTCCATTAGTCTGCAGGGGCAGACCACCCTGCACGGGAGGATCAGAGCCGTAAGTCTAAGTTTCACCAGGAAGTGGTCTGACCATGACAATGGGGTGAAATCCACCACCCCCATCTCCAAGACCACCCCTTCTTCCATCTGGAGCAAAAACCAAGTCAAGAGTGTGCCCTGCCCTATGCATTGGGCTGGTGACAACTTGAGACAGCCCTATGGTCGTCATGGGGGCCATGAGGTCCCGAGCCAGAAGACTACAGGCAGCCTCAGCATGGACATTGAAGTCACCCAGGATTATTGTTCTGGGCTCCTCCAACACCACAGCCAAGACAGCCTCCACCAGCCTGGTCAGAGGTGCTGCTGGGCAGCAGGGTGGACAGTACACCAGCATCAACCCTAGTTTACTATCTCCTTGGCAGGCCCTCACAGCCAGCTCCAAGACAGAGTGGTTTTCTGGTGACAGAGATGGAAGTTCTGTAGACCACAGAAACTCCTCTCCCCCCCCATCCCTGCAGCCTGTGCTGATGCTGCACCGAGTATCCGGGTGGGCAAAGCTGGGTCAGATCAACTTCTCCCAGCTCACCCACCCAGGTCTTGGTAATGCACACCAAATTGGCATCTTCATCCACGATCAAATCATGGATGAGTGTGGTCTTATTATATACTGATCTGGCATTAAACAACACCACACACAGGCCAGTGGGCACAGCAGATGAGCAACGATGAACCCATCCATGAGAGGAGTGGGAGCAAGGAACAACACGTAGATAGCCTTGCCCTCATTTTCTATGGTAGTTCACTACCTCCCCATGGCTATACCTCCCTCTACCCATGATCACAGAATTGGGGTGGCATCACCATGTCCCTCCTTGCTAAGACTCCTAAATTGTTTGTAAAAATGATATCTCAAGGATATAAATATTGCAATATATAGCCATCAAAAGAATAGCCAAAGTTGGTTGACATTAATTTGAAACAGGTTTTTCTTCTGTGATACTAACCTGAACAACACGGCCCATTTTTTAAGCAGTGTTTCATTGTACTGGTCTCTTATTTCAAATAAAAGATCAAAGAGTCTATTCACAGGAAACCCGTAGCCCTAAGAAAACAGTATTAAAAAAGTAGTATTTTTAAAAGATGCTGTCACTATAAGTGAGATATGATACTGCACTATTTTAAGACTTGAGGCCTGCAAGCAGTATCTTGGCAAATATATTCCAACACACACAACCATTCCCCCAAATCAATGGACACTTGGAGCAATCTCCCCATCCCAACTGCCTTTCCCCTCTTTCTCTTTCCACATTGTTACCTATCTCTAGCTCGGCCTGTCCTTTGGTGCTGGTGCTCTTGTAGTAAATGGTGCATCCTTCCACCATGCAGATTATAGAACATGTGAGCCAAGTGCTCCACCATGATGTCCAATTGCTTGGAGAAAGCTCATATGAGAGGGAGGTCTCATGTGAGCAGGCATTATGGTGGAAGAGCAGCTTCCACATCCATGGAAGGAAAGTGAAGAGACTAGTGATAGTGGTTGCTGCCAACTTATCAACTAGGGTCTACTCCCTCTACCCTTTTCTCCCCCGCCCCACCCCCACAAAAAACCAAAAAACAACACGTGTTATGCAATATGTGGGCCCTCCTTGCATTACCTCCTTCCATGCCTCAACATAATGGGCATATTATTTTCTATAAGGCTGTCTTAGTTCCTAACTATTTGAATATACTCTCCAAGTCCTCCACCAAAGAAGTACATTATCAATTGAACAGGGAATACTTGGCATTTATTTGAACACTGCTTATTTCTTGCTTTGTCAGTAACTTCTTTCCACAATGAGGGAAATGTGTGTGTGAACTCAAGATTTTCAGAATGCAATGGAAGTGATGAATTTAACTATTTAAAAATTCAAGTAAGGTTAAAACTTATGCTACTGTTGTACCTTTGAACTAAAGAGCCACAGGATTGCAGCTTCATACATATTTACCTGAGAGGATTATAGGATCAATCTGCAGGAAATTTATTTTATATTTCCTAGCCCCTTCACAAAGAACTCTTGAAAAAAATCTTAATACCTTCACAAAATTGTAATTCCTTGAGTTTTTTAGGGAAAAACTATGACATTTTTAAAGCCTTTTTAAAAGGTTTCATTTCATGGTATAGATGTGCCCTAAGATGGAGGGGACGAGTTTTGTCCAGTTCTCCATAGTATATTATCCAAATTTAAAAGTTCCCTTTTAAATTTACTTGTGAAGATATTATTTTACTGCCCCTGTTAATTTTGTTATAAATAGTCCAAAAATGACTCCCTGATTTCAATCTACTCAGTGCCTGACAAAATATGTATTATTTGATTATAAAGCAAACTTGATTTTCTTATTTCTTGTAACTGTGCACTAGGGCAACTGAAAGAAAATAAATACTTTATTTGAACTATATAAACTACTACTACAATTATCTTCAGTCCACTATCTTTTAAGAATAAATTAAAGAGGGGGAATAAGAATTTTGGGGATATATGAGGTGGAATACAAGGCAAGACGTATGGCCGTTTCACACATTCAACAGGAGTACGTTCAACAGAAAGCTGACGCCAATCATGCTTCCTGATGAAAGTACCTGTATCACCCATGCTATTGCAAATATAGAGGGTAGAGACACATTTATTGTTGTGTCGTCTCCATCTCTCTTTTCTGAAAATGGGGGGCACATGACACTAGTCAAACTCCACTCCTTTTTACTCTAAAACCTGGTGGGATCAGCTCCAGTGCATTTTTTCTAAATTCAGCTTCAGACAGATTTCCTAACTGATTGGTAAATCAACCCATTGCCCCTGCTGGTGTGGCAATGGAAACACTTTGCTGTAGCTCAGGCAGAGACAGTGATTGGGCCAACACTTGCTGCTGGCAGTCCTGAAAGGTTTGAAGTCAGCAGTGGGAAAGGGAGGTGTGCCCATCTGAGGGCAGAGCTGCTTCCAAACGCAGCCAGAAAAAAACATTCTCACTGCTTTTGAAGCAACTAGTGTGCCCAAAGCCAACTTGTTGCATTCACGCTTTACATTTTTAGAACTACATTGAGACATCCCTGGCATACGCCTGGTCTTAAAGCATACATTTCCTAGGCTTGGTCTTAAAGTCATGGATTTGAACCTGCTAAAGTAAGCTGGGCAAGGAAGGGGATGCAAACGCACATTGAAGGACATGCTTGAAACAGAATATTTTAATTCAATCATTAACACATCACCAACCTGCAAGGTATCAGCGAACACAACAATCAGATTCTTCAGCTCCAAAACAAGATCAGGATCAGTGCAATAGGACTGAAAGTTACAAACCATAGATTGCAGTTTAAAAATTAAAATTTAACTAATAGTAAATGCATTTTCTCATTCCTGTGATGATATCCAGCTGATGTTTATCCCTGTGTCAGCAATTAATTTTACCAGTGGGCCAATGCTGAGTGGAGATAGATAGCCAAGACCCATTACTGTGGCATTCTAAGACAACTAGTGGTACAGTGGTAAATCCTGAAGTGCAGGCACTCTTCATGACATAGCCCTGATAGACACATCCTTCTACGACTATACAACAAAAATGAACTTTTGGCCAAAGCAGATATTAGGGCTTCAATACCAAGCCACTCTTTTTCTTTACCCCTACCACCCCCACTTTGCTTATAATCCAGCCTGATTAAGAGCAAAAGCTTGCTCACTATTTTATGGCATTTTGGTTAGGCATAATAAAAAGGCACTTCAGGACTGTTAAAACCAAAAGTGGAAATTCAACCCTTATTTTATTTTATACTTTGTTTCATTTCTATCCTGCCCTTCGTTAAGTTGTGATCCTAGGACTGGCTACAAATAAGATACAACTACAATAAAATACACAAACACTAAAATGTAACAGCTAAAACATCAGTTAAAACCCAACTCATATGATAAACAGAGCAGCAGATGTACATTTGTAGTCAGTCTGGCTTGGCTAACTCAAACCCTTGTGAAAGTAGAGAGGAAGGTCTTCAGTTGGTGCAGAATAACCATGTTGGGGTATGTGTTCCCACAATCTGGGCTCCACAACTGAGAAAGCCCTCTGTAATGTATGAATGTAACCTACTTAACTGAGCTGGGAAAGGGGATATTACGAAGCACACTTTCACTCATTCATTCAATCCTTTAGGGATTAAAGAGGAGCAATAGGATTGCAGAGGGCACTGGAGAAAGAAGTGTTCCCCCTAAGAAGACTCAAGGAATATTTGCAGGCTGGAGGCCATCCATATCTAATTGGAGTGCCTTTAGAAACATGCCTGTGACCCAATGGAATGAAGGCTTCACCACTACCCCCTTTCCCTACCAGTCCTCACTAGTATCTCTTTTTTCAATATATCATGATTAAGACGGCAAGAGCTAACCTGCTTCTGCTGCTTCCTTTAAACTGCAGCAATCTTGAACTCACTTTAGCAATTTTCATCAAGGCTTGGCTGGGCAAGAGGTTTGTTTGTCCACATTGTTGTTGCCATTATTTATTATTTGATTAATATCCCGCCGTTCCTCCCAGTTAGAGCCCAGGGCTGTGACTGTTGCCACAGCTGATGCCCGAGTAAGCTATTTGGATTAAAAATTCTAACTTTTTCTTTTTGGGGGGGGGGGATGGTAACTAATGTCATGATGGGTTTTCTATCCGATTTCCACAAGTACTAGTTGGGCTATCAGGGCTTCTGCAGAGGCGACATTTGGCCAGAGACATATATTTTTGACAAAAGAGAACCTTGCTAAGTGTTTCCATGAGGACTAATTTAGACCATTCCCCTACATATCCTTCTCTCTTGCTCTCTTCCTCTGTTGAGCCTATTTGGTAGGTTTCTCTCTGAGAAAAGCTTATTTATTTAGCACGCAGAAGATTGGAAAATATCACCCAGAAGATAACATTATTGCCCCTGCTGGGAAGTAAGTAATGCTTACTTCCAACGAATCCACCACCCACTTCCACCTCTCCCTGTGTGCAGCAACTTGAGGGAGGGGAGAAGATCATGGTTTTGAGATTTAGAAGAACAGCCAAGAAGAGTGTTCTCCACATCCCTTTGCCCCTGGCTTCCATTTCCAAAAGCAACTGAGGAGCAAGAAAGGGTCTCTTTCTTATGGGATCTCCCTCAATCTCTCACCTAACCAAAGGGGTTCAGGGGTGTAAGAGACGTGTACAATCCCATAGCCTGTTCCCAATCACTAAACCCCAGTGTCTGTTGTGAATTTGCATCAACTCAAGTTCTCCTCGCAGGCATCTGCTTGGCCACTGTGAGAACAAGATGTTGGATTAGATGGGCCTTTGGCCTAATCCAGAAAGGTCTTTCTTAAGTTCTTACTTAAAACCAAATGCTTTGTTATGTGCCTTCAAGTTGATCACAACTTATGGTGACCGTATGAATCAGCAACCTCCAATAGCATCTGTCTGTGGCCTAAATGGCTATCACAATGTTCTTTTATGGCTATATATTTTTGTGACAAGTGGGGGAAATGAACATTTTTAATCACAACACATGCTACACAGGTTGCCACAGTACCGTTTTGTCAGCGACAAGCAATTGTAGCTATTCCACTCTTTCTCATACAGATATTCAGATGGGCAAATTAAGCAAAAACTTTACATCATTAAATGAAACACATTATAGTGATTAATGATTCCTCAACCAAATAATGCCAATATTAAATTAACAACACTGTGCCAGTTTCAAGTGGCTGGAAACAGATCCAAGGCATTACGTCTACATTGCAACAGAAGTACCAAGGGGCAGCTCTAAGGGTTTTGCTGGTGAAGTTTATTTTGGAAACGGGGGTTTTGGAATGATAATTAGGAACTATTTCCTGGTGCTGCTTTCAGAGCTAAACTAATTCAATCTGATCTAATGAAGAGGTCAGTTGAAACTAATTAGGACGGATTGCAATAATAACAGCAGATTAACTCTGCATATTCTAAACTGCCCGACTAAGGGCACAGTTTGTAAGACCCAGGGAGTTGTAAATCAGCGGAGGATTATGCAGATAGCCCACAGCTGTGGCTCACAGCCTGATGCTGCTGGGACAAACAAAAGCTTGGCAGGCTGTCCCCCAAATCTGAGCAATTTTTAATTACCAAAAAAACCCACCCTCATGAACCTGATTTTTTTTTCACTTTAACATTACCCTTCCTCTAAATACACACAAATGTTCTTTAAGTAAATTAACTTTAAGGACATCTTCACAACACCTTCTCACTTACCGAATGAGTTCTAAGGACTGCTATAATCTTTGATAGTGCCATGTTCCAAAGTTCATCAGTGTAAGCTCTTGTTATCAGTCCTTGGGTTACATGTAAAATGTGATCTTCTACTACAAAAAAACTGAGCACACACAAAATAGATAGGTGGAATAATCATTGTTCTCTTAAAATTATACATAGCAAAAAAAAAAACACTTTCATGACTTCCTTGCTCTCTCACACACAGATTTAAATGAGTATTGTTTGTAAAAGAGAATATTCTCACTGAGTTCTATGGGGTTTGTTGCTAGAGGGTGTTTAACGGGGAAAGTCACCCTTTTGCCATTTGACTTGAAGCTAGTAACTGAGCTGCAGAAGCAGTTGTACAGCTACTCTGTGACCCTACTGGCTATTTCTCCTATCCAAACTTACAGTCTTAAGGTATGCACTAAACTTAAGGTGTGCACTAAACATAAAGCTTAGTAGAGTTTAGTGCAAATGTTTACAATTTAGCCCCTAGCTGATGTGTCATTGAAGACATTTGGAAGCCACTAGATTTATACTGTATATGAACCGTTCCAAGTTGTAGCTTTCTGCAAACAGGGTAAACATTTCTGCTTAATTTTAGGTCTGAACATGGCTACCATGGCTGCCATTGCTATTTGCAAGCCAAATTGGCTTTTTGATTGTATACCACTTGATCTTGCTTGCCGCAAGGTTTGCTTGCTTGCCTGCTTCATTTATTTTTTTATTGAATTTGGTGCTCTTTGTACAGCTGCACCTCTCTACAGCATGGGTGTTCTGCTATATTGCAATGGTAGACTGACATGAGTGACAATTCCTTGTGGGACCAGGGAAAAGAATAGACTGTTTTTGCACTTGAAATCCCACTTCAGGGGTAAACCCAAGGTTTACTTTCAAGGAAGCTTAAAATATTATGGGATGGGGGGGGCATGAGCACGAGTTATTTGCTCTTTCCAAGCCACTGTCTCCCAGGCATCAGGAAACATATGAAACTGTCCTCAGTATGGCAGCAATCAAAGGGTTAGGCACAAATGCAGTTAACATTGCTGAAAATCAACACTGCACAAATTGAACAGCAAAAAGCTACCATGAAAAAATGCCTATAAGCTATGCATCTTAGGAGGACAACATATTTTGAGACTCACCCTACAATTTGACTGAAGTATCTTCTGTAGCCTTCTACTGTTTCATGCTTTAGGAGAAAAACACAAACATTTAACAGGGAAGTCAGCTGAAATGTTAAGTACATTAAAGGACCAAAATGAAAAGTATATTAAAACAGACCAATCTCCTTTTAAAAAAAATAAGTACCATGTTTGACTGTGGCTGTAGTACTAGTCTTGCTTGTTTCCTTCTCTGTTTTCTGTAGTAGTTTTCAAATGTGTCTGCATCACCCTAAAGGGAAAAATGTACATGTACACATACTTTGGGGGGGGACTTCATTTTCTTAAAGTACATGCAAAACTGTGTCAAACTTAAATGGTTGTTTTTGCAGCATGTGTTGTATATTTGTTCAACAAAACATCCTTACAAACGAAAAGAAGTTCCCATTCTCAAGAGTGTAAATCACAGTTTATTTGAAATTCCTTTATGATTTTATAAAGGAGGTTTAAAGCTTCCAAAGATAATTTATTACTATTATGCAACACAGCTGAAGTTGATTATATCTTGGTATGAAAAAGGAAATGGGTGCACCTTGGTATATGAACTGAACTGAGTTCTGTTCTTATTCCTCTGCATCTAAGCACCATGGCCATATTCTAAACAAGTACTCCAGAAATTCAACATTCATTCCAGATCATGCAGAAGTGCAGTTTTAGACATGAGGGACAAAAATAGAAACCACCAGAGTCCAGCTATTTCTTTAGTTACATAATAATTTATTTTTAATGCTAAGTTTTCATTAGGTGACAATATTTAGGTTTAAAAATATCATAATGTGCTCAGATTTAAAGGTGCCACACAGGCTGGAGCTTATATTAAATAAAGCAGACATTTGTGTTAATGGCATAATCTTCCTCAATAGGTGCAATATCTGCAGCTATATATGTGGCGAGGAATATCAATTTGGGTAAAATGAGAAAAATCCTTTTCTGGTATACTTTTAAGTCTCCTTGACAGTTGGTTCATGACTAATATTACTAAGATTTTATTTAATATTTAACTTCTACTTTGTGACACATATTGAATGGCTACACTCTATACTTGGTCGTTTTCTGTTTTCTATGACATGAAAAAATGGCCCTTCATTCTTAGAGCTCTTCATAATGTAGTAAAATGTAGTGGTTAAGGTGTTGGACTATGACCTGGGAGTCCAGGGTTCGAATCCTCACATAGCCATGATGCTCACTGGGTGACCTTGGGCCAGTCACTGCCTCTCAGCCTCATGAAAACCCTCTTCATAGGTTCGCCATAAGTCAGAATCGACTTGAAGGCAATACACTAAAACTATATATATATATATAAGATTTTTTTATCATGATTTATTCAGAGAGAGCCATCTGTCCACTTAAAAATCCCAACAAAAATTGACTCATCTTTAAATACAGAATTTAATGTAACCTGCATGTAAGCAGACTTAAAAAAACCTCAAACTGCTTGATTTCATTTTTACTATTCTTGTGATTAGCTTACTTATTTAAGTTTCTATTAATTAGTAAATTCAAAGCAAAAAGGTATGTTGGGTACCATAGTAAGAGAAGGCAAACATGAAAAAACCCCAGTACACCCAAATGGCTTCCTCAAAATGCAGAATTGAAAGATCATTTTAAAAATGCTCTGTAGGCTAAGCTGGTGGTTTACATTATCAGATCAAGAGACCTATAGTACTTTCTATTACTGTAAAAACAAATGCAGTGCACGGACACCTACATATGCAGGTACTTGCCATGCCATGTGAGTATTCATTTTCAGTCCAGAACAAGATGTGGTTCTAAGGACAACCACTGTAGAATAACTGCAAATACAGGACTGTATTTACCTAGTGGGAGCACTTATGGTTTTTGAGAAGCAGTATCAAGCACACAAAGTAAATAGCAGCTACAGGGGCAAGTGATTGAGATCATTCCTATTTCTTACAATGGGACAGATTTAAGCTTATGCTTAATTCACCCATTGAAATCACAACTGGATTTAGATATATTTAACTTTTGATGGATTGCACTCTTTACTCTTCTTTACTTAATGATCACACATATAAAAGAATGCAAGAACCTTAATTCATTTATTCTTATGTACATTATCAACAAAACATTCATTAGGATTCCATTATGTATACTTAGGTAAACTTTTTACATCAAAGAAGGTGGTCCATGAACCAATCAAGTGTTAGTTTGTAACATACAATAGGCTGGAGCCAACAATCCTACAAATGGATCTTCTCTCACGGAAGGGAAATTTTGTCAATTCCCTCTTCCTCCTTCAGCACTTCCTCCTGCACTCAGCAAAACCCTGTTGTGGAGCATTGAAAGACCCCTTGAAATAGGGGGTGGAAGGGAGTGTGGGAAGCTGAAAAGGTGAGGAGAATTTACGAAAAATGCCTTCCCCCTTCTTCTGTGAGCGGGATCCTCAAATGGATCAAAAGCCCTTGTGTTCACAGAAGAACTCCTTTTAAAATCCCACCATTCTTCCTTCAAGGAACTTAAAGCAGCAGAAGTGGACAGGGGGTGCTTAACTTCATCAAGGTAGCTGCATCATGGGCCTTTGAAACCATGCCCTGATAGGCTAGAAGTGTAAGAAAGCAAATGGACCTGGATTATGCCTCAAGGAAAAACAAGGAATGAAATTGGGATAGCAATTTCAGTTGCCCTATTGCTGTCAAAGAAACAGGTGCTCTCTCCTGGCCACCTAATAAATGGCAATCTCTGATTAACTCCTTTGGTGAATAGAAGGGAATATATTAATACAATCTTGTAAGTACAGAGGAACTGTGCAGATATTAATTAATATGAAATAAAGGATCTTAATTGTGGCTTGCAAAAAACAGCATGCTCAAAATTATGTTTAGGGCACACATGGTTTTTGATTAAAGTAGTCACAACAGTTTTAGGAAAATTCATGTCTAGTTTCCCCCCACACACAAAAATTAGATAAAGAATGAGAGAAATGCAAAAAAGATACCAAAAGTGTAAGAATACATACCAGAACTGAATAAATATGCAAGCATCTATAAACAGGAGAAAAATCTACCAGATCATGAGCTGTCAAAACCTATATGAAGTAGTCCAAAAAACAAAAAACAAAATCCAGTCAACTATACCACTACACTTCAAATCAAATGAATGTTATAAACTCATAACAGTATTATTATTTATTAAACTTCTATCCCACCTTTCCCCTCAGAAGGAGCCCAGGACAGCAAACAAAGAGCAAAACACTAAAAACCATCTTAAAACATCTCAAAAATAAAACATCTTAAAAACAACTTTTTTAAAAAAAAATAATAAAAAACATACTAAAAAGCAATTCCAGCACAGACACAGACTGGGATAAGGTCTGTACTTAAAAGGCTTCTTGAAAGAGGAAGGTCTTCAGTAGGCACCAAAAAGATAACAGAGATGGGGCCTGTCTAATATTTAAGGGGAAGGAATTCAAAAGTGTTGGTGCCACAATACTAAACCATTTCCTATGTTGTGTGGAACAGACCTTCTGCTAAGATGGTATCTGCAGGAATCCCTTGCCTGCAGATCGCAGTGATCGACTGGGTATATACAAGGTAAGACATAACAGGAAGCTAAATAAAAAGTGAGCATTTAGCTTGGAGGCAGATTCAACCATGACCCATTATCCTGCCATTTTGGTAATCGTACAGGTGACCTTATCAGATAAACGCCTGTTAATTATGCTTTACATAGAAGAACCAGAAAGAAATGGAGAATGATAAAATCATGAAACACCAACTGTATTTCACCACTGATAAAAATCCACATTTTAAAAGGTAAGGAGCCAGGCCTGTGAATATTCAGATTCCTCATAAAGGAGAGTGGTGGATATATGCCTCCCATAGTAGCATGATTTTGTTGCAAGGGGAACACTTACACTTGAACAAGAAAACAGCTGTAGATGGGCGTAGTTGATGGAAGCTTTCTGGTTAGCTAGAATTATGTTTTCTGCTAAATAAGTTGGACTGAGTACCTTTAGTGTAAGAGATAAAAATGCTGTTTAATTCCTTTGTATAATGTAATGTTATTTGATGAGTTAACAGATATTTTGCTAGGTAGCAATGGTTATTACCATGTCACTGATATGACATTGATTACTGAATTGTTTTGTGATATGCTGTGATATTTTCTTTAAGTATTTGATATGTTTATGGTGTTGGTATTATTTTGACTGAAATGCAGTTAGATGTGTTATTGTTTTGACTGCAACTCTATTTATGCTCCTCTTCCACAAACATGAAAATCAGATCAAAACCTGAATGACGTTCAACAATAATTTCTCCACTCTTTTCCCATAGGGTAAAAAATATGGCAGCTATGTTTCAGAATCTACACAAAACAGTTCTGCAAGCCCAAGGAGGCTTGGATCCATTTTCCTTAACCAGTAGCTTTCTTCCCCCACCTCCATCTCACATGGCAAATTGCTTTTTAAAACTGAGGGAAGTCTCATGTGGAAAGCACCTGTTCAAAAAAAAAAAGGGCTACCACAAGCACCTTGAGCGACTCTCCCCAAGATCCCCATCTATGCCAGAAAGCCACTTGGCAAGCTTCATATTTCAGGA
This sequence comes from Rhineura floridana, assembly GCF_030035675.1. Classification (NCBI taxonomy): domain Eukaryota; kingdom Metazoa; phylum Chordata; class Lepidosauria; order Squamata; family Rhineuridae; genus Rhineura; species Rhineura floridana. The sequence goes on from NC_084486.1 coordinate 48,977,497, forward strand.
CTGCATCCTTAAGCTGTACAACAGGAACAATTAAAATAAATGATAACTATATGAGATTGAAATACCTCATCTTCATGTTCTTCCTCCTCCTCCTCAAGGTTTTGTTTTGAAACAATTTCATTCCTTGGCTCCAGAATGCCATCATTATTTATATACATATTCTTCCCATAACGGAGATTGTTCTGCTTCTGAAGACCAGTATTAAAGGTTTTCTGCTGCTGTGCCTGTATTAGCAAAACATACCAATGAATTTTTAAAAATCACACGTTTCATTTATGGTCCTGAGAAAACAAAGGCGAGACATGACTAAGGGAACAGAAGGCAGGACGTGACTTCTTTCTTCAGATGGATCCAACAGTCACAAAAGACCTCAGTCCTTTTCAGCTGAGCAGAACTAGGCACCGTTGTGATAGACCTCTAACTTCAAAGAGAGGTAGCTGAATACCTGCAAAATATGTTGTGTGGGTGGGATGGGTGATTTCAAGCAGAAAGGAGAAGGTGTATGCTGAAGTCTTCATTCACCTGCTGCTTCTTCACCCCCTCCAGGTTTTCTGATCTTGGAACCCAATTGAGATAAAAGTGGCTGAAGATTTGTGCAGGGGTGGGGGAGAGTTCAGCAGCTCTCCAGCTGCTTATCTGCTTGAACATTCCCCATCACCACCCTACTTTGCAGCCTTTCAGCACAACCCACATTTGACAGTTCCCTGTCCTCTCAATTTTCATTTTGGCATGATGCTCCATCCCAAATTAACCTAAACTAACTTTTATTGCATTGAGACTATTAGTGATTGCTCTCTCTACTTACTTGCATAAAACACTTTACGTATTTCATATTGTTTTATTGTTAAAATAAATTCAATAAAAAGCATTTAAAGTGGGGAGAGAAACAGCAAAGGCAAAAAACACTTTATTCTATATTCCAAGCAACTGTTGTGTAATCTACCATGCATTACAGTTTCTCAGAATGATATCATACATTCATCATGCCTTTGCATAGTAGAGATGCTTGCCCCTCCTCCACCCATGTCCCTAATGACACAGGTATGATCCATGAGATTACTACTTTTTGAAAAAAACTTGAGAAAGATTGCACATCAGGCATCCATGTGGAAAGGAAAGTGTTTGTGCCACACTTCTATTATGTAAGGCCCAGTGAGCAGATAAATTGTGGGTAATATGCTTAAATTTCAGCAACCATACCTGTTTCATGGCTGTTTCACCAATTTTATCTGAATGCTTCCGAATACTCTCTAGGAAGTCCTTAAGATCTGACATGGAAATTTCTTTAATTTCCTCACGAAGTTTTGGAAGGTTTTCAATCATTATCTGACAAAACCGATACTGATTAACTCTAGGAAAGTATGTATTTTCTAGCTGTTCCATAGTTTTTAAAGCAGAATAATATCTGGAGGGAAGAGGAAAAACAGTTGTTGCTTTTCCATCTGAATGTCATCTTAACAAAGCAACTTAACAGCCTGAACAGTTCCATGCAAATAAGTTTTGGGTCTCAAAGGAACAAACAAATTGGTGTTGTTGTCATCATGTCACTTTTTCCACAAAAGAAACTCAAAGTAACTTGCAACAATAAGGCCCATATCAACAGACGTTCTGGGTAGCTGTTCAACAGTTGCAACACTATGGCAATTGGATGGCATGAAGGCGGAAAAAACAGTAGTGGATTTTTTGTGCGTGTGTTGGGAAAAGATTGTAAGATCAGCCCTTAAATCATGGTTGTGTGTGCGCTCAGAGACAACCTGTTTTTGAATTCTATGTTTATTTTGTTTAACAGTGTTTGTACATGACTTTTCCACCATTATGACCATCTATTAATTACAATAATAGAGTCTTGGAGTTACCAATGCATGGGTCACTTTATTTATTTATTGGATTTCTAGATCGCCCGACTAGCAAAAGCTCTCTGGGCGGTGAACAACAAAAAAATACATCTCATAAAGAATTTGAAATGTTGTCATGTGTAAAGCAGTACAAGGTACAGTTATTATGTCCCCCTCCCCTCCCCAATTTACTCACTAAATATTCGAAGACAAGTGTAAGGGATTTCTCTGTATGGATGATATCATGCAGGGTCACTATGTTGGCATTCGTATCAAGAAACAGTCATGGCTGGGTGTACCAGGCTAAGCTGGTAGAAGGCACTCCTAGCCACTTGGGCAGCCACTAACACAGATGGATCCACAATCACCCCCAGTCGGTATACCTGCCCCTTCAGAGGGAGTGCAACCCCATCCAGAACAAGCAAATTTCCCATTTTCTGAACCAAGAAACCCACCCATGAGGCATCCATCTGGCCAAGATTCAACTTCAGTGTACTGGCCTTCATCCAGCCTACCACTCAGTCCAGACATCAACTTCATGGCCACACCTGACTCAGATGTAACAGAGCTGAATATCATCAGCACATCAATGACACCTAGGTTCAGATGCCTTAGTGACAACTCCCAACGACTTTATAAAGATGTTAAAAAGCACTGGGGACAAGATGTACCCTTGAGCATCCCACCGCATATCTGACAAGGGGCTGAGGTATATTGACCCAGCACAACTCTGAAACTAGCCCTATAAGTAAAAGCAGAATCACTGTAGCACAACACCTTCCACTCCCAACTAACCAAACAAGCTGGTCCAGCAAGATACCATGGCCTATGTTATCAAAAGTCATTGAGATATTGAGCAAGCGTGACTTCCGGGAAGGGTGACTTCGCCTGTGCCTGCCTTTGAGACGAGCTCTCGTCTCAGAAGAAGCTTTTTCAGTTTTAAAATCAGTCAGAACGTTTTTTTTTTACTGGTAAAGACTTTCTCCCGGGCAGGGAGAAGCGTAGAGATTAACCACAAAAGCCTGTGTTTGTTGGGAGGACTGGATTTCATTAGTTTATGAGAGAAGGTTCAGCCAGCAGTGCCGGACGGATTTTCAAACAAGCTCTAACTGATTAAGCGACACGTTTATCTTTTCTTTAACAGGCAAGCATCCTTCTTTCTATTTTTATCATCTGGTTTAAATTGTTGCAGCAAAAAGAGATTTGTCAATGAATCCTCTATAAAGAATCCCTGGGTGAGTTATAACTCTTCTCTTTCATTCACGAAATTAAGGAGGAAAGAAATTGAAAAAGCTTATCTTTGTTTTTATTGCAAAAAGCTGGCCTGGAATTGTGCATTTTAAAGATACAAACGGATGAGGGATTTCTATTCCGAGGAGAAAAAAAAATAAATCTGATTTATGAATTTTGGAGTATTATATGTCTGGGACTATTTTTTTGGTCTATTCCATTTTGACGAATCTGCTTGTTCAAGATGCCACTAACTGTTTTGATGCTGTGAACTAAATTTGTTTTGCATTCCTGAACATATAAGAGATAAAGCAGGCTGTGCTGTCTACACTGTGATGTCATCAGGCTTGGAATATTAACCCAATTGTTGCTGGAATAAGAAGTGTTTTTTTTTTTCTTCATGGTTTTAAGAATGGCAATCAAGAAAGTGGCTGAGACCCTGGAAGTAATTATGTTTCAGAAAATAATGGATGAGATTGAGATAACGAAACAAACCCTGAGACAGGATAGACAGGAGATGAAAACTGAATTTGGCAAAATGAAGCAGGAGCTTAAAGAAATAGGGGATCTTGTGAGAGAGGAGGTTGATGAGATCAGAGATACAACTGGACAAGCATTAGAAGATGAAAAAAGAAAAATTAAAGGGAAGATGCAAGCCCTGGAGATTGGAACAAATGTGGAACTGGAAAAAGACTTGGAGTTTATGGATATTAGAGATAAAGTTTACTGTTTGGAATTCAACGTTGTCTCTGAAGAAATTAATGAAGATATTAGAGATAATGTTATCAATGTCTTGGATAAATTTCTGGACTGGAATGATGTGATGGAGTTTGACATAGAAAAAATCTATGGAATTAATTACAGATATGTGACAATGGAAAAACTCTCAAGAGATGTGCCAGTGCATTTCGTAAAAAAGAAGAACAGAGATATGACTTTACAACAATATTTCAGCAACACATTCAGAATCGATGGCAAGGAAATATTTGTGATAAAGGAAATTCCCATCAGACTCTTATTATATGACTATGGCTATGACAGCAAGATTATTATGGGACACTGATAATGGAAGAATGGCTACTGAAATTACTGGACTTAACAGGATTATTATGGGTGCAAGGATGGAAGATAGAAGATGGAATTAATATTGATAATGGAAGAATGGCTATTGAAATTATTGGACCTAACAGATTTGATGAGATGGATTAATTGACATGTTTATTTGGAGAAAAATTGATAGATATATTTCTCAAGGAATTGAAACCTCTCTTTGACTTTTTGTGGAAAGAATAAAGTAATGTTTATGAGATTTGATGATTAAATAAGATAACTACTGGAGGAAAGTGATTTTGTAATATAATTTAAGAGACAGGTTTGTTATATATTGTAGACCTATAACTGATCTGCGACAAATCGGAAGTCAACATTTTATTTTATTGTTTAATTATTTTTGTTTTGTTTTGTTTTTGAAAATTTGAATAAAAATTAATGATAAAAAAAGAGAGATATTGAGCAAGCATAACAGAGTCTCACTCCCCTGTCCCGCTACCAATAAAGGTCATCCATCAGGGAGCTCACGGCCAATTTACTTCCAAAATCAGATCTGAACCCAGAATGAAATGGATTGAGATAATCAGTTTCCTCCAGGAGTGCCTATAACTGGGCCACCATCACTGTCTCAAGCATTTCCCCAGAAAGAGGGTATCAGCAACCAGGCAGGAGCAATGCCTCTGCTCCTGAGAAGCCCACCCTGCACTCAAAACTACTTTCTCGATAAGGGTGGCAGGTACAGTTTCCTTGCATCACAACACACCACACCCTAGACCCAGTCAACCTCTTTGGCAAGTTTGAGTTATCCACAATGGTCAAGGGTCAAGAGGGCAAGTGGTCAACCAATCTGCTGCAAGCACCCTTTCCATCTTCTCAAGTCTGAAAAGCTGGAAATTGTTATGCAAAATCAGGCCAGGCCCAAGCCTCTCAAAACTGTGGCATCCAAGTCACCAAAGGTGAGCGATGAAGGATAAGGCTATCAATGACTACTAACCACAATGGCTATGTTATACCTCCAATGTCAGAGGTAGTATGCCTCTGAATGCCAGTTGCTGGGAATCACGTGGAGAGTCTGCTGTTGTGCGCAGGTCCTGCTTTTGGGTTTCCCACAGGCATCTAGTAGGCCACCACTTGAACAGGATGCTGGACTAGATGGCCTGATCCAACAGGACTTTTCTTATGTTCTTTACCCTCAAAGTACCTAGCAAACCTGTCATAATAGGCCTCCAAGGATTCCAACAGCCCATTATTGGAAAATATGTTAATAAGCCCCAAAGTACTCAGAAGAGCCCTGCTGGATGGCTATTTGAGGATGCAATGGAGGCAGCAGAACAAAGCCTTCTTTGCTGCCCTCACTGTAATGCAATAGGCATGATTGTCTGCTCTAGTACATGCTCAGTTATCTTTGCAGAGAGTTCCATGCCATATATGCTGTATTTAGTGTCCACACTTAACTATGATTTCTGCTTAAGAATTCTGGTCATAAATGCACTAACTTATCTTGGGCTAGTGCAGGCTTTGCCATCCTGCACAGGTAACATAGCTGTGTTGGTTGGGGCTAATGGGAGTTGTATTCCAATACATCTGGAGGGCACCAGGTGGGCAAACCCTGGCCTAGTCAGTTTGCTGTGCCTCAACAACATCCTCCAAAAAGGTATAATGCAATATAGTAAATATCCATGTATTTTATGCATTGCCATGTGATGTGCGCAGCTTGCCTCGCTACTTTTGTCATCTGGAGCCAGCTGTTTTCATGCACTCTTCATTCCCACTTTCTACTTGTGATGCATTTCGTGTCTGGGTTGTGGTTGCCCCACCATTTTCTAGCAGCCCATGCTTTCCAGACTCTGCACCCTAGTCCCACCCACTCATGCACAGGAGTGTTCCTGTTTTCATCTGTGAAGTGTCTCATGGTGTGCAATTGCTGTAAAAAGGAATGTCATCTACTGGCTAGCGTAGCGTGCTGAATTACGATTATGCATAATGCATAGCAGCTTAACAAGTTAGAGATGCTTTCATTGGTTCCCCATTTTTAACTCTGAATCAAAGGTACAGAAGAAAAACACATTTTCAGCATTAGTCATCATCATGTCTAATGATAATTTCCTCTCAGCTGTCATCTACAGCATGCATTTGATCAGGTTCCAGGAGTGAGAGAGAAATGGACTTGCACGCCTCTCCATCAGCTCCGCTGAAAGACCAGCAATTTTTTGCACCTTCCCTTCTTGGATTTTTTCTCCTCCAGCTGGTCATTTATGCAAACTCTGTAACTAAGAAATAGTGTCAAGTTTTCTTTCTTCTCCACCTTTTCCTTTTGTGTCATGTCCTTTAGATTGCAAACCTGAGGGCAAGGACTGTCTTCTCACTAATATTTTTAAGCTTTTTGGCTGAGGAACAGGATAAAAATGTTTTAAATAAATAGTCAGAATTTATATGAGAGAGAGATAAACCTATGGAAACAAAAAAAATGGGGGGGGGAATCAATGAGGAGCAAAGAGCAAAATATTAAGAGGTCCCAAAGTTAATATTTGGATAACTTACCTTCACAGGATGCCCATAGAGCCTCCCACCAGATTTTATTCAGATACTTTAAAATTCTTCAACATATGTAAATTCACACACATCTCTCTATCTATATCCCCCAAATTGACAGAAGTTAGAATGTGCATGAATCCCCAAATCGGTTTTACTCACTTTTATATGTTTTTATATCGTTTGGCTGGCTTTAGGTTGCATTTTGTTTCAATAGATATTGTTTTTGTATTGTACATAGTGTACACCATTTATAGAGTTCTTTAATATTTTAAGTGGTTTAGAAATGCTTTAAAACAAATATAAATAAATAAATCTCAACATGCGCTATAACTATAATAATTGCATTCACACTAAACAGTCCAACAACAGACATTAATATCATATAAGTAGTAGAGAGGGATCATAACTTTTTTCTTTCTGTTTTACAAATATAATGATTGTTTAGAAAGTGCTTTGAAAGACCCTAAGCATGCTTATTCAGAAGTCATTCCCACTGTGTTCAGTAGGATTTACCCCCAGTTACATAAAATTCCAGCCAAAAGCAAGTATTAATGAGCAAGGAAGACTTCTTTGCCATTCTTATGGTGGACTGGTTATTCACAGTCTGTTTTAAAATGATAAAGAAAATCAAGTGCCATTATAAACATAACTTAAAACATTTTCATTGCATTTCATGCAGTGTAAAACAGCTGATTTTCTCAAGGCAATCATTAAGTTCCTGAAAGTTTCATTTTTCTCATAATATCTGTTTATTTGTAACAACAGACATGAAACAAAGACATGAAAAGAATACAAAGACCAGACCAAGAGTCATTATGTCTTGACCAGAGTAGTCTTTACTATCCCATGGGTAATTACAGAAGACAGTGGATGAACCCAGTCATTAATAAAAAAGAAATACTTCAGTTAAAAAGAATTTTACTCACCTTTTTACATTCATCTGCTCTTTTAACTTGCTGTACATCTCCAGTACTGTACAATAAGAGATAAAATAATTTGGGGGGGGGGTTAATGGCAAGGAAATGTAATTAATAGTGAAGGGCGGGGGAGCAAGGGGCAGTGAACAATCAGAAGAGAGAGCAAAATCAAACAGTAAGTTCAAGCCAACCTCAACATTTTCTCATTTTAGCCATTGATAGCACCCTTTCCTTCACTAGCTATGGGAATAGTGCAGTGTTTGCCAACCTACTGTAATCCTTGCAAGCTACAGCACGCACACACCCATATACAAAAGAAGGTCACTGCCTTCTGCCAGAGCAGTTTTTATAAGCAGTACACCATGTGGGCATGTTCAGAAAGGCAATGTACAAGGTTTCAGCAGCTAAAATATGTAGCAATGGCAATTCAGGACAAGGTAGATGGAGAATTTTGAGCTTCCCTCTAAAGCCTTTTGCTGGTGCTTATTTCCAGTGTCTGAATGATTTCATCTCTACCTGTTTTCAGTTGTGTTTGTATTACATTGTGTCTCAATGTATTACATTTTTTATTTTGCACACTGCCTCAAGATTGCTGTGGGAGGCGGTATAAAAATCCCTTAATAAATAAAGTAGAAAGTAGAAACTAAAGCTTCAGATTTCAGTTATGAGTAAATATTAGTATTATTTATTAATTTATCTATCACTTGATGCCAAAATAGATTTCTAAGAGTTTTACAAAATATAAAAACTAGTACCACAAACACTAAAAGTAACATCTATAATTAAAATATGTAATAAAACACAACTATTAAAACAGGAGACCAAGAGAATGCCTGTGTTAAATGACATAACTGCATGACCAATGTTATATATGTATTAAGCCATTATTGCTATCTGTATCCTGGATATACAGTGGGAACAAAACTAAACATGCTGCATCTCAGTTGACACATTCCGCTTAGGACCAAAATGATATCTTCTTTTTAAAAAGTATGACAAACAACATGAAAGTAATTTTATATTGACCCTGCTGAAATGTACATACTTCTAGCTTTGCTATTACCATTTCGGTATTCCACCTTATTTGTAACTCACCTGGAAGACACAACTGAAGCTTCTCAACCACGGTTGTAATATTCCTCTGCTGAAATCTACACTGGATGATTTCTTCCGTTTGAGCAATAACCTTAGATATTTTCAAACACAGTATAATTAAATTTTGTACATATGTCATTTCCTACAAAGTGTCCATTAAGCACATAGGAAGCACCACTTTCTCACCTCTTTCCCAGCATCTTGAAGCCTTCGGTTGGTATCAGTAACTTGGACCTTAAAAATAATTTCACCTTTATTAGACAAATATGCACATATTGCCATGATGCGACTGCTCATACTTGTAATCAGATCATGCTTCATGAGAAACTTAGAACAAAGAAATAAAGATCCAAATTAACTCTACAACTTGAACTTGAACTTTTGATCACCAAGGTTTTTTGTTTTCAATTCGTTGTGACAGTTCTTTCCAATAGATTCTGTGGCAAACTACTCAAATTTACTTGGGATTTTTGAACTTCGTTTCTGTGAGTCTGTCAAACAATTCAAATCAATGACCCAATTGACCACTGGTCCCTTTTTGATAACCTCAATGAGCTCTATGTGCCATTCATTGTCTGCAAGAAATGGTGATTGCATTTTATGCTAATTAAACATTCATACTTTGCTGAATGCAAACACTGGGTGGTTGATTAGCATCAAATGTGGAAATTTCCAAGCCACAGCAACATTTTAATGCCGCAGCTGCAGGCAGAGCTTGACCTCAGACTTTCCCACATATTAAGTGACTCATTAGGTCATCATCATAAGGGAGCACATTCTACTTTATTAAAAAACTCATTAATTTCTGAACAAAGATGCTCAATGACCTCATTGATGCTGTGTTTGGTCTCTTGTTATCTGAATATCCTTTACATCATGCTGTTCTAGTCATAACCTCTGGTGAACTATGCTCATTCTGCCTGGTGTGCATATTTTTCTTGCAAATGTGTAAAGAGAGCTAAAGGGACTAGTTGGACAATTTACTTTGGAGAAAAATCTCACGTTTCTAAACAATCCCAACAATTCCAACTGCCCTTTGAGGAAGTTGAAAACCATGTGTTTGAGGAAGGAGATCCCATGCAAAATTTTAGGCACTCATATAAAAACAAACAAAAAGTTTTTCTTTTTTTATGGACTGCCTTCAAGTCGATCCCGACTTATGGCTACCCTATGAATAGGGATTCCATGGTAAGCGGTATTCAGAGGGGGTTTACCATTGCCTCCCTCTGAGGCTAGTCCTCCCTGCTGGGCTCCTTGGGACTATGCAGCTTACCCACAGCTGCACAGGTGGCAGGGCACGTAACCCCTGAGCCACTCACTGTGGGGGTGATCGTTAGCTGGCCCTTGACACCCAGGAGACACGAGCGGGGATTTGAACTCACAGACTCTGGATTCCCAGCCAGGCTCTTCCCCCCACTGTGCTATACCAGCTATTACAAAAAGATTAAACTTGCTAAAATATTTAGATCCACCATACTTTATGGAGTTTGCCATGCAATTGCTGCATTGTTAATTAAATTTTTTTTAAAAAAAAAAATAGTTCTGTCTTTACCATTGTGATACTTATGGCAATTAAGTCAGAGTTGCAGACACACAAAAGTAGCAATATATTTTAAAAAGAAATGTGTGATTATGAAAATCTTATATGCGGCACAAAACCCCTTTCTCTATCTTGCAGTCATTATAATCATAACTCCAGCAACTTACCTTTAGCTTTTCTGCATCAGCCCTTACTTTAAGAAGCTCTGTAATAGCATCCACAAAGCCCTGGTGGTGAAAATTGCACATCTTTTCAATCTCCTTGTCATGGTTGCGTATGCACGCATCTAGTTTTTCCATAAACTTTTGGTGTGCATTTGGTTGATCATCATATACAGACCTGTCAAGTATATAGAAATAATGACATTTGAGTTAGCGATTACCATTCTTTTAGAACTTTTCTAAAACATCAAATTTTCCGGTTTTAAAAATAATAATAGTAATAGTACCAGATTACACATAAAATAACCACATAGTTACATTATCAATGCCATCAAAATTGCCTTTGGGAAAGATATAATTCAAGACCTGAAGGCCAAATCAAGACTTCATTTCGTGAAGCCAAGTGTTCAGCCAATCACATCCCAACTCTATTATTCATATCTTAGCACTCAAATACCAGTCCAAAAGTGTCCATTTCTTTTACCATGTCAAATAACAAGCATTTCTTAAATACCTGTTTATTAAAATAAACAATGATTGCTATACAAATGTACAGCCTTCAACTATGCTACCACATTTCATTTTGCATGCCTCTAGCCAAATACAACTCCAACACATCTTGCACAATCAGCCCCCTAGTGGAGAATCATTGTCATCTGCTCAAATCTTTAAATCTTCAGAATTGATTATCTTGAGTCCATTCTACCACCTCACTCCTTCCAGGAAAACCTCCTTAGACAAAAAAAAAAAAGCAAAATAAAATGAAAATAATATAGGGCAATACCAATTTTAGCACAGATATCCTAAATATCCAAATATCAAGTTCACAATTTCTTTCTTTGATTTCCTATTTTATAACCCCAATTTTCTGCCTATGAAGTAATATGCATGGTGGCTTACAGAGCTCATAAAAATAATGGTTAACAAAACAAACCGTTACGAGGCGATTACACTGGGTTGCATCCAAAGTTGTCCATGCTTGAATGAAACTGACTTCTGCTTTCACAGCAGGGCTGCACCTTCCTCACTTTTCTCTCTGCAACTCCCCACACCCTCTCAAAATCTGCAGATTTTGGGGTGTACTGGACAGGGAGCAGAGCTTGGAAAAGTTACTTTTTTGAACTACAACTCCCATCAGCCCTAGGCAACATGGCCACTGGATTAGGCTGATGGGAGCTGTAGTTCAAAAAAGTAACTTTTCCAAGCTCTGACAGGGTGAATGCCAATTGCAACAGTGTAAAATACAATATAAGAGATAAAAGCAGTAAAAATACAATTAAAAATCCCATCACATCTAGCACAGCACACTATAATTGCTACAATAAGCAGAAAATGGTCCACCATCAGCAATTTTCAAGTGGTCCATGGGGGGAAAAAGTTTGGCAATCACTGTTCTAGTTAAGTACCTATAAATCCCAAGACAGGGGTGGCTAATGCCCCCTGGAACAGGCAGGATGGAAGGCAATAATAGCTGGTGAAGCCACAGCTAATGCCTATTGGAGCAAACCAATTCTAGTTTTGTCTCCATCTTCTACCATGCTGAATTCTACAAAGGCAGCACTGAGATGGAAGATGAGAGCCAGTGCCACCCCCCTCGGCAGGCTGTAAGTAAGAAGGCAGCCAGATAGTGGGACAATGCCCCACTCACCCTAACAGACTAGCCTCTACTGGCCCCAGGCTAATCTAAGACATCTCAATAGACAATTAAGCTCTTTCCTTCCTGTAGACCCCAGGCATCAAAATTACGCTTCAGAATTACCTTTTCAGCCCTACCTGCCCTGGGTCAAGCCAGTGGTAAGAGGGACATCTTCCTCTTTAGTCTGTCACACCTTTCACCAGCAACAACCACAGGCTCAGGGAGCTGCTTGACATTTGTAGTTCTCATCAGTGTGCATATATCTGTGCATAGATGCATAGACACATATACATTTATACACTCATGCCACAAACTTATACATGGCACTGGCTCTGCAGTGGAGTAGAAGAGGGACAGCAACCAAGTGAGACTGGAAAAAACACCCTCACCCACTAGCCAATTTGGCTGCTGCCAGAGGGAAGCAGAACATACGCAGGAAGGACACTGAAGAACAAAAGGGAAGTGTGGCCGAGAAACACTGGAAAAACCAAAAAGTAATAGTTTTATAGTAAGCCGACACAACCAAGTTTGGCAGACTCAAGAAATTCAAGTGAAGTCATAGCCAAAAAACAGTAAGGGGCAAAATAAATTCAAACAATTATAAATTCAAACAATTTCATGGAAGGCTCAGGGCAGTGGTTCCCAAACCTTTTTCCCCACAGACCACTTGAAAATTGCTCAGCATCTTGATGGGCCACTTAATGATTTTTGTAACAATTGTAATGTGCTGTGCTAGGTGCTGTATGATTTTAATTGTAATTTTATTGCTGCTTTTTCTAATGTTGTGTTTTATTTTGTTACAGTTTCCATTCCATGGAATTCAATACAATATGATAAAATACAATAAATATACAATATAAGAAATAAACGCAGCAAGCAAAAATCGAGATGAATATTTAATGTGGGCAGGCTGCAGACCACCTGATTGAAGCTCATGGTTTGGAAACCCCTCGCTTAGAGGACACACCAGTCAAAAGACAAAGACTTTATTTCCCCCACCCTTTAAACATAACAGAAAATAGGAAAGTCACAGCTCTACCTTAACACACAGTGCCACCTGGTGACTAAACTATATAGCAATGCTATCCACATACTGTAGCTATGTTTGCTGAAATAGAAGAAAGTTATACCTCCAAAGGAAACAGTGATGAAAGTATATGGAATAAGTTTTCCAGATCCCCACACTGTTGTGCTGATAATCCATAACATCAGCACAACATATATATTAGATGGGTCCTAACAGGACCCACTCTACTCTGGTAACTAATTTGTTTTAAACTGTTTTCAATATCACATATTTATATTGCTGTGACCTGCTCTGGGACCTTATGGTGACAGGGAGGTAAATAAATAAATAAAATACCTGCCTAAAGTCACCATTATCATGACTTGATTTTAGTGACACCCTTGCTATAAAGTAAGTCATTATTTTAAATATTTATATTTACTGGGAAATAAAATACCAAGACAATGTAAATACTTAACTGAATAAATCAAACCCTTAGACTTCTCTTTCAACCATGATCACCTAGGAATTGCCAGCCTCAGCTTCATCCAACATCATTCTATTCCAAACATATGTGGCTACTCAGGGTTTTGTTTGTTTTTAACCTACTGCCTCTCTTCAACATCTCTAATACCTTTTTCAAATATTTTCAGGTATCTCTATTTCTCAGATTCTTACAACCATGCCTCAGACATGCACACCCATCCCTTCTCCAACTTCATATTGAAGCCCTAGAATATACTACTAACTTCCCACTATCTGATACTGGGTTTTTTTCAATATCTGGGTGTTGTTTGCTAAGAAAAATTACATATTCATTAAACCATCAGACAGTTGGTTTATAGAAAGAGAAACTTACCTTGATGAAAACACCACCATAAATGTCATAGAGCACAATCTAGCCAAAATAAGGTATTTTCAATGGGAGAGATTTAAGCATGTGCTCAACTTTTCCAGTGAAATCAATGGGACAGCAAAGTGTTGCATTTTGGCTAGATTGTACCCATGCGGTATTAGGAGATCATGCTACTAGGTAGAAAAATTTACTACCATAACTTTGATGTAGGGTCACAGTATGGTACTCATTTTAAAAAGCAAAAGGCCAGGAAAAAGGGTTTTACTATTCAACACTGACTGCACTCAGATGCCATGTTAAACCATGGTTTAGCAATACATGAAGGAACCTAGCCTTCTCCAAGGCTCATGCACTCTTTCCTCCTCTTCCTCCTGCAGTTTGGAGGAGGAGTTCAGAAGCTTTCACTTACAGTTATCACATCCTGTGTCGTCCAACAGTGGTTAGCTGATGTTTGGAACTAGAACTCACATTATCCCTGATCATTGCCATGCTGGCTGAAGGGGGGAGGGAGTTGTAGTTCAATGTTTCTGGAGGACACCATGTTGCCTACATCTGGTTAAGAGGAGTCAACTTCAAATTGTGGTTCAGGAAACTGGTTTGTTTAAACTAACAAAAGTTAATGTTAACCACAGTTTGTGCAGAGAACACAGGAAATGATGGTTAATTAAAACTGAAAGCCAAATCTTTGAAACTCCTCTTCCCAGCTATGTAGGAGAATAGTAGGGTCTGGCCTAGCTGTGCAGGAGAAGAACAGACAGAGCCCAGGGAGAGGGCTAGGCTCATTCGCATCATGCTAAACCATGACATCTGAATAAAGCAGTGCTAATATTTTTACAAGTAACCAGTAACGCAATGGCAAATTCAGAAGTGCAGGGTCCCTTCATGTTAATCACAGTGATGCCCCCCTTCCTGCTTTATTTGCTGTGGGGTTGAGAATGAGATCCTTGTTAATGCCTAGGAACCAATAAGCATGAAAGAGGAGAATGGTTAGCACTGACAAGAGTCTTCCCAGTGTTTGACTCACCTCCTTTCCCTCTAATTGGCTCCAATCAGCAGAAAAGGTCAGGGAAGAGATGTTAGAAGACTCTTCTCAATGGCTAATACACTCCTCTTTTGTGCTGATTGGCTTGTAGGATGCTGGAGACAAAGGGACCCTGCTGGTACCCTGCTCTCCCAAGATCCCACACAACTACACCCCTGCAAGTAACATATGCTTAATGTAGAAGTAGAAAATAACTAATTTCAATGTTTCAGTATAAAGGAAAAAGTACTATTATTAGTGATATTCATTAGTGGCTTTTTTCAGAATGAAACTCAAAGCAACTTAAAAAGTAATCTCAAAAACATATTCAAAAATAAAGGTCACACAATACAAAAATCTCAGAACAATATATTAAACAGAACTCAAGAAAAAAAATTACAAGAAATGAATAATTCTCAAAACAGTATACAAAATTCAAGTCAAATACAAAGCATTGTAGCAATTTGCTTCAATGAGATTTTACATATTGCACATGTGCATCTGTAGATAAATGATCACTGACAGCAACTAAGGGATAGGTCATAAACCAGGGAAATTAACAGCAATTTACAGCAAAGAGAACACCAGCCAGGAAATTATTGGAAGGACATACTAAGGAAGCTGATGCAGCTTCTTGAATACAATTACATAAACCAGTAGTTTGTGATTTTTATGTATCTGTGTACTTGAAATACATCCCACCTTTCTCAAAATATTATTAGCCCTAGTTTGCAGGCACAACACCAACACTTAACAATAAAAGAAAGTGATAGGAAAATAAAAGTATAAACCCAATACGTGTAAACTGCAGGACGTCACCGTTTTTTACTGTGTAATGATAATCATCCACATTTTCAGTACAGATTAAATATTTACCTGTTGTCTCAAGGCATCTTGTATTTCCAAAAAGATGACAATATGAATTATATAAAAGTACACACCATTTCACAGGCCCTTTGCTATTCAACATGAAGGAAGCACAAAACAAAGGTATTAACCATAATTGTTTGTACTAATTGTGGAAATAGCACCATCTTGTGGGAGTTATTATACAGCCATGAGAGTGTGTATATACTATAGCCATATATACTATAGCCAGCATGGATTTTTTGCATTCTCACAATGTTAAATTGAAAATACCCCCCATGCCATTCTGATACTTCCCATAAACTCACTTCAAAACAAAACCTTACAATCTTTATAGTCCTGAACTCAGAAACGTTTGCTTATCAACTCTCCAAGTTTTTGTGGCAATACGCAAAACAGTCAGAGAATATTGAGAGTTTAAAGTGAAAAAAAAGAGAGAAACAGACCCCTGATGGACTTTTTTCTGTCAGTGTTCTCATAATTTGTTGAAATTAATTAAAAATCAGCCATGGTCACAGAGTACCTGTAATCCTATTACTGACCTTGCCCCCATCTTCTGCAGTTTAAAAGTTAAAAAAATGCCTGGCTGTTTTTTAATTAATTTAAGAAATTTAGCATTGGAATCAATGATAAGGCCGGGCATGCTCAGTAAGAATCAACTATCAGTATTCTAAAAGCCAGACTCACAGCTGCTTGGCTTGCCTAATCAGGGGGCCACACCCACACTAGACCTTTATTTCGCTTTAGACAGTCATGGCTTTCCCCAAAGAATCCTGGGAAGTATAGTTTGTGAAGTGTGCTAAGGGGAGACTCCTATTCCCCTGACAGAGCTCCAGTGGCCAGAGTGGTTAAAGGTCAGCCGCTCTAATCAAAGCTATGTGAGAGGAACAGGGCATCTCCTAGCAACTCTCAGCATGGTCAGTTTTATCTATCCTAAGCATGATTGCACGGGAGTAAATTCCACTGAACTCAATAAGCATGCAAATGATCAAACCTCCCCTCCTCCTCCCCACACACCCGACTGCTCCCATCCCCCTCCTCCTCTCTGCCCTTCCTCCTCCTTCCCTCCCCACCCCTGTGGCCAGTTTCACCTATCCTAAGCATGATTTCAGGGGAGTAAATCCCACTGAACTCAATAAGCATGCAAATGATCAAGCCATTCTCAGCAAACTTGCACAGGATCCCATTTCTTACCTCCCGGATTAAAAAGCAAAAAAATTGACTAATAGGCAAAAAACCTTGCGGTTTAAGAACGTACCTACAGCCAACAGATATTTCTATCAAACTTTTAAAAGCAGGGAAATTGGGCACCTATAGTGAATGCACCAGGGGAGCAGGAGACCTGATCTCCTCTCTGATATATTGTACTGCCCTACAAATTGGTCAAAATGCAAACACAATTTGGGTTGGTCTTTCACAGTTCAATCCACTTCCTGTGTAGTTTGGAAGAATTTGCTAACATGTGCCTCTGAGCATATGTGAGTGGTGGCAACACATCCAATCAATCCAAATAACAGAAACAAGACATGTGCTGTGCTGGTCTTGTTTTAGCAGGGAGAAAGCAACAATATTAAGACAGCTGATAGAGTTCAGATAGTCATTTTAAATATGTTTGATTTACTTTAAAATTTTAGTGATGTTTCCTATAATAAATCATTTTCTTTTGCTTCTGTTTCTGTGAATATGTGAAGTACAGCAACACTTTTGCAAGAGTAAAATCTCCAAAAACAATTGTAGAATAATGGCACTGACTATTCTGCAGAATATTTTCCAGTGAACATGAGAAGCATCTCAGTTTGCACAAAATAAAACAATGGGAGGTGAAATATATTCTAGCAAAATTCTAGGTGTGCTCCACGTTTTTAATTGACCATGCCCACCTTTCCTTAAGTGGAGTGGTTTAAGCATAGCAGGCTGAACACATGCATCTTGGGGCAGGCCAGGTTTCTTTTTTCCAACAGCTAGAGTCATTGCTTAAGGAGCAATATATTGATTTTACATCAAACTACAGTTTCAGATTCAACCATTAATGCACCCAAAACAGAAACAGAACATAACCTCCAGTTTGAAACACAAAAGGCTATCTTCATCATCATATGACATTGACCAATAAAAAGGCTTTGAAATTAGTAAAAATAAATTTGCACAGGTTTCTAGGATGAATAATGAGAGAATTTTCTAGGTTAGATTCTCTGAAGAAACAGTAGTAACACGGGCTGCTGCCTGGTTGGCACTGATGACAGGGCCTTCTTGGTGGTTGTGCCCCGTTTGTGGAATCCCTCCCGGGTGACAGGCACCTGTCTCCCACCTTACTGGTTTTGATCAGTCTTTGCCAGCTGAACTAAGATGATTAATGGCACTGTAAAACAATTAGCTGGCCAGGCACGGGCTGGGTTGTAAATCAGACAAGTCTTGAGGAGAATGAGAGTAAGCAAGGGGGGGCTAGCGGTCCGAGCTCCATGTACACATTTTAGTCTTGAAGTCCTTCAAAACACCTTCTTGAAGCAGCTCATGGGGCTCCCTAAAGGCACCCCATCAGCCCACATTAGAGCAAAACTTGGTCTCCCTTCCTTAATGGCCAGGATTGACCTCGCATACCTAAGATATTGGAAAAAGCTATCTATGTCGGAGGACTTATCCCTTGCGAAATTGTGCTGGAATGACCAGTTGGAGAAAGGGGGCTGGGTTTCTAAATTTGATGAATCAGCGATTCTTTATGATCCCACCCAAAGTAAACTTTTCGGCCTTAATCACATTGAGCTGCGTAATAGAATTTTTGATTACGATGCTCAACAAGATAAGAGCGTTGATAGTAGTCGCTTCCTTTTCCCCTTGGTTTTCCTATATTAAACCCAACCATGTTCTGGCTCCCTATTTTGACATCTTGACTTGCGCCCCTCTTCGCAGGGCCTTTACTGAACTGATATTCCAAACAATGCCCACTGCATTCCTCGAAGGCAGGTATGCTGGCATCCCACACGCGGAACGTTATTGTATCAACGGCTGTATGGTTCCTGAAGATCTAGTTCACTATATGTTTATTTGTCCCTTATATCATCTCCCGAGAGAGAAGTTCATAGCTCCTTTCATAAGTTTGAACGAGGGGATCCCCTTCGATCAACTAGTAATTAGTTTATTGTCGGCCTCACAAAAGCACATTATAATCTCTGTAGCCAACTTTGCATTGGCCGCGAAAAAGATAACAGCAGCACTTGTTAAAACTGTCTAAATTTGTATGGAGTTTTGCCTACGTTTTACGGTTTTAAATATTTATCCTGTATAGAAGATTTTAACCTTGTTTGTTTTATATTTCCCCTTTCCCTGTCTATGTTGCACCGGCTTATTGGCTATATGCAATAAAATTTACTTACTTACTTACATTTGTCTTCCAAAATCTAGGTCAGTAGCTAATCAAGGGTTCAATATTCCAATAAGGCAATCCAGATTTCAAGACAACGTTGCTTCCAGCGGAGAGCAAAAGGCCTCTCACTCTCTTTTAAACTCTCCCCCTTGGTTCAGGTGCCAGCAATCAGCCCTCCAACTCACAGGAGCTTATAGCCTTAAACAGCCAGACAGGGCTGGCTCCAGGCATGCCAGGGCCCTTGGGCACCAGCCTGCCTGGGCCCCTCCGCTTCCCTTCCGCGATCTGCAGCTCAGGACAGGAGGTTCCGAGCCGCCCACCATCCCCGTTTCACCTACCTTTCTCTCTGCTGATTTTTGTGGCTGCGCGCACTGCATGCACATTGCTGTCATCAACCAAGATGGTGGCAGAGACTTCAGCCCCTTAGGGAAACCTCAGCTGCCATCTTGATTGATGGTAACCCTGAGCATGCAATGCGTGCAGCCACAAAAAAACAGCAGATAGAAAGGTAGGTGAAGCAGGGGAATGGCGGGCGGCTCGGAAGCTCCTGTCCTGCGATCCATGGCTCCTGCCGCAGATCACAGAAGGGGAGTGGAGAGGCCCCTGTAGCTCCAGGGGCCCTCAGGCCAGTGCCCCACCTGGCCGCCCTTTAGAACCGGCCCTGCGGCCAGAATGCCTGCTTTGCTCTGCTACTCACAGACGTCTTCGCTCTGCAGGGGGCAGAGGGGCCTTCTGTTCACTCCCTGAATCTGACTGAGGGGCTCCAGCTGTGTCCTGAACATCCTCCAGTGGTGGGACGTCTAGAGCTGCATCTTGGGTGATTCTGCTTGTTCCCTCTCCTGGGCCTGCTGTGCCAATCCACTGCTCCTCCTCTGAGGACTCATCCAATGAAGGCATGACAATTTTCAGGAGAAATGTTAAAACATTCCCGTTTACCCAGGCATTTAATGGCTGAGAGATACTGGCTATGGCAACCATGAAATTAACCTGTGAGAGTATGTGATTGCTTTTAAATATTCTTACATGTTCTAAAAGTTTTTAGATGGTTTTTTATTGTTTTTAATGTTTTAAATATGTTTATGACGAGGTGTGCCTGTAGCCAACACTGTTATCTTTTCAGCGCCAGGTCAAGACTTTCCTCTCCTCCCAGGCACTTTAGCATGTGTTTTTAAATTGTTTTAAATTCTTAAAATTGTGTTTTAAATTGTTTTTAGAAGATGTGTTTTACATTTGTATATTTGTTTTTAATGTTTTTAGTTACTGTAAACCGCCCAGAGAGCTTCGGCTATGGGGCGGTATATAAATACAATAAATAAATAAATAATAAAATTTAATTTTAAATTGTACTGTTTTAACAGTTTGATGTTTGCCACCCTAGACTTCTTTGGGAGGAAGGGCAAAAACACAAATATAATAAAAATAAATCAGTAAGTCACATATTTTTTGAGTTGCTTTTCCTTTTCAATTAACTACCTCAATAAAGCATACAAGAGCCAATACAAAACTCTTTATGGATTCCCATTTCTTATTTCCTCTAAGGCCACAATCCTGAACAGAAAAGGGCTTAAGGGAAATCAACAAAACTCACAACCTAGATGCACACTTTCCGGTGGGTGACCAGCAACAGCATCCAACTGTGCAGGAGACAGTACAATCAAATGTGTCAAACTGAGTCAAAGAGGGAGCCGCAGTTGCAAGCATGCACAGAATACACAGAACATGAAGAATAATGGCTTCAATTTTTAAAATGTGTTGTGTCACAAAAACCCCAATCACTGGATTGGTTGCTTTTTACCCAAATACTTGGTTATCCAGCAATGCAAAATTCTACAGATAAGAAAACAGCACAGCAATAGGATTTCTTACTTGGATTTGTTATGCTTCAGGTTTATTATTTTTAATTATTCACTGGCGTTCATCAATATTATGTGAACACTAGAGGGCATCACTCTTTCACACAGGGTGTCACTGAATAAGATAAAAAAGCAACAACTAAGTCAAACTATTCGTCCATTTAGCTCAGGATTGTCTAGTGACTGGCAGCAGCTCTAAAGCATTTTAATCAGGCACTTTTCCAAGCCCTACCTGAAGATGCAAAGAATTAAAATAAAGGGGGGGGGAGAGAATATTACCGATGTTTATTGGGGAAGACTGTGGGAAAAGGCACCACTTACATTAACTTCTGTCTGAGTACATGAAAATTCTCTGAAAACTATTCATCATTGGTACATGTACCTTCAACATAACTAAATCTAGAAGATGAAAAATGTTGGGAGAGTGTGGGTGGATTTGGGATTATACTTTCATATAAAGTGAACCTGCCCTTTAGTTAACAGGTTCTGGGTAAAGGTTTCCAAGGAAGCTTTCCATCGGACCCCAACCTCTATCTTTTCTCCATCCACAATGACTAGAAAAGCACATAGGTACATACAGAGATGATCACTTTTCTGTTGACAGCAGACAAATATCCCTTCACTAAACACTGGAGATCTTTAAAAGCTGACTTAATGATAGATTGGTACCAGCAGATTTAGAATCTTGACCCAATGGAAAAATTGATTTACCAAGTTCAGGCACTTTGAAATAATCAAAGACAACTTTTTTAATGCTGTCTGTGTCTGTTTTATTAATTATGCAGTGACAGAATATTTGGCAACAGA
The DNA here is from genome assembly GCF_030035675.1 of Rhineura floridana. NCBI lineage: Eukaryota > Metazoa > Chordata > Lepidosauria > Squamata > Rhineuridae > Rhineura > Rhineura floridana. Next base: position 48,999,267 of record NC_084486.1, read on the forward strand.
GACATTTATGGAAAGATTATTAGGATGAAAGAGCTTATACGAAAACAAGGATTCATATTCCCAATGACTTATGTTCTCTTCTGGGTTGTTAGGATTTTCTGAAAACTTAATAAAACACATTTTAAAAGAAGAGAGAGAGAGATGACAGGGATTGAACATGGGACCTTTTGTGTACAAAGCATGCACTCTGCCTGGACCAGTGCCTGAACTCCTTGGGGGGCTGGATGAGGGTCAATAAACTAAATCTGAATCCTAGCAAGATGGAGGCGCTGTGGGTTGGTAGTTCCCAAGTTTGGATAACTGGTCAATTGCCTGCTTTGGATGGGGTTGTACTCCCTCTGACAGAGCAGGTTTATAGTCTGGGGGTGCTACTGGATCCATCTTTATCGCTAGAGGCCCAGGAGACTTCAGTGGCTAGGAATGCCGGCCACTTCTGGACCAGGAGAGCCTGATCACTGCTGTCCATGCACTGGTAACCTCCAGGTTGGATTACTGTAATGTGCTCTATGTGGGGCTGCCCTTGCAATTGGTCTGGAAGCTGCAGCTGATGCAAAATACAGTGGTGTGACTGCTTACTGGGGCAGGGTATTGCCAACATGTTACCCCGCTGCTGAAAGAATTGCACTGGCTGCCCATTAGCTGCCAAGTCAAGTTCAAGCTTCCGGTTTTGGTGTACAAAATCCTATGAAGCTTGGGACTAAGATACCTAAAAGATTGTCTTACCCCTTATGTACTCAGTTGATCACCACACTCTGTAGGTGAGGGCCTCCTGCAGATACCATCTTATCAAGAGGTCCATTCCACACAACACAGGAAGCAGACCTTTAGTGTTCTGGCACCAAAACTTTGGAATTCCCTCCTCTTAAATATTAGACAGGAACCATCTCTGTCATCTTTTTGGCACCTATTGAAGACCTTCCTCTTCAATAAGCCTTTTAAGTACAGACCTTATCCCAGTCTGCATCTTGTTGGATGTTGGATCTGGCGCAAGCAGATGCCCAGAATGCAGAACAGAATAGTGACAGGCTAGATCCCAGTTGAATCACTCAGCCAGACAAGACATAAGTTTTAAGAGTCACTTTACTGACAATAGAGGTATAGAATACATTACAAGCTCTCTCTCTCTACCAAACTCCTTGACCCCCACACTCACAAGTGTCTGCTGGCCCTCTATATAGATAAGGCCAGCTGCCCGAGCCTAGGTTGCTTAGCAACGTGTCCTTGAAGATGGCTCGAGCTCTGCCAACTTTCGCTTCTAAGTCACGTAGCTCACTTGTGGAAATTTAACCTCTGCTTTCTCGGTTTCATAGCCAACAGTCCCCCACCTTAAATTTCCACATTCAGCCAGTTACATTTCTCTTCCATTTACATGTGTTACATTTTACATGTCATTACATTTATATCATTTGGTTTTATTTTTCCCTTTATTTCAGTTTACATCACTTTCATTTGTAATACAGTTACTCCATTGCAATCTCAGCATTATTGTCATTATATGTCATTACTCTTCATGATTTCCATCATCCCACTTTTTCCAGTCATACCTACTTGATTTATCAGTTTTGAGAACTTGTCTTCACTTAGTGGTTTTGTCATAACGTCAGCCAGCATATCAGCAGTGTTACAATAAGTTAATTCCACAAACCCTTGTTTAATCATTTCTCTGACATGGTGATATTTGATGCTGATATGCTTGGTTCTCTTGGTGTGTGCTTCTGACTGAGCTAGCTTAATGCAGGTCTGATTGTCCTCATATATTTTGATTGGTTTGTCTATGCCTTTTCCAATTTCAAACAGTAGATGGTCGAACCAGGTAAGTTCATTACAAACCAGAGACAACGCTATATATTCAGCTTCTGAACTTGATGTTGCCACTATAGTTTGCCTCTTGCTGCACCAATCAATCACTGAATCATATAATAGAATGACAACACCAGTAGTAGACTTGCGGCTACTGGGATCGCCAGCATGATCCGCATCTACATAGCAGCACATACTCCCGTGTTTACCGCTGGACAACACTAGACCTTTACTGCTAGTACCTTGCAAATACCTCAGGACTCGTTTTATTCCTTGCCAATCTGTCTCAGTAGGCTGTTCTACTTTTCGACTTAAGATGCTAACAGCATTACAAATGTCAGGTCTTGTTACCTTAACAAGATATTGCAACTGTCCTATGATGTGTCTGTACCTAGCAGTGTTTTCACAAGCTGTCTCTGTGTTTTCTTGTTGAAATGATGTTGTCATGGGAGTCCCTACTGCCTTACATTCAGACATCCCACAATCTGCTAGTATTTGTTTTATCTTTCCTTCCTGTTTTAACACGAAACTCCCGTCTGAACCCCGTATGACCTCTGTACCTAAATAATGACTTACAGGTCCCAAACTTTTTGTTACCACATGTTGTTTCAGACTATTATGGAACTCTCTTTCGTCTTCCTCCTCATGGGACAAGTACAGGATGTCATCCACATAAACTAGGCAGTATGTGAGCCCCCCCTTTATTTCTTTCACATACACACAGGGGTCTGCCACACAACGCTTGAAATTCATTGACTGCAGAACATCATCTAGTTTTTCGTTCCAACAGCGCGCACTCTGGCGCAGACCATACAGGGATTTCTGTAACTTGCAAACTAGACCTGGCTGTGTTTCACATCCGGGAGGCTGTTCCATATAGATTTCTTCTTTCAACTCCCCATGTAAAAACGCCGTGCCAATGTCATAGTGGCTTACATGCATGTTTTCTATGGCAGCTATTTTTAGCAAAACCCTGATTGACTCATGTTTCACCATGGGAGCGAAAACTGCACCGTAGTCCGTCCCGAATTGCTGTGTAAAGCCCTTAGCTACTAGGCATGCCCTATACCTTTGTATCTGTCCTGTACTCGACCGCTTACGTTTAAATATCCACTTACACCCTATAGCTTTCTTCCCTGGGGGCAGAGGTACTAGCGTCCATGTGCCATTTTTTCGCATTGCTTCCAGCTCCTCTTTCATCGCTGCATGCCATTCATTCTGTTCGGCTATGGGTAATTGTTTTATATCCCCGAGGCTTGAGGGTTCTTTTTCCTGCTCTGTTTTATAAGCCACGACATCAGCATCAATCACTGGCGTCTGTGCTTTCACTGACTGCGTCAGGTTAATCCCTATTGAACCTCTATGTGTCCTGTCTGTGTCTTTACTGAGGACTCTCAGCTGCATATAGAACAGTGACTTCTTTACTATCCCTTTCATGAATATTTTTCCTCCTCTCATCACATGCACTGAACCCCTTTTGAACATTACTGTGAACCCCATTTCATTGAGTTTCGACACAGCCATAATGTTACATTCGATATCAGGAACAAACAGCACATCTGTCATAATGGTATTGAAACCTGCTAATTTCACTGTACCCCTACTTTTGATCAGTTTCTTAGATCCATCAGCCATTATTACATGATCCTCTACGTCACAAAATGTATGAAACATAGATTTATCTTTGATTATACTATTTGTTGCCCCACTGTCAATTGCCCATAAATCTTTACAGTTAATTCCCTGCTCATTGTTAATACATTGCTTATTCTTACTAGCATAGATCACCTGTACACATGGTTTTCTTCCTCTTTCTCTTCTTCTTGCTTCACAATTCCTTTGAAGATGTTGCTTGGAACCACAAAAATAACATGCCTTTTGTCCATACAGTCTCTCTTGTGCAGCTTTGTTGTTCTGCTTTTCCACGTTGTGTTTAGACTCAGTCTTTTCCTGCTTTGCCATTTCCTGCCTCCTTTGGAATTCTTGTAAAAGTTTGCCTTCTATATAATCCATATTGAGATTTGCATCGTCCATGGCTTCCAAAGAGCTCACCAGACTATCATAACTTGAATCTAGTGAAGCTAATGTGATATACACTTTTTGCGTTTGAGAATGTTCAATTTCACGTTCTGACAACTCAGTAAACAGTCTGTTTATTTCCAACAAATGCTCTGACATGGTTGTATCTCCAGATAAGCACATCTGGTACAATCTTCTGGCAAGATATATTTTAGAACTGGCAGTCTTTTTCACATGAATATTTCTTAAAGTTTCCCAGGTTTCCTTAGCTGTTGTTGCATCACGCACGTGCAGTAATTGAGAATCATCAATAGCAAGAACAATTAACGCCTTTGCCCTCTCATCCAGCCTTCTCCAATCTGCTGGAATAGGCACCCCGGCGGGTGGGTCTTCTGCGATAGCTTTCCACAGGTCTTCTTTCACTAGAAAAGCCTGCATTCTCTGTTTCCAAGTGCCATAATTTTTCCCTGTCAGCCTTTCCAAGGGAATCCCGGCCGATAACGTAACAGACATACTTTCACTTTTCACAGTTCACCGCCTTTGTAATTAGAGCTTCTCACCTCTGTCCTTCAGTCAGTTATTATTTTTTTTCCCAGGGCTCTCTCACAGCTTTCAGCTCAGCTTTCGGTTTCTCCATCTCTCTGCTGTTTTACTCGCTGGTCTGCAGTTCTGGCTTTTCTCTGCCGCTTTTCTGCAATCCTCAGCACCAGGTAATCCTCAGCACCAGGTAACCATCAGCACCAGGTAACCATCAGCACCAGGTAACCATTCTCTGCTCCCACTTGTTGGATGTTGGATCTGGCGCAAGCAGATGCCCAGAATGCAGAACAGAATAGTGACAGGCTAGATCCCAGTTGAATCACTCAGCCAGACAAGACATAAGTTTTAAGAGTCACTTTACTGACAATAGAGGTATAGAATACATTACAAGCTCTCTCTCTCTACCAAACTCCTTGACCCCCACACTCACAAGTGTCTGCTGGCCCTCTATATAGATAAGGCCAGCTGCCCGAGCCTAGGCTGCTTAGCAACGTGTCCTTGAAGATGGCTCGAGCTCTGCCAACTTTCGCTTCTAAGTCACGTAGCTCACTTGTGGAAATTTAACCTCTGCTTTCTCGGTTTCATAGCCAACACATCTGTGTTGGAATTACTTTTTTAGATTTTTTAAAGTGTTTTTTTTTAAATGATGTTTTTAAAGATGTTTTGTTTTAATATGTTTTAGAGTGTTTTTAGTGTTTTTGTTTGCCACCCTGGGAGGAAGAGTGAGATAAAAATTTAATAAACACCACCAAGCTACATAATGCTTGCATTATCTGATTGACATTGTCTTGCTATGTGTACTGCATGTGATCATTTGGGAATGCTTTACTTGTTAGCATTTTTGTCTTAATATTTATTGGAAAATGTTAAAAAATCAGTTTTTAAAAGCTGGGCTTGGGTTACCCATTACCTTGCTCCAAAAGGGAATAGCTCATTTGCAATTTCATGGAGTGCTTGCTTCTCATTAAACATGGAAAAACTATTAGATGGATTGCCAGGGCCAAACTCCAAAACAGAGAATTGCCAAGGGCAAGAGACCCAGTTGAAATCCACAGATCCAGGAAGAATTGTTCAGATCCATCCATCTGTCTGATACCCCAATTCTTTCTGGCCATTATTTCTAAGGTTCTAAGCATCTCTCAGGAGCTTTAAAAATTAAGGTCAGCCTCCATATATATACATATACATACATACAATATTTTAGTGCTTGCAGTAGGGTTGCGTAACAAAAACTTGGCAAAATGTGGCAGTAGTTCCAAGCCTACCTGATAAAACTACTATTAGACCCTAACTTTGAATTGTGCATGCAAGGGAAGTTTTCAAATATATTCACTGAACCAGCATTTGAAACTGGATGCTGTCCAAACCATAATTAGCATAACCCTAATGTGACGGTGTAACAAACATTACATTATTACAGCAATTTCTCAGGAAGCCTTACCACAGTTTCCTCTCTAACAATCTACTAATATATGTTTACCACTAATCACCAGCTCCCAATTCTAATTTTTCCTGTATTTCATGTACACGCCCTTAAAATCTTTTATAAAATGATATCCAGGTGCTTCCTGCAATTCAACAACAGATTTACTATAGACACATTCTTAATCCCTAAACAGACTTTCTACTTGCAGACATTAGGATGCCAATTTTTCCATTCCCATTAAAAAATATGTCACTATTTTGTTTAGAAGATTACAACATGCCAAAAGAATGGTATTTGCTTAAATTTTGCAAACAGGAGAAGATAATTTATTAATCTTAGTTCTGCCTTTATACTTGACTTGTCACGTTTTCCTGTATGTGCAGTTTCTGTGAATTGTTCTCATTAATAGTATCCTGTTTCTACATGCAGGAAAGGGCTGAGCACAGTTTGTTAGTTAACATTGCTTCCTATAACCAGGGTCAATATTCTGTAGTAGTGACACTACAGCAGTTATTGTTCAGTGGATAAGCAATGTATCACACTGATGGTTGTTAATGGACATCCTTTGTAGTGAACCGTCAAGGGATAATCAGTAAACCCAGATTTGCAATGGACTTCCTCCTTCCTGTTTTTACAGTGCAAAGTGAGGAGATGCCTCTTCCTGCAAAGCGTCTGTGCTACTTACAAATTTATATAATAACCTACACACCAGTAATAAGTTTTTTTAAAACTTTGCCATTTTGTAACAAAAGATACATACTGAAAGTCACCTTCCATTTGCAAGAATTTAACTTCAATAGTCTACATCCAATATTAGTCTTGTTCAGAGTAACCCCATTGAAATGAATGGACCTAAATGAGTCTAGTTACAACCCAAATACACCTGCACCTTTACAGCCGATTAAACTATTCCATTACAAAAAAGCTATTTACAAATATAAGCGAGCATTTTCTTTAAAATACAAATCTTAACACACACAAATTAGTTCCTCATAGAAACTGCACTGAATAGGAAACACCCAAACATTTATGTATTTATTATTTGATTTATATCCCGGCCTTCCTCCCAGCAGGAGCCCAGGGCGGCAAACAGAAGCGCTAAAAACACTTTAAACATCATAAAAACAGACCTTAAAATACATTAAAACAAAACAGCGTTAAAACATTTTTTTAAAAAAGCTTTAAAAACATCTTTTAAAAAAGGGTTAAAAACATTATTAAAAAAACATATTAACAAGCAATTCTAACACAGACGCAGACTGGGATAGGTCTCAACTTAAAAGGCTTGTTGAAAGAGGAAAGTCTTCAAAAGGTGCCAAAAAGATAGCAGAGATGGGGCCTGCCTAATATTCAAGGGGAGGGAATTCTACAGGGCAAGTGCCGCCATACTAAAGGTCCGTTTCCTATATTGTGCAGAATGTACCTCCTGATAAGATGGTATCTGCAGGAGGCCCTCACCTGCAGAGCGCAGTGATCGACTGGGCATATAAGGGGTAAGAGGGTCTTTCAGCTATCCTGGTCCCGAGCTGTATAGGGCTTTGTACACCAAAACTAGAACCTTGAACTTGGCCCGGTAGCAAATGGGCAGCCAACATGCCTAACAATGTGGCACTTAATGCTTCATATTTTTTTAACCCCAATGTTCTTGAAAGGAGAATGCCCTAAAACGCTGGTACGTCAATAAACTAACATAAAGTTAATGAATGGAAAATTGGAGTGGCTCCTTGGAATAGGCTCAGTCATATACTACCAGAAAAAAATCTAAAAAATTGCATTGGTTCTCTACACCAATAATTAAAGAAGGATTTGTTTGTGATAAGATCTGCATAACGTCTGCACTCATTACTTGTTTTAGGGTCAGTGGGGTTCAGCTAGCAACACATGGACTTGACCAGGTTGCATGCTTTCATCCATCTTGTTTTTCTGCCCTCCTTTACTCATTTCTCCAAGCCAATAGGGACTGATGTGTGGCTCCACAGGAAATATCTGAGGCAGTTAGATTCCCTAAGCTTGGGAACCTGCTGCCCTCAGCCTCCCCCACCCACCGTTCATGCAGATGGGACGGGGAGCTCAGAGGGAGAGGTGGAGGGTAGGTGGAGGCAAACCTCAGGAAACCTAAACAGATGGTGTGGGGGAAGGAAGTGGAGGAAAAAGCCCTCTGCAAGTGATCAGTTCAGGCATCTTGCAAGAGTGATCTGTCCTATCTCCAGCAACCTGCTGGGCAGAGAGGGAGCAACAAGAAAGAGGGTGACAGAAACAGAGAAAAGGGCTAGCTCCTTACACTTTGGACGTTTGCCAGGATGCAGCCCCCCCCCCGACAGGAAAAAAAGGTTCCCCAGCCCTGCCCTAGACCAATGGGAAAAGGCAGGGAGGTACAGGGCTTGGAGAGTTTTGAAGGCAGCTGTGGGTGGGTGAGAAATATAGGGGAGGATCTATGTGGCAAATTAAATATGCTTCCCAATTCCCAATGGGAGATTGGTCCACTGATACATTTCAAATTCTTTTTCTTTGTGGAGACTGCAGATCACACACAGATAAACTCCACATGCTATGGCCCCATACATGTTTCCAATAAACACTATTATCCCATCCATATCCACAAACGGGATTTAAAAAAAGCTTGTCAAGTGTGGTAATCTCTATTTCTAATGCTCATTCCTACCAAGTCTCAAGTACAAATTCTCACTCCAAATGTACGGACAGCATCCTTCATTTTAAAATGATGCCCTTAGCAGAAGACTCTACACTCTGACATCCTCTTTCAAGTGAGCTGGCTGGTTGAGAGATGCGTTTTACATTTTTACATTCCTAAAAGCTTGCAATGAATAATAATATTCAAAAGAGGAAGACTGGTGAAGAAGTATAATATATGCTGTGACAACTAAAGTCACATCCACACCACATATTTAAAGCACATTTATATAGCTTTGTCTTGGTTTTCCCTCAGGAATCCTACGAACTGTTGGTTACCCTTCAAAGAACTATAATTCCCAGCACCTTTAATAAACTACAGTTCCTATTATTCTTTGAGAGAAGCCATGTGCTTTGACCTCCTCTAGGATGCACACCTTAATGTGGTGAGGGGGTTTGAGAGTGTCAAAGAAGTTGAGAACAATCCCATCAGGAGTCTAGACCAAGAGACAAGACTCCTGGCAGGGTCACACAAAGCAGAATGGTCAAAGCTGAGACATCAGACTAATATGCATCCAGACTCAGAGGAAGGCAATGGTAAACCACCTCAATACCTTTTACCATGAAAACTCTATGAACAGAGTATCCAAAATGCGGTGCTGATGCCCCTGACACCATCTTGGTTGATGGCAGGGATGCATGCGTATACTGGATCTTTATGTATAAATAACCTATCTGCTAAAGACTGTTTGTACTAAAAATTACCTTGTATGCAGAAAATATTCATCCAAAGTTCCAATACACTTTTTACCCTTTAGTGCAGAAAGCACCTTGAATATTTCATCTTGCAGTAGCAAATATAGAACCTTTATAAATACTGTTGGAAAACAGTAAGTGCATCTTTAATGAATATCTACTTTAAAAGGGCTTAAGTAGGTTTATACAGGTGTTAGCATTCGTTTAAGCAACCATAACATGTGTGTTAGGCCCAATGTTGGTTATAAAATATATCCAATGCTAGTAATTGTAATACTGCTTCAAAACTTGTTGAATACATTGTTGCACCTGTTCGCAGTGGCACAAATCTGAAGTGGTAAAAGAGTGGATTTCCCATAAGCCACTACTCCTAAGCACACTTCCATAGCTGACTTCTGCATAGCAGTTGCTATTATTCATACCTTTACAAGAGGCAAATATGCAGTATGCAGAACATGAAAGTCCCGTGTGTATGCAGAACATTTCTTTTGTAGACGATATTGCGAAAGCCATATTATACACACACACACAGAGAGACAGAGAGACAGAGAGACAGACAGACAGACAGACAGACAGAGCACAACTTGACAGAAACGCTGCCTGTATAAAACCTACTAAAAGAAATGGGTTATTTCACAAAATTTCTCTTTCAAATCTTGTACTGCTGTTGTTGCTGTTGAGAGTAAAGCACCAAAGCATGTTACAAGTGACCTGAACCAGTAGGGAGGCAATAGACAGAAAGGCAATCTATTCTTCCCTCTGCTAATTCCTCCTCTAAAGTGACTGCTGTTTTTGCAGGCTTTGCTCCTCCCCTTCCTCCCTTTTCATCCTGTCTTTGTTCTCAGTTAGTAATGGCTCCCTGGGTACAGGCCACATGACTGCTTCAGCATGTATGATTTTACCTCTTTGTAGTAATAAACCTCAAGTTTAACAGACCAGTTATTTTTGCACTCTGCTGCAATATATATATCTAGATCTAGATCTAGATCTAGACACACACACACACACACACACACACACACACACCAAAAGCTTTAACAGTTCCTACATCAGCTCTGCAAGGAAAAGGGGAACTGAACTTGTGGCTTTTAGGAGACTTGTCTAGAAAAGTTGATAATGAAAATAAAAGTTTCATGAGCGATATCTAAGCCAAGGCTTGATGTATTTTGCAGTTTTAAGTAACCTCAATTTTGTGTACAGAACGGGTGTGCTCACTTCATTATGCACTTCCCCCCACTGCAGCTTGACAGTTTGTTTAGGATTTTGACTGTAGTATGTGTGCCAGAGCAAAAGGGAAAGAATTCAGGGCCTATGTGTGATCTCTAGAACGCATAAACCACAGAAACACAGAGTTATTGCTGGCCATCTTGTCTAGCCCTTTGCTAGATGCAGGAAATGCAGAGCTAGAGCATCCCCAATAGATGGCCATCCAGCCTCTCCTTGAAGACCTCCAGAAAGAGAGAAACCACCTGCCCTTCCTGGGAAATTGGCTCCATCATCAAACTTCTCTGTTAAAAAGTTGTTCCTAATAGAATCATAGAACAGTAAATTTGGAAGGGCCTATAAGGCCATCAAGTCCAACCCCCTACTCAATGCAGGAATCAATTTAAAGCATACCTAGCAGGTGGCTGTCCAGCTGCCTCTTGAATGCCTCCAGTGTTGGAGAGCCCACCACCACCCTGGGCAATTGGTTCCATTGTCATACTGCTCTAACAGTTAGGATGTTTTTCCCGATGTTCAGTTAAAATCTGGCTTCCTGTAACTTGTCCATTATTCCATGTCCTGCACTCTGGGATGATTGAGAAGAGATCCTGGCCCTCCTCTGTATGACATCTTTTCAAGTACTTGAAGAGTGCTATCACATCTCCCCTTAGTCCTTTCTTCTCAAGGATAAACATGCCCAGTTCTTTCAGTCTCTCCTCATAGGGCTTCATTTCCAGTCCCCTGATCAGTCTTCTTCTCCTCCTCTGAAACTTTTCTAGTTTGTCTGCATCCTTCTTAAAGTGCAGTGTCCAGACCTGGATGCAGTACTCAAGATGAGGCCTAACCAGTGCCAAACTGAGGGGAACTAGTACTTCACACAATTTGGAAACCAAGCTTCTGTTAACGCAACCTAAAATAGTATTTTCCTTTTTTGCAGCCACATTGCACTGTTAGTTCATATTCAGCTTGTGATTAACAACAATTCCAAGATCCTTCTCACATGTAGTATTGCTGAGCCAAATATCCCCCAGGTATAGAAGTTTGCACTTATTCCTGTAAAATTTCATTCTGTTGTTTTCAGCCCAATGCTCCAGCCTATCAAGATCCCTTTGAATTTTGTTTCTGTTCTCCAGGGCATTAGCTGTCCCTCCCAATTTTGTATCATCTGCAAATTTAATAAGCATGCCCTGCACCTCCTCATCCAAGTTATTAATAAAAATGTTGAAGAGCACTGGGCCCAGGACCGAGCCCTTGCAGTGCCCCACTCATTACCTTCCCCCACTTTCAGAAGGAACCACTGATAAGCACTCTTTGAGTAAGATTCTGTAGCCAACTGTGGATTCAATATTCAACATTTAACCAAAATCCTGAAGCTCAAATCCATCAGATCTGGTCGTGCCCTCTGGGGGAGCCAGGAACAAGTATGTGCTCCGTTCTGTGTGAAAGGCCTTAGATAGTTGAAGTATACTAACATACCCCGCTCTCTTCTCCCAGCTAAACATACCAAGTTCCTTCAACCTTTCCTGACAGGCCTTGTTTTCTCTGTCACTGACCATCTTTGTTGCCTTCCTCTGACCTCATTCCAGCCTTTCTCTTTTTTTCTTAAACCCTATTATTTTCTCCTTAAACCCTTCCATTATTACCTGGTTTAACATACTTTTGTTAATTTAGTCTTGCAACCCAATCATCCCATTTAACAATCACTGAGGATGGGGCACAGTGCCTTTCACACAAACACAGTATACCAGAATCTAAAATATCCTCTAGTCTAGAACATAGATAGATGACAGAATGATGTATCAGCACCACTATGCCATGAAACATTTAACACCAAAATATATTGTTGCATTATCATGTAACACTATTTCAAGGTATAAGAGAGAACTGGAAGGGGAAGGATACTCACTAAGACCTAAAGTCAGTCTAGACACAAGAGCCACTTATATCTTTGTAGACACATGTACACTGGATGGTGTAGCAATAAGTAATTAAGAAAGAAAACAACAGAATAGCTCCACTTGCTTAGCACAGGATGCAACAATAAAACGTATCTTTGGGATCAGGACATTATAGTGAAAAACAGTAAGAGCAATCTCATCTCTACATAAGATTTGCTAACGCTCCACTTCCAAAGAAAGCCGATTTACAAGTCCAGTGACTACATAAATAGCCAGGCACACCCACTGGCTTTGACAGGTCTGGAAAAATACACACATCCACATCCCACATACAACCACAACGGGCGATATAAAATCAAGCTCTGTGCTCCTTCCCTTATATTGCACAAGTATTTCACCCAAGATGAGGCAAGAACCAGAGTCTATCAGATTCAGGCCTTACAAGTGTCAAGAAAATAAAAAATTAGAGATTTACCAAAAAAACACCTTATTAAAGTTATGGAGATACTCTAATAAGGCAGAAGGCAAAAAAAAGCCTGGCCAGTATTAGTTGCAGAGGAACTTCTGTAGTAAAGCTATAGATAGGGATGTTTGTGGGGACAAATGTATACCTACAGACACCATTTCATCTGTCTTCTGCAAGATTGTCTAAAAAGCTGCTTCCCCCTCTTCATTTGGCAGCTCCTTGGTCTCCAAACAGGCAATGTGTAAAAATTAAAAAAGCTCAGAATCCTAATGCCAGGTTCTCTACAGAAGTGTATTTTCTCTCTCATTTCAAAGAGAACAGAATTGGATCCCTCAGATTTTTGATCAGTCTGATTTGCCTGCTTTGGGAGGCCAGGTGAGATGCCAAAAAAGGAGAAAGGAAAACACCTTTTTTGAAAAAAGAAGGTCCTGCAAAACGCAGAAGTGAAGTGCCACCAGGATGAAACAGACACAACAGGCAGCCTCACATACACAAGAAAAAGACACATCACAGAGGAACTGGGGGAGAAGGTACAAAGACCACCACCCCAAGACGGAACGGCGAGGAACTCCACAGCAGGAATCAAAGGCTTGCGAAAATATCCCTCCCTTGGATTCAGTACGAAAGGGGAACCTCTCTCTAAAGCCTGCTCCCCGCAGTAAATAAATGTGCGTGTGTGGCTTGGGAGGAGCTGTCATTGCTCTTGTTCCTGCTATTCCGACGAGAGCGCAAGAGAAAAAGCATACGGGGGGGAGGGGAGAAGCAGTGCACGTGCAATCTCTGTGCTTGGCAAGGGAGAGCCTCCCCTTCTCCTCCCCCCGCTCGTTCACCTCAAGGTGGGTCCCACACAGGCCGTCTCTGTGCTCTCAATCTCCTGCAGGATCCGCTCATGTTCTGGCAGGCTCTCCGCCATCTTGGATGAGAGGGAAGCAAGTAAGCGGTAGACGCACGGAGGAAAAGAAGGAGCGAAAGATAGCGGGGGAAGAGAAAGGGGCGGGGCGAGCCGATGCAGAGTGGAAACGAGCGAATCAGCGAGCAAGCAGGCGTCGTCGACCTTCAGAAGAACCTGCCTCCTGCGGAGCGGTCCTGATTGAGGGGCGCTTCCCTTGCGCTAGTCGTGTAGTTGCAGCGGAAGTAGTAGCTTTTCTGGCAGCGGGCGGTGAGGAGGTTGTAGAAGGGTGGGAGATTTTTATTGACTGCTAAGGGGCGCGTAGCTCGACCCTATAGATAATTTGGAATAAGTGACGCTGCGTTCAAGGGGGCTTCACTCTGTATGTAGGCTGTGCGTACCTCGTTGCTTGCTGAGTCCCTCTCCCAACCTGTTCATGCCGCCCGATCCTGTGTGTGTTTACTTCGAAGTAAGTCTTACTTGTGGGTACCTTAAAGGTACTGGGCTCGAAGACTGCTTACATGGAAGTACTGAGTTCAACAGGCCTTACGGGACCCAACGTGTCTAAGGGTGCAGCAGGCCTGTAGCTGGCGGTGGGCTTCCTGCCTAAAAATGCCTGGCCTCTTTTTTTTTTACAAAAAATAAATAATTTCAATAAACAATTTCTCCTCCTATTTGCCTATTCTATGCCCCCTCCAGCGTGGTGTAGTGGTTAGAGTGTTGGACTACGTCCTGGGAGTCCAGGGTTCGAATGCCCACACAGCCATGAAACTCACTGGGTGATCTTGGGCCAGTCACTGCCTTTCAGCCTCAGAGGAAGGCAACACACAGCGCAACATATACTATTCATAGGATCGCCATAAGTCAGGATCGACTTCAAGGCAGTCTATTTCCATTTCCAACTTTTCGGCTGGCAAGGGGCTTGGGATCAGAGCACCAAACTTTGAGGGAGACTTTGGATCAGAATCATACTCAAAAGACTGCTTATCAATGGTTCCTTCTCAAACTGGGCAGAAGTAACGAGTGGGGTACCACAGGGCTCAGTCCTAGGCCCAGTGCTCTTCAACATTTTTATTAATGACTTGGATGAGGAGGTACAGAACATGCTTATCAAATTTGCAGATGATACAAAATTGGGAGGCACAGCTAATACCGTGGAAGACAGAAACAAAATTCAAAAGGACCTTGATAGGCTGGAGCATTGGGCTGAAAACAACAGAATGAAATTCAACAGGGATAAAAGCAGTTCTACACTTAGGAAAAAGAAACCAAATGCACAGTTATAAGATGGGGGATACTTGGCTCAGCAATACGACGTGTGAAGGATCATGGAATTGTCATTGATCACAAGCTGAATATGAGCCAACAGTGAGATGTGGCTGCAAAAAAGGCAAATACTATCTTAGGTTGCATTAACAGAAGTATAGTTTCCAAATCATGTGAAGTATTAGTTCCCCTCTGTTCAGCACTGGTTAGGCCTCATCTTGAGTAATGCATCCAGTCCTGGTCTCCGCACTTCAAGAAGGATGCAGACAAACTGGAACAGGTTCAGAGGAGGGCAACAAGGATGATCAGGGGACTGAAAACAAAGCCCTATGAGGAGAGTCTGAAAGAACTGGGCATGTTTAGCCTTGAGAAGAGAAGACTGAGTAGAGATATGATAGCACTCTTCAAGTACAGGAAAGGTTGTCAAACAGAGGAAGGCCGGGATCTCTTCTGGATCATCCCAGAGTGCAGGACACGGAATAATGGGCTCAAGTTACAGGAAGCCAGATTTCGACTGAACAGCAGGAAAAACTTCCTCACTGTTAGAGCCATACGACAATAGTGGGCTCTCTGACACTGGAGGCATTCAAGAGGCAGCTGGACAGCAATCTGTCGGGAATGCTTTGATTTGGATTCCTGCATTGAGCAGGACTTGATGGCCTTATAGACCCCTTCCAACTCTACTATTCTGTATGATATGACTTTGGATGTGCCTAACTCTGCACAGGACTGGTCTGCACATATCTACAATGATTTAGAGGTGCTTCCAGATTACCTGCTTGAGTATTCATCCTGTTTATTGAGTATTCATCCTGATTTGTCTTCCGGGAGATTAGATGTTGCCTATTTAATTCACTCTGGTTTGTTTATGGGAAGGCTAGATGAGGTTACATCAAACATAGTGTTACCCCGCACTTTCCTGCGCCTTTTCCCATCACTTTCCTTATTGCAAAAAAATCTGTCTTTTTGGGAAGCAGATTTGTAGCACAACAGCTCCAAATCAGCTTTAATTGTGCAACCTGAATCTGTCAGTATGTGATTGAATTCCACCCCAAAATAGCAACAATCTGGAAACACCCTCAGATGGCCACTGAAGTTCTGTCTTGGAAGGGAGGGAGGTGGCTAAAAAAGATTCTCTGTACTCTGTCACACTCTCAATTCCAGGGTTGAAGAATGACAGTGCAGACAGTTTCTTGAGATGAGATGAATGATCTCAAACTAACCATTGAGAATAAGAATGCTGCATTTAACCTCATGACGGGTTTTCAATACAGAGGTGAGAAAATCATATGTGTATGTGCCACTCTTGATGACTGCTAGATAAAGATGTTTACAGATATTTTGGAGATACTTCACAAGCCAGTTTTATAGCAGTGCATTGATTATATTATCAAAATGCAGGGGAAATGGTAAAATAATTATTTCTATGTGTTGGGGTCAAACCCCACAGAGTTTCAACATAAAACACAATACTTTTAAATAGAAATGAGTCACATCTTCAACTATAGGACATGGGGTGATTGCATTATTTGTATATCACATTTTCCTCCAAGAAGATTCAAGGTGACATATATTCTCTACATGCCATTGTGACCTCACAATAACCCAGCGAGGATGATTAGGCTGAGAGACAGTGACTAGAACAAGTCGTCTAGAGCACTGTTCTTCAACCTTGGGTCCCCAGATGTTATTGGATTACAACTCCCATCAGCCCCAGCCAGCTTAGCCAATGGCTAAGGATGATGAGAATTGTAGTCCAACAACATATGGGGACCCAAGGTTGAAGAACAGTGGTCTAGAGGATTTTATGACCAAGTGAGGATTTGAATCCAGGTCTCTCCAGGCCTAGTCCAACTCCTAGTCCAACTCTCTAACCACTGGCCCCTAGTGATGAGATGTCCAGTGACATAGATGCATTGATGAGTGAATCAGCCCTCTGTCTGAAACTGGTGAAATAGTAACAGACCACCACTGGGCATGTGCAAAATCACTTAACAGAAGGGGCCAGGCTTCCATGTCATTTGGAGCCTCCATTTCAAAATAAATCATTTTGGAGGGGAAATATAAGGGGGAAATGTTTTTGGAAAATAAGTGTTGAGGTTGGTGTTCAAAAGGCATTGCAGTTGTTCCTTATCCAAAAATGCATCACTACCTGAGATAACAATATTTGTTTTCCCAGGGTACCCCAACTCCAAAGCACACTGACCTTTGTCAGGATTGTGGGCATCCTAGTGGACTTTATCCCTACACAACCAATTTCCAGGCTACTTGGTTGACAGATTTCCTATTGCCTTTTTCATGGACCAGCACAAATTATACTCTTGTGCAGCTCTCTCCAAGGTCATCTTTGATGCAAGGAGGCAGGTCACGCAGGACACTGTTCTTCAACCTTGGGTCCTCAGATGTTGTTGGATTACAACTCCCATTATCTCCAGACAGCATGGTCAATCGTCAGGGATGATGGGAACTGTAGTCCATCAACATATGAGGGCACAAGTTTGAAGAACAATAACCCTAGGGCATAGGCAGTGCCATCTTGGAGAACTAGTGTACCTGTTTGGGAGTGCAGTGGAAGGAATATATTTATCAACTACATTTGTGTTGCTGCCCAATAACGTATGTTCTTGGGGCAGCTCACAAAAAGTCAAAGAATAAAATATTAAAACTACAATACAGAACAATAAAACAATAAAAATTGGTCTTTCTGGCAGATATTCAATCAAACATCAATCATAAAAACAAGAAGCCCAGATCATAAAAACATGTGTGAAAGGTCTGGGTGATTAAAAAAGGAAAATTAGTGAGACTAAGGAGGCAGGACAGCGGGGGTGTGTGTGATGCAGATTAACACTGATATAATTCCTTGTAAGAAAGGCTCAGTCTTCATAGAACTATGTTGGGTCTCCCCCTTCCTTTTAACATTTCCCGCCCTACAAGTTTTTTGTACGTCTGTGAGCCATGGGGTTCCCCTAAGCTACCTAACAGTTCCCTCTTATGTGTGGATGATGTTGTTTCGTCTTCATAATGATCCACATTGAGAGAATAAGTTTGTTATTAATATTATTTCCTATTTATTTCTTTATGATGAAATAGTCTCTTTGATGGATGGATGGATGGATGGATCACTTTGACCTTCTGTATCTGGAAGTGGATGGGGAGATACTGCATAATTGTAAGAACGGGGGGGTGGGGGGATGACAACACAAGCTCTCCCAATTGAAAACAGCAGAAAAGGTGGAGCTGCTTGACCTGCTTGGGTCTCTCAAGAAACTGGGCCCAGCTGACGTCCTTCTACCCTGACTTGCACATGAGGAAAGGGGAACAGGAGGAAATGGGTAAAATGGGTAGACAAAAAAACTCAGAAGTGCTGCCATCCGCACAGAACCAGAAAGGGAGGCAGTCATTGTTGCTGCTACAGCCCTTTCTTTAAAAATGGTTGAAGAATTACTTGGATAAAAATTCAAATAAATGCTTTTCCACTTTATTTCCATTAGGCAAAGAAAAACTGAAACTTGAAAAGAAAGATACACCGGGTAATAGCTAATGTTAGTGCATTGAATTCAATGGCTCTATGCTGAGTATGACTTTGGTTGGCTATTCCCCAGAGTTCCTGTCTAGCAGAATCATCTTTGTAAAACAACCCTTGCAGTACAGCTATGCTATTTTTAAAAACTCGGTCAGATACTAAAAATAATTTGAATACGATACCGTGTAATCAAATATAATATGACCATGGAAATACAAATATTATTTCCTTCCTTTTTATTTGCTAATTGCTTGATTATAGCATATAGTAAGTGAATCTTCTATTGTGAATATCAATCCATTCTGTATTTCACTCTCCAGCCTCTAACTAGCAGCTCACAAAAAAACCTCCATCACCTATTTCTCAGATATAACATTTTCTTAGCCCCCAAAAGGGCATGTAAGTTAAAATTCACAGAAACCAAACCACAGTATGTATCACCAGCAAAACCTATGCTTCAGAGTAAAACTGTGCCCAGCACAGCCAGCCAAATAACTCCCCTGAACAGAAAAAGAACTGTGACTTAGGAAGAATCATACCTTATCATGCTGAATTGAAATGTTTTTCTTGGAAATAATACATTTCATTAAAATCAAGCGATATGTTTCAGTTTCAGGGATGTCAGTCTCTACATTATTTTAGGAATAGCTTTACTTCCACTGAGGTCAGAAAGAACAGTATGATAGCTCTGTTCTTTATGGCTAAGAAACAAAAAATAAAACAACCCCTTACAGCAGAATAAAGTGCATTCTTTGCAATATGATACTACTTACCCTAAAGTGATTCCTAGAGGCAGCTCCAAGTACTTAATCTCGCCAAGGACAGTTTCATATATGTTATCTTTGCTTTCTTCCACATAAAATCCCACCGTGTTTGGGCTGGTATTTGTGGCCATGGTCAAATATTAAACTGTTCAAATGTTAAGGGACAACGTTCTCTTATTATTACTATTCAAATGAAAAACAGTTAGCAATGTAAAAATTAGCAATGAGAAAACAAACTGTGGTTTGACTTTGGGAGTCTTGAAGACGTTCTGCCCACAAGTGTGACTCAGCTGTTGTTTCCTTGCCAGCTCTGGTAACCTTTTGCTTGTGACCACTCAGTTGCCTCCTTGAGGCCAGGTCTACTTAATGCAGACCTATTTTTATGTAATAGGGAAATATTAGTTAAAATGCTGCAAATGTACAATATTTTGATTCATCCATAAAATAGAAATATATCCATGGGATAAGACAAAGCAAAGGGTGCTTTAAAAGCAATGAAGTTTGAAGCTTCGACATCAACTTCTGATTCCTCCCTGCCAAATGGCATACACTACCATCATATTTCCATGCTCAGCTTTTTTCCTTTTGCTCTAAGAAAAGTCCACACAAACCAAGGAAACATTATATTGGGGAAAGTGCTACAATATATACAAAGCTCAGTGTGTGCTGCTTTGGGACTTTTCGTAGCAATCTCAGAGATGTATTTTAAAATCTGTTCTTATGATGTTTTAGAGTGTTTTTAGTGCTTTTGTTTGCCTCCCTGGGCTCCTACTAGGAGGAAGGGCGGGATATAATAATAATAATATAATACATAATGCATCTTGGTAACTATTCTATTAAAAACCAGAGAGGCCTGCAACAAAATGTTGCTGTGTGAGGTGTTTCTGTTCAGGGTTACAGCCACTCCATCCCATTCCCCCTCCCACCTAGTCTTCTATGTGTCTCTCCCCGCCCTGCAATGTCAGTCACCATTCCATGGCCTCTAAACATGGACAGTTCTCATTGGGCTATGGAGGGGAGGGGCTTTGTGGTTTTTTTAAAGTAGAAATGTATACTGCCACAAACTTTGGCATTCCCCCAGTCCAGGGCCAGATTAAGGCCAACTGATGCCCTAAACACAGCCCAACAGTGGTGCCCCCCTTGGCCCTTCCATTGCTTAACTGACAAGACATTAAGAGTCAATAAGTGCTGAAGGTGAAATAAGAGACTGAAAAATCAGTTTTCTTCCAGGCCAAACTCCACAACTATATTAAATAAAAACTGGTTTTTTTAAATTTTATTTAACACTAAATAGCAGTAAGCAATATAAGCAAATTATTTACTTATAACTAGGGCAACAGAAAAAATGCAAATTTTCAGCACTGTTTTATGCATTTCTTAATAAAATTGTTATAAGGGAAAAATGCAAATACAAAAAAAATTTTGAAAATGATTTTTAATCACCCTCCCAAAGATTATAAGGCAAAATAAGATCTGATATTATCTCTACTGAAATTATGTTATCTCGAGAGCATACTTTTCAATTTTGAAAATCTTTCTACAGAAATCGGTGTCGGTGGACAATTTTTTAAAAAATATATTCTAATGGAGAAATATCATTATTTGTACGAAACAAAACATCTTTTATTCCGTTGCTTTCTAACCTTGAAGATACATAGCATTTCAGCATACATGGATCAAAAGATGCAAAATAATGCTTATTGACATTGTTGCCTACTTATAACTTTATTTATACTTTAAAAAGTGTTCTCCTAGATTTTTTAATTGCAAAGTCTTTGATCAAGTCCTCAAAACTAATCTGGGGTAACATATCTGCTTCCATACTTAGCATAGATAAGGCATCCAGCCTGTCTTGTCGCATAGTTGTTTTGTTGGGATTTTTAATATGCTTGAGCTGAAAAAATGAACGCTCAGCTATGCAATTTGTGACCATTAATGTTAAAAATATATGCAAGGCAATATATATATTTATAATTATTAGAAAAACACTGAAATTCATGCAGAAAAATGTTGGTAAGACAGACAAACATACTGAACTCCAGGTTTATGTCTGACACCTTCAAACTTTTAAACTTTAGTCACTCACCATACCAAAGAAAATGTTTTTTTAACAATTCAGATTAAAGTCGAACACAGCAGATAAAGAGAATTACAAAAAATTTGACTAAAGTTGAGTGTGGCAGTGAAAGAGTTGAGAGTTAAGGGCATGATAGCTAGGGGAAAAAACTCTGTGGTGCCCCCCTTCCCTTGGTGCCCTAAGCACGTGCTTATTTTGCTTAATGGTTAATCCAGCGCTGCCCCAATCCTACTGATGCCCCTGTCTTGTGTGAGGGTAGCACTACATAAGCAATGGCACTCAGCCTGAATATCAGAAATAGAAGGAATTTGGGGTTTTATTGCATAAATGGGACTCAGAAAAATAAAACCCTGAATTCCATATCATCACTGATGTTGTGCTATAAGCAAAACTTGCTTATTTGTCACATAACTTTCCATCCTGCAGACTCTTAAGAAACTCTCTGACTTCCAATCATTCTTTTAAACTATAGGCAACAATGAGAGACATATTTAACAAAACAATCATACCACTGAATTTCACTCCAAAACGTAGGTATTTGTGTAAGTTTGTTTTTTAAAAAAATGTTTGTCAGTGGATAGCAGATTTCTAGTGATTCCAAAGATAGTGTAAAGTATCTTGCCATTGGATAAACAAAAGTTTCCACTTATTGTAAGAAGAGAAATCCATCCATAACATTTTTTCTTTCCCTTTAAAATATCCTCAAGGGGGAAAATGTGTGCCCTCAATTCCCATCAATACCCCATATTATTTGATCTATTATGATTATATTTTTGCCTGCTCCTACCTGCTGGAGGGGCTGTGGTGGAGGTACACTTATGCCTATGTGGTGGTTCTGTCCTTTATTTTCAGGATTCTGGGATCAAGTTCTTGAGCAAATAGCAATAATAACAAGTCAAGTCATTTCTGAAAATCCTTTATTGGTATTGTCTATTTTTTCAGATGCTTCCAAGTTACTGTACAAATACCTTATAATTTTAGCTCTTGATAGCAGTCTGAATGGAGATTTCTGGGTGTTGGAAAATAGCCTACGGATTATCATTGCAAAACTGATATTCTCGAGTACTGTATGGTACATTGCACTGGCTTAAAAAAAAAAAGACACATAAGAGCCATTTAAGGGTATTAGATGATACTGGTTTATCTGACTCTATTTAGGTTTCTAGTCATATATTTGTCAAAAGGGCTGTGCGGGTATTCAGCCTCCAACAGGGTAGCAGCCAGTTGGAAGGGACACCTTAGTATAAATGCTTGTGATTCTATGATAATGGCAACGAGTGCTTACTCAGCTTCATGAAGGAGAGCCACTACTTACAATGTGAATGGAGGTGGGGGAATATCAAGGCTTGGGAAACTAAGTGTTCTCATCTTACATGCCCCCAACATACCCCTTGTTCAAGCCTACTGCCTGCAGAGCATTGTGGGCAGAACAGTGATCATGGCACAACTTTCTACCATGTCAGTGTGAAGTCATCTGCCTGTGGAAACAGAGGTCTGCAGCATCCTACAGTACTACTGCTTACTCTCCCTCGAAGTTTAGGATTGCTGCCTTCATGATGCTGCATACTTCAGTAGAATACAATGGGATTATCTTCGCCACAGATGCTTGAATTCAGCTATATGTCCAAATTGCAAGCAACAAAGTTACTTTAGCAAATGTGGGTAAAAAATAAAGGAATGGCTACTTTTGTGCAGAGAGAATGACCTGTTAAATCATTAACCTTAGGCAACGTGCTTGTGACTGATCCATCCAGCCACTGGATGTCACACAAACACAGATGAAAGGATACCTTGACAGTAACTGTTGCAATCTTGAGACTGGCATACATAAGATTAGGTATTAACTTCAAGCTTATTGGAAGCACCCAACAAAATTCAATAATTATAAAATTATTAACTATGACAAAATAATATATTACTAAGGGCATGATTCAGTCAATGTAAACAAGACTGAGAAACACAGGTGAGTAGCTTTGCTCTGGCCCAATGCCAGTCACTGCTTCCCTGCCAAAAAAGAGGCATCACTGGGGGAGGGTATCAAGTTCACCTGCAGGCAGTTGTAGAATTCTTTAAAACCCAATCTGTCAGACCCCATCACAGCCTTTTGCATGAGATAGAGAACTTGTGGCCAGCCAGTTGTTTCTGGAGTACATCTCCCATCATCCCTGATTATTGGCCATGCTTGCTGGGGCTTCTGGGACTTTGAGTCCACCATCATCCAACTGGGCCACAGGTTCCCCATCCCTGCTCTAGTATGTGTTTACTAATGGGATTATCCACAATAAGGCCTTCAACTCTTTTTGGCCTAAGACTTTAACTTCTTAACCTCGCCCTCTGAGGTCTTTTATATATTCCTTGGTATGTGATAGCTTCTGCAATTTTTTCTGAGCCTGTGCATGCTCCAAGCAAGTACTGGCCTGCATTGTTGCCAATGGGAACTTTCTTCCAAACCCATTAGAACCACATACCCCAGGACAACACAACACTGACAGCTTTACCAGTGGGGGTTATTTTTGTCCAGATCATAGTTAGGAAGGGGTAAAGTTCCTCTCCCTTTCACTATGGTTCCCATCTGAATCAGTGCACACACGCACACACACTACTGTAGCTGATTAAAGAATAAACAGACTTTACTGCACACTGCACATTTTATGTAATGTATAGTGTGACTCTTATGCTGGTCCTGGAGTGGGCAGGCTATCGTCTCAGCTAAGGACAGAGATGTCCTTTTATTGGACCATGTCACCTGTGCAGGTACAATCATGATATATAGCTGTGTTGTGGTAGCTTGCTAGCTAAGCAGCTCCTGGGGGATGGATTTGATGTCCATGTTGTGTTGTCCTGGGGTAATTTTCAACATCTAGAGACCTCTACAGCCTGCCCAAAGTTGCCTCAAAGTCAAGTTTCACTATAGATGTGCAGCCCAGCAAAACACTATGATTTTTGTTCAAAAGATACCACATATGTTATCAACAGAGTCTTCTGTAGGCTTCAACCATTTGACTTTCCCCTAATGCAACCATCTTAGAGCTTCCCTTAATGCAATCAACTTGCAATTACAGCAATACATTGGCTGCATTGGAAGGGGGTGAGGAAAGATTTGTTAACATTATTAATATCTGGAAAATATACTTGTCATCTTAAATGGTTGATGGGAAAGCTAAATCTACTCCACCTCCCAATATGGGATTTCAGATTTTTGAAAGGACTGTGCTCAAGCAGCTCTGTTTGTTGGACAGTTGGGGAGTCACAAGCTACATCTGTTTATACAGTATGTGTGATCCCCCATTCATCTATGGATTCATCCATCTTCTTTGTGCAGAAACCTGCTTTTGCATAGGTGTAATCCCTTTCTAGTTTGGGACAAATGTCAGCAGGATAATAAACTAGCTCTAGTAATTATTTCCCACCACACATCAGCACAGTTTGACTCCATTGCTCATCAAAATTGTCAAAGGTATTTTTACAGGCATTTCAAAAAAGTTGTGATGATCTATTGTACATGATGCGATGACTAGAGCTGATGGGAGTCATAATAAAAAACATCTGGTGCACACCTGCTTGGTGAAGAGTGGCTTAGTCATTGGCTCAGCCATGTGGAAAGTGGGTGGGTGCAATGGGGCAATGGCTAGACAGGGATGGAGAACCCATAAAAGTCGATTCCGACTTATGACGACCCTACAAATAGGGTTTTGTCGTGCCCGGGTTGGGACTCAAGAACAGAATCACTTGATGAAAGCAAATCAGTTTTTATTAGAGTAATTTCCAGACATAGGCTTCTCCGCCTCATGAACTCTTAGCATGAACCAAAACCCGGAACATGGAAGAGAGTTGATAGAACAGAGTATCAAACATTCCCTGTCCCTTATCAAGGGGGCTTTTGGGCGCGAATTCTCTCGCTCCGCCTCAAACTGCCCACATCTACGCCCCTTCCCTCCTCTTTTCTTTGGCGCCTTTTTAACCGTCTTCGGGTGCGGGGCGATGGGGGGGCGGCTACCTCCTCCCCTTCTGATTCGGAAAGGATCGTAGGGAGTGGGGGGGGTTGGCCCAACACTTCAGGCGATTTCTCTCTACCCTTCTCTGCAGCCGAAAGGCCTTGGTCTCCCTCCTCCTCCCCCTCTGTCTGTAACTGCTTCACATTCCTAGGGGGGGAGTGCGTGAGAAACGAGTCTGTTGCCTGTTCAAGGTTTTCCCCCTCTATCTGGGAAGCCTCCTCCCCCCCTCCAGATGACTCAGCCCAACTGCTCCCCTCTCCTAGCTCATTCTCAGAAACATCAGAATCCCAACCATACATCCTGACAGGTTTTCATGGTAAGCAGTATTCAGAGGTGGTTTACCATTGCCTTCCTCTGAGGCTGAGAGGCAGTGACTGGCCCAAGGTCACCCAGTGAGCTTCATGGCTGTGTGGGGATTCGAACCCTGGTCTCCCAGGTCATAGTCCAACACCTTAACCACTACACCACACTGGCTCTTGCCAGACTTCAGTGAACATTATCCTTGAACATTGGCCATGCTGGCTGGGGCTGGTAGAAGGTGGAGTCTATCAGCATCTGGAGGGCCACAGGTTCCGAACCCCTGGGGTGGAGTATTGGACTTGGACTGAGAGGACCTGGCTTCAATTCTCTGCTCATCCATTGTGCTCACTGGGCAATCTTGGGCCAGTCACACACACTCTCTTGGCCCAGCCTACCTCACAGGGTAGTCGTAAGGATAAATAACATGAAGGTATAACCTTCATGTACACCGTGTGTGAGGAAACTCCAAATGCTGCTGAATTACAACTCCCATCATCCCTGACCATTGGCCATGCTTGCTAAGGCTGATGGGGCTTGTGGTTCAGCAACATCTGGAGGGCCAACGGTTCCCCTTATCTGATGTATATAATCCTGAAAAGGAAGGAAGGGTGGGCTACAAATCTAAAAAAAAAATGTGAATACTGTATATTAACAGAATCAGTAGTGTCCAAGCACCATTTTTCTCTGCTGCTCTCACCTAGTAGAAATTATGCTGCCTGTACTGAAATTAGCATCTTTTTCTATCTAGTTCCTGGCTCTCTCATTTGTTACTCAGTCGCAATCCACATAGTCACAGCAGTTATTTTGTTCCTCTCTCAATATTATGTGAGTGAACTGTCATGCAACTGTGTGA
Source organism: Rhineura floridana (assembly GCF_030035675.1). Lineage (NCBI taxonomy): Eukaryota > Metazoa > Chordata > Lepidosauria > Squamata > Rhineuridae > Rhineura > Rhineura floridana. Next base: position 49,025,676 of record NC_084486.1, read on the forward strand.
GGCCAGGTTGTTGTTTTTAATTGTTGACTTAGTACAACAGTGACAGACAAGCAAGCCCACCAGCGGTTCATCTGGAGAGGCAGCCCAGTTACCTAAACATTAGCTGAGGCTTACAGACATGAGGCAAAATATGCATACTTTCCATACCTGCAGACGTTAAAGCTGCATGCCAAAATGACACAAAACCTACCCATGTATCCAAAGGAAAACTATTGACTGCACAAGCTGGTAAAGGGCTGATGGTGAATGTTCTCTTCTCTGTCCTCCCTGGGGAAACAAAGTGTAACTTTTCTAATGTTAACGTTCTTCACTGTAGATATTACCCACAGTAGATTTTAGTATGGATTTTCCATGGGATACATGGCCAGGATACAACAACCCAAGAGTATCATTATACCATTTATTATTATTTATTTGCAGCATTTATATCCCAGCCTTTAGACAAAAAGGCCCTCAGGCTGGCTTATAAAAATAAGTTCTTTAAAACAGTCCCTATCCTCAGCCTCACAGTCTAAAAAGACAGGATGTGGGAGGAAAAGATTTAAGAGGGAGGAGTTGTGCAAGCTCAAGCACATAACTTTACAGTTCTTGCCATTACAGCTGATGTCAGTGGTGATTAACTCAAGCGGGGCCCTTCTTGGTAGTTTCACTACCCTCAGAAATTTGGGAGATGGCAGCCCAGGACAGGTCATTCTCTGTGGCAGCCCCTAAGTTATGGGTAGCCAACATGGTGCCCTCCAGATATTGCTGAGCTACAACTCGCATCATCCCTGACTATTAGCAATACTGGCTGGGGCTGATGGCAGTTGTAGTCCATAAACATCTGAAGGTCGCCATGTTGGCTACATCTGCCTTAGGTTGTGGAATTCCCTCCCTACAGAGGTGCGTCTGGCACCTTCATTATGTAAATTTTCCCAGAAGTTGAAGATGTACCTCTTTACTCTGGCCTTTGACGCCTGAGATATATATATTTAGGACCTATCCTTTTATTTTGACTAATTTCTTTCTAAACTGATTTTAATGTTGTACTTTAAAATTGCTGTAAACCCCCCCCTCCTGGGGACCTTATAGTGAAGGATGGGAAAGTAACAATAACAACAACAATAATAATAATGGGAAAGTGCCCTCTTCCCTCCCCTTATCAGATCCAGGAGCAGAGCTAGTGACAATGTCCATGCCAGAAGGACAGGGGAGCTCCTGCCACACAGTTTTTTCCTCAGGCAACAGACTTGATGGCAGTTGGAATCCTCACAGGAGGGGCCTTGATGGAGTTACCCTCCTCCTTTGCTGATGTCAGTGCCAGTTCTACAGTCCTAGGCAACAATCCTGTACCCACTTTCCTGGGAGTAAGTCCCACTAAGCTCTACAAGCCTGATGTCCAAGTAGACAAGCATGGGACTGTGCTGTTATTGTTGTAAATATTTTGTGAACTGGGCTGCACTTTATCAGATGCATAATGTGGTATCTTATATCGGTGGATAATGATATAGATGGGTATAGAGTGGGGGAATGGTAAGCAGTGATGTGAAAGGCAATTAAATGCACCTCCACCATTTACAACGTTTTTCTTTATATGTGTGAGGTGAGTGCATGTGTGCACGTGTGTCTGCCAACATCCAACTCTTCATGCATTTGATAGTTTTAGTCCAAGAAATTTTATAGTCCATAAAACTGTTGTAATAGTTGAAAAAATGGCAATGGACTGCCTTCAAGTCGATCCCGACTTATGGCGACCCTATGAATAGGGTTTTCATGGTAAGCGGTATTCAGAGGGGGTTTACCATTGCCTCCCTCTAAGGCTAGTCCTCCCCAGCTGGCTAGGGCCTACTCAGCTTGCCACAGCTGAACAAGCCAGCCCCTTCCTTGTCTGCAACTGCCAGCTGGGGAGCAACTGGGCTCCTTGGGACTATGCAGCTTGCCCACAGCTGCACAGGTGGGAGGGCATGTAACCCCTGAGCCACTCACTGTGGGGTGATCTTTAGCTGGCCCTTTACACCCAGGAGACAGGAGCGGGGATTTGAACTCACAGACTGTAGACTCCCAGCCAGGCTCTCCTCCCCACTGTGCTGTAACAGTTACCCTTCTGGTAATAGTCAGGAAAACTTCTGTGGGAGATGTATAAATGTACTGTTAGCATGTGATTCTTCACTTCTCTAATAGCATGTTGATTACTGCAATTTCATGGGGAATATATTGAGGGCCAGTGTAGTACAGTTGTAGTTATCAGTTTGTTTGTTTGTTTGTTTGTTTGTTTGTTTGTTTGTTTGTTTGTTTGTTTGTGTGTTTGTTTGTTTGTTTAAAAAAATATTAGCTACCTTCTGGACAGAGTCCATCCACATCCCCAAAATTAGCCATGAAATTCATTGGGTAAACTTGGGCCGCTCACTATCTCTCAGACTAACCTACCTCACATGGTTGTGGTGAAAATAATAAGTAGGGAAGAACCATGTACACCACCTTGATCCCCTTCAAAGAAAGGAAACATAATTATGTAGGTGTCACAATCACTATTGGCTATTATTTGTGATGTACTAGTCAGTGATAGCAACACACTGAAATGAAATGGACTGCCTCCAAGTCAGTTCTGACATATGGGCAAGTTTTCATGGTAAGTGGTATTCAGAGGCGGTTTACCATTGCCTTCCTCTGAGGCTGAGAGGCAGTGACCGGCCCAAGGTCACCCAGCAAGCTTTATGGCTGTGTGGGGATTCGAACCCTGGTCATAGACCAACATCTTAACCACTACACCACACTGGCTCTCAGCCTCACTCTTTTATTATTTTTTATTATTTTTATTTATTTTATTATTTTATTATATTTTATTATTGTTTTTTAAAAAGTGGCTGTGTGCTCCTCTAGTCTAGTGCACTACGCACAGAGTGCTGTTGCTTTTTTAAACAAAAGTAAAAGACAGCAGGTTTCATATCCACACTGCACCGCATAGCTGTTCCAGGAGCCATGCTATACAAACTCTGCTCTGTCCCATTGAGCAGGGGTGAGGAGAGAAAAAAAACAGTTTGGCTGTCACCCTCAGCAAGACCCCACCTGCCTACCTTCCACATTACAAAGCCAGCCCAAGACATTTTGCAGATGGCCCTCCAGCAAATTACTCCTCAACACTAACAGAATATACTGAAAGGAGGACTGGTTGAAATCCACATTCACTTCTGGACAACTTTCTGTGGCGGATGGGGCCAGAGGCAAAAGTGGGCAAAGCAATGAATGTAAATTTTACCTTTGTATACTAGGCAAGTTTCTACACACACACACACACACACGGCCCTCTCTAGCTTCCATCCAGGCAAGCACAAGGCACTATGAGAGTTCAAGGGCACATGCCAGCCAGGCAAAAACACTCAAGAAGAGTGTGAAGTGTGGTCAGTGAAGTGTTTTCCCTGGGGAGGAGGTGTGGCCTGGAAAGAGTCTAAGGGCCAGATAGAAAGGCCTGGAGAGCTGCATTTGGCCCCCAGGCCCACGATTGCCCAGCTTTAGAGGAACTTTTTTTTTCAGATCAGTATGTAGGCCAAACATAATCTACACCACAATGCTGTCTGCCTTTTCTTCCCAAAGGGCCAAAAAGATGAGTCCCCAAAACTAAAAGTACAGAGGTAGGGCCAGAGCTGAATATTTGCTATCGGGTACAATATATCCTGTGGTTTTATGTGTGCTTTATCTTCTCTTTTTACTATATTTACTCATGAGAAATTACTTGTGCAGCCTCATCTATCCATGCTGGGGAGGCTTAGGAGGAATGATTGGGGGAGGTACCTCTGCCGCCTCAGTTTGTCAGTCAGTAGGGTTACCAACTGTACTCTTTTAAGAGTACATGTACTCTTTTTGAGATAGTGCAACAGCATACTCTTACTTTTCACTTATTGAAGCCAAATGTACTCTTTTTGAAATGACAAAATGACGGTAACCCTACCAGTCAGGAGAAAAGTGTCCTCACTTTCATAGCTAATAGTTTTGTTCCCACCCCACCCCCAAAAAAACTGAATGCAGAATTACTTCTTTGAATACAACTGGTTAGTTATATGACAAGTATTTACTCTCTAAGCCAGCCTTCCCTATGGTGGCTAGGACTGGTGGAGTTACAGTCCAAAACACCTGAAGGGAAACCAGGTTAGGAAAAAGCTGAGGGAGGACTCAAGGCTGCTCAGAGTTAACATGTTCTGTGATGGGAACTCTTGCCCTTAATTCTTACAAATGTGTAGCCTGTCTGTGGTTCCTCAATGACGAGGAGAAAGTCATGCTCTTCTTTATAATATGTTCCATTAGCAGAGCTTGTTTTTGGAAACACAAGTTCTGAGACAAAGCTGTGGTGAACTTTGACACAAACTAAACCCTGGCTATAGCCTTCTAATTCTGCCAAAGCAGATACAAATAGAAGTTGTAATAATGTTGCCAAAAGTTCTCAAAGACTTGGAAGAAACTTATTGTTCTCCAAATATTTGATAGGACCTTTTGGCAATATTATTGCCAGTTCATGTGTATCTGTTTTAAGTTATGATCCATCATAGTGCTTTCTACAAACTAGGTAGAAGTATATAAATGTGTAAGTTAAAGCATTTTTTTTAAAAAATGGCATTGCAAGGACCTGTGAGCTTCCAGGATTTACAAAATGTTGAGATGTTAGTTGAGGAAGGAAAGAGAAACTGGAGGTGTTTGGGGCAAGAAGAGACAACAAGTCTGGTAAAGCTCCTAACAATTTCTAATAAGTCTCCTGGAGGGAGGAATTATATGGGCTGGGCATATGCCTGTCAAGAGGTTAAAACATACCTGCTACTTGGGATATAAACTGGTGTGTGTATACCAGTTTGATGCAATACACTGTAACACTTTGATGCAAGGCTTGCTTATAACAATTTATTTCCATTAAAAGCTGCATTGTATATATACCCTAGTGTAACTACCAACCATCATTATATTTTCTCAAAATATTATTTCTAGTATGTTAAGTTGTTTTTTATCAGCAACATTTATTTATTTATTTATTAAACGTCTTAGTCATTTTTTTCACAAAAGTTAACCCAAAGCAACTTATAATCAATAAAAAAGTTAAAACTTGTATAAAAAACAAACAAAATAAAAAGTTAAAAACACACAAATATAACAGCAGTAGAACACCCCATTCCCTAAAATACATGCATGCAGTAGGCCTCTGAATGCCAATTGGTGGGGAGCAGTAATGGCGCGAGTGTTGTTGAACTCAGGTCCTTCTTGTAGTCCTCTCAAAGGCATCTGGTTGGCCACTATGCAAACAGGATGCTAAAGCAGATGGGCCATTGGCCTGATTCAGGAGAGCTCTTCTTAAGTTTTTACATTACTGTACTGAGAACAATTTAAAGTGTTTGTGCTTGCCTGTAAAACCTGAAATGGCTTGGGTGTGAGTAAAGGTAAAGGTGTCCCCGCACTTGTAGTGCGAGTCGTTTCCGACTCTTAGGGTGACATCTTGTGACGTTTACTAGGCAGACCGTATATATGGGGTGGGATTGCCAGTTCCTTCCCTGGCCTTTCTTTACCACCCAGCATATGCCAGGTACTCATTTTACTGACCATGGATGGATGGAAGGCTGAGTGGACCTCAACCCCTTTTACAGGAGATTTGACTTCCTCCTTCCGTTGGAATTGAACTCCGGCCATGAGCAGAGCTTCGGCTGCATAACCGCTGCTTACCACTCTGCGCCACAGATAATCTTATACCTAAAGCAAAACCCGTACCCACATTAGCTTGCCTGGGCATTGAGTGGGGCTGGTCCTATTTGACAGAGTGAGATGGCTGACTCAGTCCCACCCACTTGTTAAAGTTGGCCCGTGGTAGTGAGGGAGATAACTATCTGACCCACCAGGCCAAAAAGGTTCCACACTCCTGACTTAGATCATCTGAGGAAATTTTACTGGTGAACCCATACTTTACAAAATATCAGAGGATAATGACATGAAAATAGGCATTTTATGCTATTGCCCCAGCACTCTGGAATGCCCTTCCCTCTGTCATATAGGAAGCATCATCCATCAGTTGCTTCAGATGTCTTGTGAAGACATCTTTTTGCCCAGGCTTTCCTGACTCATAAGAATGAATCATGCTATTACTAGATTTATGTTTGCATCTCTGTTTTTTACTATACTGTTTTTCTGTTTATATTATTGTACACCACTTAGAGATTTTAAATATTAAGTGCTTTAGCAATACTTTAAAATTAATAAATTAATATGTTCAAGCCATACGTGGACCTAAGAGTAGCAAAGACAAGCAAGCACCAAAGCCCCCCTCCACACCACAAATTAATTGCCTCCCCTTTTATCTTCCTGGAAGAGCACCATTAGCAGTGCTAGTAGGTGTCTACATCTGGAATTGACATTGTTGAATGAGTAAATAGGCTTTCTGCATTTTTTTTCCTAGCAGTAGCTTCCCATGTGGTGCCAGCCATATGAAGCAATTTAAAGGGACCTCTGCATATAATCTACCATAATCTGCCACTCAAACAGGTGATGATGATCACAAAAGAGACAGATAAAGGGGAGGGGGGGAACTGGGTGTTAAGGCAATTGTATTACTAATTATCTATTAACATCCTGTGTTAGCAGGTCTTGATTATTCAATTGGCAGGGCACTAAAGGAGATTTCTAGAAGAACAGTCAAACACTGTTTTTGAATAAAATGACTTTTGTCCCCTGCATTGTTTGGTTCTCACACAACACTGCAGAAAGGCTTTCTGAAGGATAAACAAATCCAGATGCATGCCAGATGCCAAGGTAGCTGGGGACCATTAAATACATCACAGAGGGCAATTCACTAGACATGGAATTACAATCAGTGCTGTCTCCCTGATGAGTACTTATGTGACGTCCATGCTTGCAAACGTGTTTGTCACATTCATGTTTTACATTTTAGGTGAAGGATTTCTAAGCTGGCGTGGGAAACGTGGCTCTCCAGGTATTGCTGGACTTCAGCTCCCATCAGCCACAGCCAACATGGCCATTGTTAGAGACTCCTCATAGTCACTCAATATCTGGAGGGCCACTGGCTTCCTCACCCCTTTCCTAAGCCAAGGCTGACCTAGGGAAAGTCTAGCATCCACTGGTTTGTATTTAGGTGGTCGTACTCAAGCAGCACTAATCAATGAAGGTTTTACTCATCATTCTAACAATTCCTCCTGAGTGAAGAAATTGGAGAGTTTATATCAAATTACCAGACAAGCATTACTTTTACATTGCACACTTCACAGGATTTTTCAAAAGCACTCCATCTACAGGACAGTTTTTAGTTCCTCTTTATTACATACCACACAGCTTATTTCCAGGTTGTTTGATGCATGATTATGAGGTAACCATGGAACTGTATTCATGCAAAGTAAATATTGTTGTGGAAAATAAATGGACTGCTTTGCTACTCACTGAGTAACACTAATCACCTAATGTCAAAAGAGTTTAATGAGGCCATGACCAGATTGTGTGTTTCCCCTTCAGATTAATTTATGGCTTTGTGAAAGATGCTTGATTGTCCTTGAGACTCATGGTTTAACTGTTCTATGAAAAAGTGAAAATCTATCCTATTAATGATCACCAGAATAAATCTTTTCTCCAGAGTTTCAAAACAACTTTTTTTTTTTAGCACCAGGGGGCGGAGAGATATGGGAAATGTTTGTGGAAGGTGAACATCCATTTGAAAATATATCTACAACAGTTCATTGAATGTTTAATTGTTATATTATTTTGTATCTGAAGAGTTCAATATTACACTTTGCTAAACTCATCACTGACCCTCAAAACTGAACTAGCTTATTTCAAAAACTAAATCTTGAATAAATATATCTGGAATGGCAAACAACTAACTGAAGTATGTGCCCATACTTTTAATCTGTCTTTTGTCTTTCTGTGAATGCATTTACTATTTCTTGGTGCAGGTGTCTAAATATCAGGGCCAAAAGCAAAATACAAGTGTCTACATAATTAGTGCAGGACTTTGGGGCAGAACTCTGGGGTCCTATTCGCCAGATTCAGCAGGAGGCTTCCAAGCATACTCACCAAATACTGAGATATAATTGAAGTAATACACATTGCTATCTAAACAGCGTGGGGTAGAGGGCATAAAACCATGAACTCCAGCATCTCAAGTTCCAATTCTAACCCCATTTACCTGGGAGTAAGCTCAATTGAATTCAATAAGACTTACTTCTGAGTAGACATGGTTAAGGTTATGTTGTAAAACTGCCTAATTAATTGTATTACTTAAGAGGTCACCAATGTTGTACATGAGAGTGCCCATGTGTCTGCAAAGGCATTCTGTTGTAACCAATATAATATTCTATGGTATTTGCTTGGTTGTGGAGTGGGTGTGGTGCCCAAGACAGTTTATCCAGTTTGTGAATGTGCCCATAGTTCCCTACAGTACTGTGTTGTTGTTGTTATTAAATTGCATTTTACGTATGTCTCAAGATAGAATAAGTATTTTTGATGTAAGTTGTTTCCAAGTCTATTTTAATCAATTAGCTGATTTGCTCTGATATTCTTATCTTCTTACCTCTGAGCTCTGTGGGAGAAGGGCAGGATTTATAAGTGGTAAATAGTGTCAATTCAGCTGGCCAAGAAGGTGCAATGCGGACATTCAACAAGAATGTTCAAGTATTTTGGTCCATATTCCAACCAACTAAGAGTTTTGTATAACTCCCAAACCTATCGATTCACCAACAGATGCTGGTTCTAAAGAAAGCACCGCCCCAAGCTTATTCTAGGTAATAATATCCAGTTGGTGCCTGTGCACCAGCATTTTTGAGCCAGTGGGAGGTGTCCACTAATGGAAGAGGAAGGGTGGTCATTTATTTATTTATTTATTTATTTATTTATTATACTTGTATACCGCCCCATAGCCGAAGCTCTCTGGGCGGTTTACAGTAAACATTTTTGCTGATTCCTCTCCCCTTCCCCAGCCCACAGCACTTATTGCCCTCAAAATCTGCTGTGGAGGGTCTCCTAGAACAGACTGGGGAGGGTGGCACTGCAGGCTGCAGGGGGGGGTTACAAAAATCCCTCACACACTCTTCTATCAGTGGTTTGCCTCCACTGGAGCAGCAGAGCAAGGAGCACCAAGTGGATTCCACCCTCTGTGCTTCTGGGTCTCCAGATATTGAATGATGCCTTTTCAAAACAGGTACTGAAGTTAAATAGCACTTTAAACACTCAGCTGCGTCCTCAGTGTTTGTAGGAGATTAAGTTCAGAGTTCATTGTGTTGTCTGTCATTTTCAAGATTAGATAATTTAGCTAGGCTCCTACAGGCAGTGTAAAAGTCTCTGTATTTATTGACTGTCTGGAATTATTATCAAAGCTTCTAAACCCCATTGACACCTTGTAAACAAAAATCCCATTATTTTAGTAGGCCCGATAAGATTTTACATGGAGCTTACATTTGTGTTATGATTGATGTTGCTGTTTAAGATGCTAGAATAATCGAGATCAATATGATGAATGGGTGCAGATTTCATTAACAGCTATGGGTGTTTTCACACATGAGGCTTAAAAACTATTTTATTTATTGCCTTAATTAGCTTATACAGTGTGACATAAAGCCTACATCGATTAGAGTAGTAATTGCCACACAGTCTGCCCAGGCACCCTAGCATGTTGTGAGAGTAATTAATTAATTAATTAATTAATGCCAGAGTGTGGAACCTTTCTCGGCCTGAGGCCATTAGGCTGCCCCAGGTAGCAGATACAGGGGAGGGAAGGGGGAGTTGTTGCAGGACAGAGTTGTATATGGTGTGTGACCTGCTCTGCACCATCTAAGCTAGCCCTCTGCTTTCATCAGTGTTGAATTAAGATTCAGCTGCCAGTCTGGGTAGATTTTATACATAAAATAGAAGAGGGCACTATCTTTCCTTTGCCTCAGGCAGCAAAGTGTTTTGGGCTAGTCCTGGGACAAGTACATGTAGAAGTTCTCTGGTTTGGTCCCTGGCATGTCCAGCTAAAAGGACCACATAGCGGGGTGATGCCATGTGTCTGGACTAGATTAGCTTGGGCCATTGAATTTCTCCCGATGTAGGGATGTAGCAGAATTAACTAAACACTGATTATGATTATGTCTCTACCCAAATTATTGTTCAGGAATTGCCTCCTAATCAAGAGGTAACGTTGACCGAGGCAAAGACTGGACACTGCTCAGGGTGAGTAATACCAATGTCTAAACACTCTAAAACAGGACATAGTGCCCTCCTGGTGTTGTTGGAATACAACTCCCACCATTCCTGATCATTGGCTACCCTGGATGGACCTGATGGAAGTTTAAGTCCAACAAACCTGGCGTCCAGTATGGTGCAATGGTTAAAGTGTTGGACTAAGACCGGGGAGAACCGGGTTCAAATTCCCACTTAACTGTTAAGTTCACTGCATGACCTTTGGGCCAGTCACAATCTCTTGGCCTAACCTATGTAACAGGGTTGTTGTGGGGATCAAATGTGTGAAGGGTACCATTTACACCATTTTGAGCTCCTTGGAGAAAGGGTGGGATATACATTTTGTTATTTATTTATGTATTTATTAGATTTATATCCCACCTTTCCTCCTAGAAGAATCCTGCGGTGGCAAACAAAAACACTAAAACACTCTAAAACATCTTAAAAACAAAAGACTTAAAACATATTAAAACAAATAATCTTTAAAACCATCTTTTTAAAAAAGCTTTTAAAACATCGAAAAAAGTAATTCCAACACAGACACAAATTGGGATAAAGTGTCTACTTAAAAGGCTTGTTGAAAGAGGAAGGTCTTCAGTAGGCACCAAAAAGATAACAGAGATGTTGCCTATCTAATATTTAAGGGGAGGGAATTCCAAAGGGTAGGTGCCACAACACTAAAGGTCCACTTCTTATGTTGTCCAGAACAGATCTCCTAATAAGATAATATATGCAGAGCATAGTGATAATAAATGAATAATAAACATCTAGAGAGCACCAGGTTGGCCACCTTGCTCTAAACAGAAAATGTTTAGGGAAGGGGTTGCCAACCCAGCACCTCTGGGTGCCCTGGTGACCACAAAGGCTGCTATTCAAGCCCATGGGCAAGGACCCTGGACTCTGAGCTTTTGATTTTTTAAAAAAAGTATCTAGTCCTCCTAAAAAAAGTTATAAAGCAATTCCAACAAGGAAAAATGGGGGGAAACAACAGAAGAAGCCAATGTGGCTTCACAAAAAGCTTAGAGCGGACATGAAAACAAAAAAGGACACATACAGGAAGTGGAAAGGCCGGGCCACAAAGGAAGAGTACAGGCAGGTATCACGGAATTGCAGGGATGGTGTCAGGAAGGCTAAAGCTGAGAATGAGCTGAGGCTAGAGAGGGATGCTAAAAGCAACAAAAAAGCTTTCTTCAGGTATGTCCATAGTAAAAGACAGAGAAAATAAATGGTGGCACAGCTACTCAATGAGGATGGCAAAATGATAACAGATGACAAAGGCAGAAGTGCTCAATTCCTACTTTGGCTCAGTCTACTCCCAAAAAGGGATCTGTGACCCTCCCAGGAAACATGAAGTAGAAGAGGCAGGATTGGAGCTTGAGATTGATAGACAAATGGTCAAGGAATACCTACTCACTTTGAACGAGTTCAAATCGGCAGGGCCCGATAAACTGCATCCTAGAGTATTGAAAGAACTGGCTGAAGAACTCTCAGAACCACTGTCTATTATCTTTGCAAAATCATGGAGGACTGGTGAAGTGCCGGATGACTGGAGGAGAGCTAATGTTGTCCCTATCTTCAAAAAAGGGAAAAAGGAGGAACTGGGGAACTACAGACCAGTCAGCCTAACATCAATCCCTGGGAAAACTCTGGAGCAGATTATAAAGCAGTTAATCTCTAAAGGTAAAGGTGTCCCCGCACTTATAGAACAAGTCGTTTCTGACTCTTAGGGTGATGTCTTGCGACGTTTACTAGGCAGACCATATATAAGGGGTGGGATTGCCAGTTCCTTCTCCGGCCTTTCTTTACCACCCAGCATATGCCGGGTACTCATTTTACCGACCACGGATGGATGGAAGGCTGAGTGGACCTCGACCCCTTTTACCGGAGATTTGACTTCCTCCGTCCATTGGAATCGAACTCCAGCTGTGAGCAGAGCTTCGGCTGCGTTACTGCCACTTACCACTCTGCGCCACGGAGGGTCAATCTGTAAGCAACTTGAAAACAATGCAGTGATTACTAGGGGCCAACATGGATTTATGAATAACAAATCCTGCCAAACTAATCTTACCTCATTTTTTGACCAGGTAACCTCCCTTGTAGACTGTGGGAATGCTGTGGATATAATATACCTCAACTTCAGCAATGCTTTTGACAAAGTGCGCCATGATATTCTGATTAGCAAGCTAGCTAAATGTGGGCTGGATGGAACAACTATCCGGTGGATCCACAGTTGGCTCCAGAATCGTACTCAAAGAGTGCTTATCAATGGTTCCTTCTCAAACTGGGTGGAAGTAACAAGTTGGGTACCACAGGGCTCGTTCCTGGGCCCAGTGCTCTTCAACATTTTTATTAACAACTTGGATAAGGAGGTACAGAGCACGCTTATCAAATTTGCAGATGATACAAAATTGGGGGGCATAGCTAATACTGTGGAAGATAGAAACAAAATTCAAAGGGACCTTCCTTTTTTTCTGGCAACCAGGGTGCATCTTTCCTATGGTGGGTTCATCTCAGATCAGGTACTCCCTAGAAGTAATTTTCTGCAAATAATACTACACAGTAAGTGCAAGTGGATGTTAAAGAATCCTCTCCCCAAATGGCAAATGTAAAATATGAAAACTTTGCAAAGAGGTTTAGGTGTGTTTCCCGGTATGCAGGACCTAAAGTCAGGCACTCAGTGGTAGACATGTCTACTCAGAAGTAAGACTCTTTTATATTTTCATCATTTGTACACAATCCTATTTCAAAATCAGATTTACTTATTTCAAACCCATACATTTTCTTGTCCATTTTATATCTTTCTAACAATTGTAAATAGGCAAACCATTGAAAACTATATCCTTCCTTTGTCAGTTGTTCTCTCTCTTTCATTATATATTCTCCATGTACATTTTCTAATAGTTCTTGATAAGTTAACCATTTCTCTTTTCCAGCCATTTCTCTTCTGTAAAACGCTTCTTGACTTGAGACACATAATGGTATTTTCGAATAAAACCTTGGTTTATATCTATTCCATATTTTCAACAGAGGACGTCTTATAAAATGATTGTTAAAGTCTACATTTACTTTTACTTTGTCATACCATAGATATCCATGCCATCCCCACTTCAAATTATGGCCCTCCAAATCCAATAGTCTTTTATTCCTCAATAAGATCCATTCCTTTATCCAGACTAGACAGCAGGCAGCAAAATAAAGTCTCAGATTTGGTAATCCCAGTCCTCCTCTTTCTTTGGCATCTTGTAGTAGTTTAAATTTAACTCTTGGTTTTTTTCCTTGCCATACAAATTTAGAGATATCTTTTTGCCATTGTTTAAAAGGTAAATCAGAGGATATTACAGGTATTGTTTGAAACAAAAACATCATTCTTGGTAATACATTCATTTTTATCACAGATATTCTACCCATTAATGACAATTGTAGTTTATCCCATCTTAGCAAATCTTTCTTAATCTCTGTCCATAATTTTTCATAATTATTATGAAACAACTTTGAATTTTTATTTGTCATAATGATACCTAAATATTTCAACTTTTTCTCTATTGTAAAATCTGTCTTGTCCATTAACTCTTTCTGTTCCCTTAAAGTTAAATTTTTCACCAACATCTTTGTTTTTTGATTGTTGATCTTAAATCCTGCTAGCGGTCCAAATTCTTTTAATTTGTCCATCAATACATTAATTCCTTCCAAAGGGTTTTCTAGTACAATTATCAAATCATCAGCAAATGCTCTCAATTTATATTCTTCTTTTTTTATCTTTAATCCCGAATATAATTGCGAAAATGTATAAACTCTTACTGAAAATGGATATGGAGGAAGAACAAGTAAAAGAGTGTATGGTAAAGTGGGCAAAAAATTTTGGTTATAACATACAAATGGATCAATGGGAAAATATGTGGAAAAAAGGCTTGAGATTTACACTATGCTATAATCTTAAAGAAAATTTCTATAAAATGATGTACCGTTGGTACATGACTCCAGAAAAGTTGTCAAAAATGTATAGTAATGTTTCTAATGTTTGTTGGAAATGTAAACAACAAGAAGGATCATTTTATCATATGTGGTGGCTGTGTAAAAAGGCAAAATCATTTTGGGCACAGATAGGTAGGAAGATGCAAAAAATTCTAAAGATAAATATTCAGTCAAAACCAGAATTTTTTTTATTGGGTTTTATGGATAAACAAATAGAAAAGAAATATGGAAGAATAATATTATATATGATTACGGCAGCAAGATTATTATATGCACAAAAGTGGAAAATGGAATCAACACCAACAACGGAAGAATGGCTATTGAAATTAATGGACTTAGTAGAAATGGATAAATTGACATGTCTACTTAGAGAAAAATCGACAGATACATTTCTTAAGGAATGGAAACCTCTCTTAGACTTTTTGTTGAAAGATCAAAATAAAATGATGATATTGGGATTTGACGATTAACTAAGACAGCCTATGGAGAAAAGTGATCCTGTATGTATACATTAAGGGACAGGTTTGATGTATATTATATACTTATAGCTGATCTGCGACAAATCGGAAGTCAACTATTTTATTTTTATTTTTTTTGTTGTATTGTTATGTTTTTTGACTTTGTTTTGTTTGTCTTTTGAAAAATTTGAATAAAAATTATTAAAAAAAAAGAAGTAAGACTCTTTGTGTTTAATGAGGCTTACTCCCAAATAAGTGGGTATAGGCTGGCAGCCTAGGCTTTGCTTTAGGCCTGGAGACTCATGGGTCTGATGTTAGTGGGACAATGAATCCACTCCAGGTTTTAGTTTGAGCTTTCAATGAGCTCTCCAAGGTGCTGAAACCTATGCCCAAAACAGGATTCACTGCCCCACTGGCATCAGAGCCATCAGTGTCCACAGCTTGGCCTTGGGGAAAACAGGGGTTTTGTGCCTTTAACAGATGTTATCACCACAATCATGTTCAGAAGTTATTTCAGATTGAATGCATTTAGGAATTGAAGTGTCAGCTGATTATATTACTTTGTAAGTATGAATGAAACCAACAAAACTTGCAGAAATGTATTTGTAAGGGAAACTCAAGAGTTTTCATACGCTTCACTTACTTCCAGGAGACATAGTTACTACAGGCAATAAAATGTTCTTGTTTTATTACCAAAATCTAAGTTTTTTTAGCTTTGTTGTTTAGTTATATATTGAATTCATGGTCTTGAGCAGATAAAAGGAAAACCACACTGAAAAGCCATAATGCTTGTTCAAAAAGAGATTAGGTGAGAGATTGTGGTGCTGGGCTTTTTAATATTTTCACTGTCAACTGAAAATGAGTTTTTAGAGAAGAGGTTAGACTAAGTATGCTGTACAAAGTTATTAAGCAAGATACTGTAAACGCCTTTTATATATGATTCATATCTGAGACCACAGGAGTTTCTGTGGTATGGAGGTTAAACAGCTTGCATGTAGAAGATGCATATCTACCACAGCTCCTGTTTACAGTTTTCTGTACCTGGGTGAAGCTGGGGTCCAGTTTGCAACAGAGTGCTATGCAATGTACTAAATATAATTTATAAAGCTCTGCATAGCTTGTGCCCCAATTGCTGTCTCTATGCATATATTCTCAGGAGTAAGTCCCACTGGATTCAGTGGTGCTTCTTTTCAAAGAAGTATATATAGAACTACAGACTTAGAGACCAATGTCTCCATAAATTTTGTTTGGAGATTAATTTTTACTTTGCTTTCAGAGATTCATCTCCTTAAAGGAGATGTGAGGGCAATATCTAAAAAGACCCATCTCTTTGAAACTAGTCCATCACAGTCCTCCTTCCTCCCTCCCTTTCAAAAATGGTGCAAGATTTATTGATACAAGCTAACTCCCCTGGATAGCTCCCAGCTGGATTGGCCTTTGACTTGTTTCAAGACCCAATTTAAAGTACTGATGATGACCTTTAAAGCCTTTTATGGTTTGACACCAGGTTAGCTGAAGAACCATCTTCTGTTGTATGAAGGATCTGAAGGACCACCTTCTTCCATATAAACTTGCCCCTTGCTAAGGTTGTAGCAGAGGCCATCTTATCATCCTGACATCCCTCCTTTCTGGGACAAGCGTGGGGACCTTCTCAGTAGTCATCTCTTGGCTCTAGAACTCCCTCCAAAGGAAGACTTGTCTTGCCCCTTCTCTAGTGGCTTTCCACCATATGGTAATACCTTTGGTTAAGACACTTGCCAGTCCTGTTTTATTAAGCACATGCATCTAAGAGGGTTCAACACTTCATATTTGTTAACATAAAGTTTCAACAACAACAAGATGAAAAAGTTTCTCAGGCATCACATTCCTTCCAATCTCAGATAATGTAACTAAAAGTAAAATCCCACATCCACTCAAATTGACTGAATGGATTAGCTATTGGATTATCAATTTTACTTTACCATCTAGCCCACTTAAGGGTTCTGGACACTATTTTGTGAGATTTTGGTGGACCTAAAAAGATGTTGGCATAATATGGGTTTTAGTTCTTTATGAGAGATCTAAATGTATTAGAGTAGGTGAGACAACTTTGGTATTCTTGGGCCATGCCATGCCAGTGGTCTGGTAGTTGGTGTTTGCCACATAGTATGATACCCCTCACAGATCCTTGGACTCTGTAATAAAGTCTCTCATATAAGAAAGTCTCAGCTGAGAAATGACATACAAAACCCAAAGAGGGATGTAAAATTAAAGTGTAATAGAGATCATTTAAAATACTTTTCCTTATGGAATGATGTGTGGGAGAAATGTTTCATTACATCATTATTAGAATTTAGTAGGAGCCAGAAAAAAATATTTTTAAGCCCGAAAGCTGTTCCATGTACCACCATTTGACCAGTCCAGTCTGTGAGAAGTTTAGCATATTTGTTTCCCCATGCTTGCCCGAGTAGACTGGGGAATCTGTGGCCCTCCAGATGTTGTTGGAGTCTAACTCCCCTCAGCCCTAGTCAGCCCTAAGCAATGATAAGGATGATGGCATTTGTAGTCCAGAAACATTTGGAGGGCCAGAGGTTCCACATCCCTGGCTTATAACAATCTGGGCCATGTCTTATATGACTAAAGCTTGTGAACTTAGTAAAAGTAAGGGAAGAAAGACAGTAAGATAACTGATTCATTCAAAGTTCAAGTGGTGTTTTTCGTTATAGTTCAAGATCTGGTGCAACTTTTTTATTGCTGGTGTAATTTAATCATGTAAAAATCAAACATTACAAACTATGTTATAGTGATGATAAGGCTATGAAGAAATATTATATTGGTGCTGTGATGACTAACCAGTGCCCCTCCAGATGTTGTTGGACTCCATCCCTCATAAGTTCCAGTGAGGGTGGCCAGTTGTCAGAGATGATGGAATCTGGGAGTACTACAACACCTGGAGGACCATAGGGTGACCACCCCTGCATTAGTGTATAAAGATATAGGACATCCTTCTCCAGCCTGGTGCCCCCTTTCATCTTTCATCAACTTTCATCAGCTGTCTGGAAGGCACCAAACTGAGGAAGGTTAACACAGGGAGAGTATACGTATTCTAGTTAGCTTAAATATATATTCTCACTTTTATTGTCTATTTAATTTCATTCTCCATTTTTATTATAATTTTATTCAGTATTTATGATTTATTTAGTTAATGTAGCAGTTAAGAGCCACTAATGTTAATAGATTGCCTTTGGTTAGTGTATGTTTTTCTGTGATCATAGTCTGATATCTTCAGTTATGGTTTCATATCCTACTTTGGAGAGTCAGCATGAGCTGGAGCACAGTACTGGGCTAGATGGGCCAATGATCTGATTTAGCAAAAGGCAATTTCGTACATTCAAGCATATTTTGGCAGAGCAACCATTTTATCCTGGCTATGAATCTAGATGGAACATATGCCCTATTCGTAATCATGTGCCAGAACCCCAGACTTATTCATTCCTATCTAAGGTATCCAATACTGTTAAAAATAGCCAGAAGTGAAATCTACTCCCCCAGACAAATCTGGATACATCTTTATCATAACTAGTCAGATTTTTAGCATATAAAAATTTTGCTTCTCTGCTTTAAATATAGCCCTTTTTGTCAAAGCATTTGATTGTCTTGGAATGCAGTCGCTTTCTTTAGGTAGTAAATAATAACCTCTTAAACAATTTGGAACTTTCAATGCAAAGTCCTTTTTAATAGGCTTGCAACCTTATAGCATCATTAAGAGCACTTCAGTTTTTACTTTTTTTAGTGCCGAGATTTATTAGAACACAGTAAAAGTTCCAGTCTGGACAGACACACACACACAAACATACACACAAACTTTACTTCAGTTTATAGAGGAGCCTTTTCTTGAGAGAGATTAGAACTAGCATGATATGAGATAGAATCAAAGAATTCCATCTTTTTAATTAGTCTGTTAAAGGCAGGAGCCCCTAATACAAATATTTAACTGTGCAGTTGTGCACCAGTGCTCTAGTCATCAAGGAGAAATTTATAGGCAGCTCGAAAGCCACTTGACAATTATTTCCTTGGGTTATGACTTCTCAAATTGCTGTTTATTGCCAATAGCACTATATCTGGACATAAATAAGGTTCATGGGATTAAGGCACTGTCTATGTTAAAATGTTTAATCTTCACTTTACATGAGTTATGTTAATGGAAGGCTTTTCTTTGTGTTCAGGTAGTGGTTTCAAGTCAAGTTAGCTATTTTTATACACACTAATGAATCACTAGTTAAACAACCTTTTTGATTAGAAGCCAGATTTGTCTTGTTACCTGGTGGTTTATGTTGCGGAGGGAGCATTGATCCTTTGCTGAAAGATGTTGAGGAAAATCCAGTTTGGCTATTTAATTATATAGTGACAAAGACATACCTCATCAGCACTGATTTAAACATTTGGAACACTGGCTGATACAGTAAACAAAAACAGCCACTTTTCTTTTGCTGGTTGGTTCATCCTCATGCAGGATTGCTTCTCCATGCCTGAATACTACTTTATTTCCTTGCTCAAAAATGCCTCACCCATTTAATAGGATTGACCAAATAATAGGTATGAGAGTATACAAGCAATATTTGACATTGTCATCCAAATAAAACACCTACTTGTCAGGAGCATATGTGAAGGAAGAGATACCACAAATCCTAAATGGAATTAACAAGGTTTCTCACAGTTTGGAGGGGGGGAAAGCTGTTAATGAAGGAACAAATAACACAATTAAGCTTCACAGCACATAGGAGCTTTTAAGTACATAAAAACACTTGTCTGGCTAGGATCTAGCTAGTCTGCCATTTATTCAGCACGTAGGAGCTCTTAGTACATGAAAACATTTGTCTAGCTAGGATCTAGCTAGTCTGCCATTCAGTCTCCAGAGGCTAAGGAGATGCCTCCAAGAAGCTTGCTTTTGACTTTCAGGCATCAAAGACTTTGTGTGTGTGTGTGCTGACAGGCCTATGCAGATGTTTAAAATGTTTTTGAGTAACTATTCATTTTAATGATTGTTTTGTACAGTTTTGAATGTTTTTTGCTACTTTATATGGCCCTGATGTTTTGTGACATGGCTATATAGCAATACTTTTATTAAATAAATAAATGATGGTGAAAGCCATCCCATATTGTTTATCCTTAATGTCTGATACTAGAGAGCCAGTGTGGTGTAGTGGTTAGAGTGTTGGACTACCCTGGGACACCAGAGTTTGAATCCCCACACAGACATGAAGCTCACTGGGTGACCTCGGGTCAGTCACTGCCTCTCAACCTCAGAAGAAGGCAATGGTAAACCACCTCTGAATACCGCTTACCATGAAGACCCTATTCATAGGTTCGCCATAAGTTGGAATAGACTTGAAGGCAGTGCATTTCCATTTCAGTGTCTGATACTTAGGGATATACTGCCTCTAACCATGGAGGGCCATTTAGCTATCATGGATAACTGATGCACCTATCTCCATAATGTGTGTAGGGGAGATTGTTCCCTTTGTTCCCTCTCTCCATACTGTGCATACTTTTTACACTTTTCTCATGCCTCCCTCATTCCAATTAACTTTTTTTTTCAAAGCAACCAATACTGTCCTTTTAGCCACTTCTCAAAAGAAAGAAGCTCCATTAATTAATTAATATCAAATACCTTCATGTAATCACATATATAGGTAGCAGACCATTGGAGAAAAACCGGTATGATGAATCAAAATGTACATGCAGGGAACTCAAAGTCATGTCAGCAGTTATGACTGCACTCTTCCTGGGTAAATATTCAGAGACTGATGGCTGCACTGCCAAGCTACAAAATGGTATTGCAGCCCAGCAAAATAATTTCTGAGATCACTGACAGAGAGTCTGTTGTACAGCCAGAATGTGGTTGCTATTAGGTTTATTTAACACATTTGTACCTCACCTTTCCTCCACAGAGCTCATAGAAGATGTACATGTCTCCAACCCCTTTTATCCTTATCCATTTATTCTTACATCAGGGATGGAGGACCTGTGGCACTCCAGACTGCAAGTTCCATCATCCCTTATTATTACTGGTTAGGACTAATGAGACTGATATGGAAGGCCATAGGTTTCCCATCTCTGCCTTACAATGCTGTGAGGTAGGTTCGGCTAAGAGATAGTGTCTGGCCCAAGGTTACCCACCAAACTTTATGACGTGAGGATTTGAACCTGGATCTCCCTAGTCTAGCCATACTGGTTCCCTAGTTCCTGTTTTTTGAGCTGTAGAGTGTCTTATCACTTCCACTTATTTCTCCTTTTTCTGCTTTTGACCATTGGCAACTTAGAATAAAGATAAAGCTCAGATGCCTGAAAAAGGGTGGAGCAGACACTGAAGAATACATCTAATGTCCCTTACAATTTTACATCACAAATACACAATGCGTTTGTCTGAATAAGTTACATTTACATGACAGCTGAGGAATAGAACATATGAAACAAATGTGACATTTTTGTCCAATACCCAGTGAATTTTAATATCCACTTGACTAATGGCAGCTTGTGATATTGTCAATGAAGAAGCCAAAGTAATAGGAAGAAGCCTTCTTCCAGTAGACCAAGGCTGACCAGTTGAAGGCTTGCAGACAATATCCAAAACCCCACAGCAGGTGTATCTGGCCATCTAGTAGCCCAACGAACTTTTAATCACAGTGTGATGAGATGCTGTTTGCCTACAATTTCATTGGTAAGTAAACAAGACATGTTTTCAAGTTTTAGGAAATACTAAGGTGTTCCACACTTGAATGCTGTACCTCTCTTTTTATTTCATATGCAATATGTAAGTGTACTTAGCTATATATAATGCTGTGCCTGAGTGCATGTGCTCCAAGTACTATAAAGTGCTGACTGCTGTGTTAGCACCTACCACCTGAGGCAATGGCCTCACTCTGCCTAACAGTAGGGCCGATCCTGTCCTTGCCTCAAGAGGTTTATCATATAAATTTGGACATTGCAGGGGAGAAACAGCAGAGGGAGGAAGAGGCAAGGATGACAAGACAAAAGCAAGCAACACAGTTACATGTACTCAGAGATTGGGTGCTTCCAACACTAGGCATTTAGTGTGGAATGACCATGCTTGGTTCATCTACATCTGTTTTGTATGCAGAAGGTCTCAGGTTCATTCCCCAGGTAGGTCTAGGAGAGACCCCAATCTGAAATCCTGGAAAGCTGCTGCCAGCCAGTGTAGACAATACTGAGCTCTGTATAAGGCAGCTTCCTAGGTTCCTATGACAAGGTCTTCAACCAATTACCATCTATGTTTCCTGTTATTCCATCTTTTGTCAAGCTGCAGAGAGTCTGTCTTTTCATCTTCTATTTTAGATAGATGGAAGTGTAGCACAATCTCAGCAGTTGTAGATGCCCTGAGAGCAGAGGTGGGGAACCTCAGGGCCAGGGGCCAAATGTGGCCCTCTTAGCCTCTCTGTTTGGCCCTTGAGGATCTCCCCAGGCTACACATTAGGCTTTCAAGGAGGTGCCCCAAAGCCATGGCTTGGGATTCAGTTCAGAGAGCACGCAAGCCTCTCTGTCTCTTCCCAGCTTCACCTAGACTCACACTAACACAGAGAGACCACTTCCTAGCCCAGCCAGGTGAGGAGGGCCTCTCTCCTGAAAAAGTTGCTATGGTACACACTGCTTTTCTCACCAAATCCTTACGCATGTTAATGGGGCCACTTGACAAACTTGGCTGAACTCATTAGCCTATGAAAGGAACTAGTTTGACGAATGGGGCAGGTTTCTTTGCTACCACTCCACCTGTACAGATTCCAAATCAGAAGCTGGAAAGAGGGTCCAAAGACACCATCTATCCCAACCTCCCAATCCTATAACAATATGTTAACAGCAACACCTTGGAGATGGCTCAGTAGATAATCAGCAGCCAGTGCAGTTCCTTCAGTACAAGGACAATGTGTGTACAGTGAGGCACTTCATTCAGTAAGCTGGCCGTCAAATACTGCACAAGATGCAGTTTCTGAACCAACCTCAAGGATAGTACCACATAGAGCATGTTACAGCAATCCATATATAGCTATGGATAATATAGACCTATTCATTTATTATTTGATTTATATCCCACCCTTCCTCCAAGCAGGAAACCTATAATGTCAAATGGGACAGATAAGTGGGACAAGGCAATAGAGAGCTTTCAAAGTAAGACTAAAAAGTTATGCAGGATGAGAACACAGATCCGAAGCTGTCCAAGCAAACCCGGTGGGTACCTTTTCCCCTTTGGTGTTCTACAGACTACTGATAAGGGATCAATCCTGGGTAAGAGCATGGAATACTTGTTGTGCATAAAATGCAGGGCCGGTGCCAGTGGGCAGTCAGGTTAGACCCTGGCTGAGGGGCGCCTCCTTAGGGTGGGATGGTGAAGCTCTCGCTCGGTGAGCCACAGCAGTGTTGGGCATGGCAGCATCAGGTTGCAGGATTCAAAGACCCTATGCTGCTGTGGATCACAAAGCAGGAGCTCCCATGGACCCTATCCCAATGCAGATGGTGTGGGGCAAGCCCACCAGCCCCACCTACCTTTCGTATCAGCACATCAGCACAAATGTCTTGCGCGGTCCGCTCACAGGTCTGCCATCACCCAAGATGGCAGTAGGGGCTTCCTTAAGGGTTTACACCTCCACCAGCATCTTGGGTGATGGCAGGCATGCATGTGGATGCACTGACACAACAGATAGGTGGGGTGGGTGGGGGTGTTTGGCCTTATGGCACTGTGAGCCCGGGGCAGGCTGGTGCCAAGGGCCCAGTCATGCCTGGCACTGGTCGTAATAAAACAGAAGCAGAAATGCAAATGCTTCAGAGGCCACCAACAGGGTGGACAGGAGGGGTCAGCACAGTGGGGTGGTGCTGCAGAATCACTCTGCTAGCACTGTTGTCTCTGCCGCTTATCAAGACAGTGCAGAGATAGTGCAATGAGGTCAGGGCTGTATCGATGCAGCAGTAAAGCCAATGTTTCCGCTGTTGTGCTCACACAGTCCCAATCTTGCTGCCACCCTACTCTGCCCTGCCACCTCCCAGAACGTGGCAGCAGCAATGCTGATATAGAGGAGGTGGCTCTGTGGCACCACCATACTGCACCAGCTGCTCCTGAGGGCAGATCAATTGAGAAACCTTTTTTTAAAAAATAAACTTAGTATGTGTAGAAGAGATGAGGCACTGAAGGGTAGGAAGAGGAACTGCCAGCACAATAGTTACAGAGATGAAGTTCTTCGATCCACAATGCGGAAGTGATTCTATGGCTTGTCAGTAGTTGTGGCACAATAAGAAAGGCACCAACAAACGTGGTAAATTGCTTAAGACAGCCATGTATGAGATGCATCATCACCTCTTTTGTAGATAGGAAGGCCACATTTACCAAGCTGCGAAAGGAAGCACTTTGTGGATAGACCTTAGAACTGTGTGGTTTATATCACACTTGGTGTTCAACAACAAACCATAATCTCCATACAGTCTTCTCTCTGAAGTCTTCAGCAGGAAGCGACTGTAGTCTGCCATTTCAATTTTTTCTGCCGATTACATTTGTATCCCAGCCTTGCTGCTCCCATCTCAGAATTCATGAAGGAAAAGGCTTCTTTGAAAGCACTCCCAAAGCCACCATTTATTTGCTCAGGGGTGCCATTTAGGGGGGACCTGGGGGCCATTCTCCTTTTCCCTGGTGTTTCCAACTAGATGTGATTATTCCCCAAGAGCACCCATAATTCTGGATAACTCACTGGTTCTACCATCAGAGTAACTATGCGTATAAATCAATAAATGGGCTGTATATTGTATTTCTTTCTGGACAACCCTCCGGGACTGCATACCAATGGTCCGCAGGGCCAGAGGCAACAGTGGGTGGAGCAACAAATGTATATTTTGTGATGTACAGGAGGGTCGTTTCTACAAACATGAACACAGACATCCCTCGCCTCTATCCACACAAGTAAGAAGCATTATCAGAGTTCAAGGATGCATTCTGGCCAGGGAAAAACATTTGAGGAGAGAGCAATGCAGGGAGAGTAAGGAGTGTGGTTGGAGAGAGTGGGTGTGCCTTAGGGGGAATCCCGAGGGTCAGATAAAGAGGCTTGGGGAACTGTATTCAGCTCCCAGGCCTTAGGTTCCTCACTCCTGCCTTAGGAGTTTCAAAAGAAAAGGGTTGGGGAAGGTGAATGGGAAGTGGAGGTGATCAGCCAAGGGGATGGAGCAGCAGAGGATGAAAACTCAATGGCTGGGGTCATGTCAGGACACAGGATCACCAACTAGAATGGCGGAGTAGGCCAGTCCCACCTACTGAAATCACTGACAGGTAGGAATGGGGGAGAAATTTGATTCAGTTCACATTTAAAGACAAACCTACCTAATTCAACATTTACAAGACAATATGCAAACTGAGACACAGCCACCTTTTGAAATTTGCACTTCTTTGAATTTTGCAATGTAGTTCTCCAGCCAAGTAGTGTGTACAACTATATATATACCAGGGTAAGTGTAAATATAGCTGCATATTTCAATGAAAATGACATGCAAAACTGCATTATATTAGGGAAAATGTTTCCCAAAAGTATGTATACTAGGCAAAATTGCATACAAAAATGTGTGTATTAGGAGAAATTCACACTAAAATGCTGATGAATTATCATGAGGGTTCTTTAAAAAAAATGCAAATAGATGTGGAAATGTGGATTAATGAATGCAAGCTCGGAAACATGAGAGAGAGGAACTGAAATTGATATATTTGCCCATTCCTACTGACAGGTCACCCAGGTGCCAACCTCAGCCCCATCTCATATTTCTCTGGCCAGAAGCAACATCCTTTGACCTGCTGGTAGCTCATGCACCAAATGCCATCAACCAATGTAGACCCCTTCTGGTCCCAATCATGCTAGCCCTGGTTCAGACAGATAATTTAATTTGGGTGTATGGTTGGCGCTTCCTTTTTGAATAGGAGAGCCATGCAGGTGGATCTGGGGGACCTGTGGACAAGAATGAAGGTGCACAGACTGGAACTACTCTCCAGGATAAGGAGCAAAATGACTCCCAGCACCATGCAAAACTGGATTTAGGTTTGAGAGGATCCTCCTGTGCCCCCTGTGATGTCCCTGTATATATAATACTGTAAATATGGTAAGTGCGGGTTTATTAGAGTATATGTGGTAAGTAGACTGAGTGAGGGGGGGTACATGGGTTGGAATGTTGGAGAATGTTGTGTGATGTTTGGCTGAGTGTTTGAGTGTCTGAAGGTATAAATGAGCGGATGACAGCTGAAAGGGGGTTCCCTTGGTTCTGTGGGCTGGTTTTGGAGAGGGTTGTAGGATGGATTGGATTAGGCAGGTAATGAGGCAGGTTATTGATGACTAAGAAACATAAAGAGTAACACATCTTATGAAACCACACACGCTTGTTGACTAAACCTTTAAGTAATCTTGTTATTCCCTGTGTATATAAATAAATATTTCTTGGTTTACCAAAACACCTGATCCTTGGCTGGGCTTTCACAGACCAGAGGGGTGGGCAGGGCATATACCAAGGTTGGGAAACAGTATCAATGGTGGCAGCAGTGAAGAGATAGTGTAACATCATTAGGTATCCGGAACAACCCAGGGCTGTAATCTTTATAGGCACAAAGATACAAGGGGGTTGAGGCCTGTAAGTGCACCCAGACACAATGTAGCAATAAGCCAGGAGGAGATGAAGGCACAGTCTCAAGGCAATATTGTTTACAGGGAGTGTCTGGTGGTGCTGCCTAGCAGGAGGATCTTGAGAGATCTTTGCTAGAGCCGGTGAGAGAACCGTTAAGAGACCAGGACCCTGAGGTGGAACCATGCCAAGGCGGTGACCACAGGAAGGAGCCTGACACCCCCCTCTTAAATCAGTGGGCCCTGACACTGACAGGATTACCTAGCAGTACTGTCAACAACAAACTGCCGCATTGCTCTGAGGGGGACATAGCATCACTCTGAGGCATTATGGGAAAGTATACTTGTGACTCTCCCAGCTGCCCAGTGCTGTTAAGAGAGTAAGAAAGGGGGGGGGCATCTAAGAATGTTGCATACTGAAGCCATCCCCGGGTTTTTTTCACATGTGTTGATAGCTTTGGTATTACAGAATTAAAAAATTGATTATAACAAGGGCTCTTAAAACACATTGCTTTTGTGGAATTTAATCTCAAATAGATTCGCATGCAGGCTTTAAAACCATGCTGAGATTCTGTCTCTCTCTCACACACACATCTAAAAAAATTTAAAATGTTGGTGCAGAGAGAGAGCTAAAATGGTGGCCCTTGGGAGATTTCACCTTTTCTCAGACATGTTCATTTGCCACATGTAAGGAGATTTTGATTTAGGGGCACTTTACAACGCCTCCAAAGCACCTCTGTACATTCTGATGCAGCAGATTTCCATGAAAAGACTGTTCCACTGCCTGCATATTTCAATCAGGTCATTTGACCAAAGCTGTACAGTCAGTATCACATGATAAAAACATGCAGACTAAGCTGAAGCAGCAGCACCCCCCAGTTGGTTTTCTTCCTTTTACCAATGCTCAAGCACATATGCACCATGAGAGCTTCTTAAGAGACTTTTGCCAACTGTTCACAAGTGTCTTGAGTAATTGTGCTGCTCTTTTCCCAGGAAGAGCTAAGAGTGGCTGTGTGGAGATAACACCACTACGCACACACGTACACACACACACACACAAATCAGCAAAGCTAGAGATGGGCCCCTCACTTGAAGCAGAAGTATTGCTCCACTACACAATTGAATGGATTTCCTGTGGCTAGCAATATAAGCTAGCATCTGGCAATGCAAGCCTGCTATAGGAAGAGAGAATCTCTGATAGAAGGAAAAGAAAACAGAAAGAACCACAAGTGGAGAAAAGCAATTTTCTAAACCTTCCTACACAGGCTACCATTTTGCACTTGGATGTTCAGCATACAAGTCATCTGTAGTCAATACGCATTTTTCTCAGATAATCGCCTCATCATCAGACAAGAGTACTTCTTTGTTAGTAGAAGCAGAGGTGGCAGCAAGACTATTGAAAAGTGAAACCTAATTTCTTTTTAAATGAGATAGTTAAGTATTTTGGTTTGCATAGTAAAACCAGTCAAACCATATTGCTTTCCTTTTTGAAATGGGGGGGGGAGGCTGATTGGTGAAAAAACAAGAAGTGAAACAACACAAATACCTGCAGCCCTACCAACCAACCAACCACCCCACTCTCTCCGGGGCTAGTTTTGCTGCACAACAAGCAGAAATAGTCCTGGCCTCTTTAGATATACTTTGTTTTGCTACATGGCTGCATATGCAGTGAAGTGATATCAAGCCCAGAGAGGGTCCATTCCTTTGATGAGTTAAGCACACAAAGGCCCACATTTTGATGCAATCTGATCTCATATTTAAGTCCTAGGCAAACTGCAACTGAGAGGAAGTGATAAAGAGAACTTCCTGCACAAAACTGCCTGAGATAACACTTTCCATAGGCGTGGGGGTGTCTGTGGCGGATGGAGAAGAAAGACACAAGTTGCCACAGAACTAAAAGGGAACTCATTCTGTTCTTAATAAATGACCTTTTCTTTTTCACGTGGCGATTGCAAAAGCCAGAAAGCACAAATTACTAGCAGTCGGAAAAGTGAGAGCCCTTTTCTAACATGTTATAAGCAACAATCTGTGTTGTGTATATATTTACTTAAATGTGTATATATTTAAGCATTTTTACCCCTCTCTTCAGTTAAAAAAAAGGGGGCTCCCAGAGCAGCTTACTTAACAAGAATAAAAACAATAACAAACAAGCCAGTCTCTGCACACAAGCTTGCAGAGACAGAACATCTTGCTGGGTGCTACTTTGCCAATGCATCCCCTGCACAGAACCCACTGGCAAAGCAGACCTCTGCAGAGAGCAGGATTGAAGTCTCTGATCATCAGCTGGTGAACAGAGAGTTCAGCCCTACTGAGTTCAATCCTGCAGGGAATGCACTGGTGTGGCAGACCCCCACCCCGCAGGTCAACTTGGACAGGTGGGCCAGACTGCCCAACTATCAGTCACCTGACACCATCATGATGTCAGATGGGTGAAAGGTGTGTGGCCCACTCACATATCAAAGATGGCTCATGGGGTGAGAGGGAGATAAAGATCTGGTTCCCTGAGCCAAAAAAGGTTCTCCACTCCTGCTCTAAGAAATGGGAGATTAGATTGTCCATGACCACTGTGTAAAACAAAAAACAAAACTCCAAGGCTTAATTTTAGCCTTTGCACCATTACGCTTAGCCCCTAGATCTGAGACAGGGTGTGGTGTAATATAATGCACTAGCAGTTTCACACCCAGCATTGGTCAGGAATTCTAAGGAACCAAAAAATCCAGGGCCAGCGCCAGGTGTGACTGGGCACCTGGACACCAGCCTGCCAAGGCCTGCTGAGCCATTCACCCCAACACCTCCTCCCAATACAATCAATGCAGGGTATATGTAGGCTCATCTGCCCCACCTACATTTGGCATCAATGCGCACACCCTGTGCACTGCACACGCATGAATGCCATCACCCAAGATGGTGGTGAGGACATCAACCCCTTAGGAATGCCTCTATCATCATATTGGGTGATGGCAGGCATGCATGCGCTTTGTGCAGGGCACGTGCCCTGATGTGCTAACATGACAGGTAGGTGAGGCAGGAGGGCTTATTTCAGCCCGGGCACCTCTTGGGGGAGGGACTGGGAGCTCCAGCACTACAATCCGCGGAGCAGGCTCCACCCTCCCACCCTAAGGAGGTGCTGCAGGGGCCCTCGGCCAAGGCACAAGCTGGCTGCCTGTTGGCTCCAGCCCTGATCAAATCAGTGTAGTTTTGAAAGATTCAGTCCACCACCTTGATTCACCATGGTGTCTGATTGTATCCAAATACAGATGAAAACTTGTTTGATCTCAGGAACTATCATGTAAATTTTAATTGCAATATCTTAAGAAGTGTCCAAATGCATAGAAAACAAACAACTTTCCATGATACATAGTAGACAAATAATAGCCTCCTTAAGTATAAACAGCTGTCTGAAGAGCCATTCTGGGAATAGGGGTGGGCTGCCAACTTTTGATTACAAAAATACTGTTCCCCTCCCCCAGGCAGAGCTAGGTACCAGACCAGTGGTGCTAAGAGGTGGATCTGATGGACCTGGGGTGAACTCTTGGATGAATGTAGTCTCTTGGATGAATTGTGAGTGTTGCCCAGCAGAACTCAGAAAAGCCTAGAAGACAATCTCATGAGTCACCAACAAAATACTGGCTGGATGGCAGCTGTAACTGAGAAAGATTTTTTGCATGTCACCTGACTGTCTATTAATTCTTCAATATTTTTCTCAGTTAAGCTCTTATTTCTACAGTATTAATAACAGTAAAGCAAATGTCTATTTGCTGCTTTCCCTATGGAGAAGTTGCTCACACAGAAGTCATTGCAATCAGATTTATTACTAATAGATTCCAAGCTTGTTTTTGTAGCCATAGGAAATGTAGATGAGTTAATTCCCAGGTCTTTGGAGCAATACAATGGTGCTTACTCACTTGGATTAAAGCTAAATGCAAAAAAGGGGGTATGTGAACAGTGCAAAGGGAAGGTGATTCTTAAAATAAACGTGCTTCTCATCTGTTGAATAGATTCCAGCTTTGTAGAATACACCTACCAAACAGCACAATTTTATTGCGCATAAATGCCCATAGACAGTGGTTTTTTTGTAAAAACTGAGGTGCTGGTACTCATACCTTGATAAAAGTACCATGGGTACCAGCACAAAGTGGCTGACATGATGAGGTACTGTCACACACACAAAAAATCCCTGCCCATAGCAGATAACAATGACTAGAGGCACATTGGAATAGCCTATTGTTGTGAAAGACAAACAGTAAAGCATTGGAGATAAATGCATTCATGAACACAATTGAAAGATTTGGCACTTGTAGTAATCTCTTAATGAATCTGAGCATTTTCTCTTACTCATGAAGGGCTTACTGCTTTATTCTGCTACAAAAACAACACGACAGACATTATAAGAACTCCAGGGAAAGTATTTGTTCTGTACAAGTCTGTGGACAGCGAAGTGCTGTCTGCATCAGAACCTGAAGCTTAAGGAAACAAATCCAATGTTGAGGCACTGCTAAGAAAATATCAACTGTAAGAGTTGCAGGATGAGCCTTCTTTTACAGTAAATGATCAAGAGAGCTGTGGTTTTAGATGAAGGAAGTGCACAAAAGACCTCTCATCCTTTCATCATGCTTCTGATCATTTCGGTTGTTCCTAGCTATGTCACCTATAGGTCAGTGGTAAGCCACATGCTTTGCATGCAGCAGGCCCAAGGCTCTATCTGTAACATCTCCTGTTAAAGGATGTCAGGTAAAAATGACAAAGAGTCTTGTGGCACCTTGTGTTATGACAAATGTATCATGGCATAGGTTTTTTATGGACTGAGTCCACTTTATCAGATTCATGAAGTGTTGTGCTCAGTAAACAGGAAAGAATACAGACGGGAGCCAAGGCAGGGAGGGTGGTGGGCTGATGCCTCTCAGGAGAGACATTAGTGGGGAAGGTGAACAAAGGCACCTCATTTCACGTCACGGAAATCAGTACTCTCTCAAGCGGTATAGCACAACAAGATATTTCCCCACCCTCCATTTTTCTTCTGAACAGAACATCATCTCAAGCTTGAATTGCAATCTTTTGAACATTTGCACAAGTAGTTCCACCCCTCCCCCATCTATTTTCATGCAGCCACTTCATTTTCAGCTGAGCAGGGGGGAAAGCACTGCTGGTAATGGGCAACTGTATCATCATCATCATCATCATCATCATCATCTGGTTCAAACATGTACATAATCTCACTTGATCTGATTGGCCCCAAGTGCCGAGCAATTTACATGTTAGCAGCAGTTTCCTTTTTTGAACCAAAAACAGTTTTTGCTGAGGAATGAAGTGGGGCAGGTTAAAGGGGCTACTTAACCCTTCCCCTTCTGATCATTTCCCACGCAAAATCCCCCTGTCGTAAGATGCATTTCCTCCCAAAGGAGAACAATACATTTCATTCTCCCACTGAAACTCGCAGCATCTGGAAGATGTTTTCAGTTAAGAAAAGAAAAAATCTTGGAGAAGCAGGGGAAGGGGGATACAAGCAGCTGCATGCAACATATCGTTTGGCCCTTGATGCCTGGCATCTGAATGGCATCTCCATTAGAGTGAACTGGTTCCAGGTCTATATCTATATCTATAGTTCAGGGATGGGGACCTTGTAGCCCTCTAGATGTCACTGGACTCCTTCAGCCCTGGCCAGTGGTCAGAGATGATGGGAGTTGTAGCCAAACAATATCCAGAGGGCCACAGGTTCCCCACACCTGGTATAGTGAGATGATACGACAATTCCATGTGTGATGTTTGATCTGTGATGGCTCATTCGCACAATGCAAGTCATCCCTTGGACGTGCATTTGTGATTATGAACAAATCTCAAGTTCTATTTCTGTAATTGCTTTGGTGAATGTCAGTGAGCTATTGGAAATTATTTGCAAGTGGGTGCTTAAGTCTGTGACTAGAGTAGGTGGTGGATGGATTTCTAGTTTTTATTCCCTTGACTCGGAATGGAACTTCATCCCTCCCGACAGGGAAATGGCATACAGAGACAACTGAAGGCATTTGGATGTCAGAAGCAGGGCCAACTTATCCATTAGGCACAGTAGGCACAGTGCCTAGGGCCCACGCTACTTTTAGGGGCCCATGAAAATGTTTTAATTTCTTTTAAAATCAGAAGAAAAAAATGAACTTTTAGGGTCGAAGAAAATCTTTTAATTTTTTTCTCACATCAGAAAAAAACAAAAAAATTAGGGCTCACGAAAATCTATTAAATTTTGCCTAAAACAGAAAAAAATAAAATGTTGAAGTATTTAAAGTTATATCAAAAATAATTTTTAATATTGATATTATTATGGAGGAAGGGGCCCATGAAGGCAATAGTGCCTAAGGCCCACGAAAGTCATAATGTGGCCCTGGTCAGAAGCAAAGGACAAGAGGGCACACACCCTCCGCCAACCAAACTGGCAGCTGAATCTTTCTTCAACACTGGAGATGAGACCGCATCCTCCACCACACCTGAGAACAGCAACTAAGTTAGGGGGCACAGACCAGGCATCAGGGCAGGTCAGGTGCTGGCACAGGAGAATGGGAATGGCACTGGACTTAGGAAGAACAGCCACTGGGGCTTAATAGAAATGGCCAGGGACAGGAAGGGCTGCTGCTACCCTCCAGTATCGGCCATCTATGGTGGCTACCCTTTTGTGCCTAATGGTAGGGTCAGAGGATGTATATCCTATCATAATTATGCTCCCAAATACTGTATTTCTGAAAATGATCCTACAAGAAAAACAGCAATGTCTAAAGAAGAACAAGGAAAAGAAAATCCATTGCACTTATTTCTATATACAAAAGACTATTATGACTGTGCAAGGAAGAGCGAGAGGCCTCTTACACTCTTTTCAAACTTTTCTGTTTTTTCCTTTAAATGCCGCATAGCCTCGCATTTCAAAGTTCTACAGCCTGTGAAATGGAACGAAACTAATAATGGAGCCCACAATTGACTTGCATATCCTTTAAAAAGCAGAACCATCTTCTAGCACTCAGGCACACAAAACTCATGAAATGTGTTCAGGGTGTATCAAATGTAACTTTTGTTGATCTTCTCTGCTGAACCATCTTGGAGCATTCTTCACATTAAGCATTCAAAGTAGCACTTAGAGATCATTGAGGTAGACACCAGGTGCTTTATAAAGGAATGTCTATTATTTGCCTTGTATTATCCTTGACTTCCCCCACTCTCTAATATCCAACAGAGAACTTAAATCCGTCAGTCTTTTTGAACACTGCATTAGCTTGGTCAACAACACACTAGTCCCTCTACAGTGCAATTGACTATCATTAATGGTTGCTCACAGACATACTAATGGGCTTACTTTATGGTTTAAAAAAATGTTATCTCTGCCCAGGAGTTGTTAAATCCAGTGTCTCTGGAGTCATTTTTAACTAGTTCTCATGGCTGGAAAGGCATTACAAACAAAAAAGACTTAAGGGAAAGGCATTTATAATATGAGATGGGATCCTTTCAGATACAATTATTTCTAAGATATTAGTGCATGTGGACATGATTTAGCAATTTATGAGTTACTGGCAACATCAGACTGCCATTAGAAAAATAGCAAAATCTATCAACCTTATTCATTGTTAGCAGTTCTTAATCCCAATTCAGTTTTAATCCTACCCACGTACAAATTTGGGCTTGAAAAATTTACCCTCCTTAATCAGTGAGCAAGGCAATACTGAGATTGTTAAGGGCCTTACACAGTATTCAGAAAGATGAAATCTTGTGCACATGTCACCCCCTCCCCTCTCAATTACGAGAAGAGGTTAATAGCCTCCATCTGCAGGTTGGGGAAAAACTTCAGTGCTGTAACAGTGTTTAATAAGATGCATCCTTTTAAAATTGTATACCTTTCATTCTTCCAACCAATCTCTTGGCCTTCTTTTAAGGTGCAGAGGGCAATCTTGTGCATGTTTGACCAAATGTATAGCTAGCAAAGTAACCGTTCAAGCTTCTCAGAACATCAGACTTAAAGCCTAGCTCTGCTTTCCTTGTACATTGTAGAGTCAAGTTGTTGCACAACTTCCTGTGCCTGTTCAGTGATAAATGTGAGACTTACCTCCTCCTTTCATTTATTGACTTGCTCTTCAACTTATGATGCCCACCTTTTTATAGAGGGCCATTGACCCACAGGAGGGTCAGTGGTGGAGGGTGGAGCCAAAGGTAGAAACAACCTCCCTTTCTCTTTCTCTGTCTTTCTACTATCTTCCTCCCCCGCCTCACACACACACACCCTTATTTCTCTTCCCTTCTCTCTCTCTTTTTCTTTTGGTCTCCAGGGCGTGTCATGCCCCAAGGGGTGATGTTTTGCCCATGACCTCATGCTGCATCTTTGGGGAATAGCTCTATGGTAGGACATCTGCTTTGTACACAGAAGGTCCCTGGTTCAATCCCCAGCATCTTCAGGTAGGGCTGGGAAAGATTCCTGCCCTGAATACTGGCAATGAGCCAATGAGCTAGATGGACCAATGGGCTGACTCGGTATAAGGCAGCTTCCTTTCTTCTGCATTCTAAGCACTGCAGAAAGTCAGCCACCAAAGGATGCGTCTCTGCTGTCCCACTCCAGCCCAGAGCAGATGAGGAGGGGCAGAGCAAGGTAAGGGTGTGCTGGCTTTCTCTGCTTCTGTTCCTGCTGGATTACTGGAGCTCCAAGGGAAAGGTCAGCTGGAGGGAGGATGTCCCCTTAGACATCTGTTGGGCAGCAGCCAACACTCCCATCCCACCTACTCTTTCCTGAGGGGAGGGTGGGTTGGGACAGGATCATGTCACGGGCTGGATTGAATTTGCCCATG
Source organism: Rhineura floridana (assembly GCF_030035675.1). NCBI lineage: Eukaryota > Metazoa > Chordata > Lepidosauria > Squamata > Rhineuridae > Rhineura > Rhineura floridana. Next base: position 49,060,716 of record NC_084486.1, read on the forward strand.
GGCTGGATCTGGTCCACAGGCCTGGACTTCCTCATTCCCATGGTAAATGCTCACCTAATACCTGCCACAAGGCAAGATGGAACAGAGCCTTATTACACTCTCAGCAAAAAATAGTCTTGCTTGGCAGGTCTCTTTGGACCCTTTAAATGACAGGCTCACCAAAATGAAGATACAGAAAAAGTCATTCAAGTAGACTGCCTGCTTAAGTAGAAGACAGTTCCAGTAGGGTAGTGGCAAATTCAGAAGTGCAGGGTCCCTTATGATAGTCACACCATGCCCCTGTTACAGCTACACCCCCTTTTTCACTTTCCCTAGTCTCCCTCTGCACTCCACTGCAACAGATATCCCTAGGATCCAATCAGCATGCAAGAGGAGGCTGTGTGTTACCTACTGAGAAGAGTCTTCCCAGTGGCTGACTCACCTCCTTTCACTCTGATTGGCTCCAGTCAGCAGGAAAGGACAAGGACTCTTCTCAGTGGCTAATATGCTTCCTTTCCATGCTGATTGACTCATACATAGGGACCTGGCTGGGACCCTGCTCCCAAAAAAGTGACAGGTCTACAACTCTCTGCATCCCAGGACAACTACATTCCTGGATGATTCACGAATTATTGCAATAAAGGACATTATGTTTGTATTATGTGAACATTTTATTATATCTGCTCTTGATTTGAGTAATTCTAGATGCAATGATGATTTGTAATTTCCCAAGATCGTAAAATATTCCTTTTATATTCCAGTAAAGTAGGATAAATGTATTAAACACATGTGGGTGGGTGGGTATAAAATCTGTTGTGAGTTAAAATTTATTAATATCCATGAGGGCTAATTCATTAGATAAGCAAACCATTTATGGATATTAATGCATTTTTCATCATAAAATACATGCAAGTCATAGAATACATTTAATAGGCTAATATTCCATGTATTTAACATATGCTGTGTTATCTGCTGACAGCACTGGAATGCATGTGTGTGTGTGCGTGTGCGTGCGGGCGCAAGAGAGAGCTCCTCAAAACTATATTTTGCCTCAGGTTACCTCTTTGCAGTCTTGCATGGTATTCTGTGAACTCTCAAAAGGTTATCCTGCCACTAGCACAGGAGCTTCTTATCATCTACAATCTAGTGGCAAACAAAAGTAGGTTTGAGAACCTGGGCAGGAGAAAACCCCAATAGGATAGAAATGAGAGTAGTGAGATTGGTCAGGACGTAGCCTTCAGAGTGAACAAACACTGCAATGTCGAAAACAACTCCCATTGCCAAGTTGTTCCTAATGCTGATAGTTCTCTGGTACAGTTTTCTACTTTGCGCTCTCTTAAAGGCACCTGTGACCCCGGCTAACTTGCTTCCTCTGCTTATTTATTTGATATTTTTACACCACTTTTCCCATCCCATCAACAGACAGCCAACAACAAAAGCTTAAAATGGTACAATTTAGAAGAAGAAAGAAAAAAGCAGCACCTAAAACAGTTTATAAAAAAAAAAACAGTCTGAGAAATGGAACTGTGTGAAGGGAATAGGGATCTCCTAACAACTCTCAGCACCCTTCACAAACTGTACTTCCCAGGATTCTTTGGGGGAAGCCATAACTGTTTAAAGTGGAATGATATTGGAATAAATGTATAGTGTGAATGAGGCCCAAGAATATTTTTTTAAAAACACTCTCTGGGAGGGCTTTCCATAATTTTTATCAGCCACCTCACTTCATTAATTGGGGAAACCTGAAGAAGGGCCTGATGAAGATCTCAGGGACCAGCAGGTACATATGGAAGAAGGTGATCTTTTAGATAATCTGTCCCTTGACCATTTAAAGTTTTGATTTGGGCCCGGAAATGGACTGGAAGCCTGTACGAATGATGAAGCACTGGCATGGTGTGATCATATTTAACAATCCCTATTAATAATCTAGTTGCCCTATTTTGGACCAAATGTAGTTTGTGGACATTTAAAAATGCAGCTACACATGTAGTGCATTGCTGTAATCCAACCAGGAGGTTACCAGAGCATGGATAATTGTCATCAGGCAATCTCTGTCTAGATGAAGTCAAAGCTGGTAGATCAGCTGAAATTCATAAAAGGTACTCCATGACACCAAGCCCAACTGAGCCTCAAGCAACAATGCTAGTCTAACAGCACCCCCAATTATGATTTTGCCTCTTTAGAGGGAGTCCAACTCCATCAAAGGCAGGCTGAATACCACCCAGCTGGACAGATAAATCCTCCTCCTACAGTACCTCAGTCATGCAAGTCTGTCTGTTGGCCCTCATCCAGACGATTATCAAGCCCAGGCACAGGTTCAGAATGCCCACTGCCTCAGTGGGATTAGATGAAAAAGAGATGTAGAGCTGGGTGTCAGACTCATTTGCATATTGGTGATATCTCAGTCCACATGCCTAGATGACCTCCCACAGCAGTTTCATGTAGATGTTAAATAGTAATACGATACCTTCAGCCTCCTGCCTAGCAGACCTAACCAGAAGGACATCATGGTTGATGGTATCAAAAGCAGAGCTTGGAAAAGTTACTTTTTTGAACTAAAACTCCCATCAGCCCAATCCAGTGGCCATGCTGGCTGGGGCTGATGGGAGTTGTAGTTTAAAAAAGTAACTTGTCCAAGCTCTGATCAAAAGCCACTAAGAACTCCAAACAAGTCAACAAGGCTGCACTCTGACTCCAAGTCACTTTCTCTATAGCGGTCATCCCCTAGGGCGACTCAGGCAGATTCTGATCCATGTGTGCATATGCACATGCATGTAGCTTCAACCGTCTACAGGGCACATAATATAGGGAGGACAGGTCCCATCTTACAATCTAAAATATTATGTGAACTTCTTAGTAGCTTCTTCTCCCAATCTCCAAACTTGCATCAGCGTAGAATAAGCTGCTTTAGTTCTTCAGTCATAATTAACTGCACATCCTACATAAAGGCTACACATCCCATACATATTTGCTTGGGAACAGATTTAGTGGAACTTGCTTTCCAGTAAAAATGCAAAGGATCAAGCTGCACAGTGAATATTCTGTGGCCCATTATGCCCTTGAAGCTGGCTAATGGCAACTCTTTGTTGTAATGCTCTGTGAACCCTTCAAGGAAACAGTTCAGATATTTGAGTAACTTATTATACCATTCATTGTGCCAGGCTACATTAGCAGATACAGTGGTTACTTCACCCTGGAATTTTCATGTCCTCTTAAGCTAAGTGTGGGGAATCTTTGGCCCTCCAGATGTTGCTGACCTACAACTCCCATCATCCCTGACCATTAGCCCAGCTTCCTAGGGCTGATGGGGACTGCAGTTCAGCAACATGTTGAGGGCCAAAGGTTCCCCTCTCTTGTCTTAAGCACTGGGATATACATCCCCAGATCTCTTGGTTCATAGCTGCAATCCACTTTACCATCTCTCACTCATACCAAAGACTGGGCTGGAAAGTTAAGCTCTATCTTTGACTAGAAGCTCTGGCCAAATTGGCTTCTGCCTTGGGGATTCTCTTTTGGATACCAAGTTAGCCCATGTGGACCTTCTCGTTCCCATTCCCAAAACTCCACGACACATTCCTGCTAAACAGCATCTTCCTTCTCTTATTCCTGCTGCTGAACATTTTCCTCCAACCCTAAATCTTCCACCAAAAGCTTGAACAAGAAACACCCTCTCCCATTACCACTTGCTGCTCAGTTCCAGGTCCTCTAAGAACTGCCCACTAAAGTCTTCCTTCAGCTTTCTCTTCTGACCACATATATTTCCCCCATGGGTCATTCACACTCATATAATACAAATCAGCTGCATTTAAAGGTAGGTTATTATCTTCTGCTAATGCTAAGAAAGCAACTGGCATCAGATTTAAGCAAATAGACTACCTGGAAATAAAAATCAAATTTCAGTGGGCTGCCTTTTCAGTATGATCTTCCCAAATTCTTTCTCTGCTAGCATCACCTCTAGAATTGTGTGTGTGTGTATAAAATCCATATATTTTATACAATCGTTGAAACAGAAAAAAAAGGCCTCTTTACACTTTTGAGAGGTATGTGATTGATTTCAGAGGAAATCACTGTGTAAAAGAGAAAAGGTAGCCTAACTGTCCTTGTATTTCCAAAGAGGCTAAAGTTCAGGTTTGGCTTGAATGATTGCAATTCATTCTGATTAGATAACTGTAAAAATGTCCTAGACTGTCTCAATGTACACATATTTGGCATTTTAGCCAAGCTTCTACCCCAGACTGTTTTCTTTAGTATCACGCAACCGACTCATTGATTATCCAGGCTATAGCAAGCATGCCAGGTTAAGGTGAATTCTATGGTAAATCATTCATTCTCCTCTAGTTACTTGTGTTTACAGATATTTTTCATACCCACAACTCAGTCATGGGTGGTTATGCTGTATTTTTCATTTTCCAGTCATAAAACAATTTTTTTCTGTTTTCTGTTGTGATTTATTTTATCTTGGTTTTTAGTGTTTTTCTTGTATACTGTCATTTTAGTTTTTATTGTTTAGGGAAACCACCTGGAGAACCTGATGGGATGAGCGGTATACACATGGAATAAATAAATTTATATTTATATATTATTACATTTATATCCCACTTTTCCTCCCAGGAGCTCAAAGTAGCATACAGACATAGTTCTCCCCCTCCCAATTTCATCCTCATAACAACCCTGTAAGGTGAATTTGGCTGAGAGCCTGTGACTGGCCCAAAATCACCCAGTGAGTTTCATGGCTAAGTGGGAATTTAAGCCCTAGTCTCTGAGGTCCCAGACACTAACTGCTACAACCATGCTGGCTGTCAAATAAATACAAACATAATAGATAAACAAACAATTGAAATTTACAACAACCTTTATAAAATATTCTAATAACAACAATAATAATAATAGTTAAGAAAAGGGGACAAACGGGGGGGTGAGGAATTTAACTGAAGGGTGGTGGGAACATTAGCAGACAAGGAAGCAAATATGCTTCATATGTAAAAGAGATAAGACTGCTCATGCTATGAGCATCTTGAAGATAAACAAAGATGGCCTGTCAAGATGGAAAAAGCTGTTAATTTAAATATAAAGATCTGTAAGCGAGGATCAGATGCCAAGCTAATGGTTCTCTTGATCACATCTGCTCCCATGTGAACTTGCCCATGTCTTAAGACTTTCAACACTTGCCCCCACCAGCAGTGCAATCAAGTTATTTTAGACTCTGAACTTGTTCTTTACATGTTGATGCCAAAATGTGGCAAACCAGCCCTGATGCATTTGGGGGCTTGCCTGTTCATTCTACTCAGGTCTGTAATGGGGGGAGGAGGGAATGGAGGTGCTACCACCCCCAGAGCTGTGCTTCATCCCCCCCCCTGATTTTTTGGGGGAAATTGTCTTCTTTTTAATTTGTGACATGACAGACAATAACTATCTCCATTTCAAGAATGCTAGCTTGTTTTAAGAACAAGAGTAATTTAGGAATAAGACCCTCTGAAAAATTCAGTGAATAAGGCAGGGTGAGTGTACAACAAAAGCCTCATCTGGAAGAGCCCCCAAAACTCTGCTTACTCAAGATTTTCTCTGACTGAGGGTGGCTTTTTCATGATCACAATCACCCTATACCTACTTAAGTGATCCTGAAAAAAACCCAGTCTTTATAGGCACATGACCCTTTTAGAGTTAAATATTAAATCTTTGTATTCAAAGATTCCACCCCTTGGACTTCCTTTTCCTCTGCTTTTCAGTTTCAGTTATGCTGTCTACCCAGCCAGCAATAAAGAAGCATGTTTGTTTGAAGTAAAAAGTAAGAATTTGTTTAGTCTGCAATCATTATAATAAGTAGAGCAGGATTGGGTGCTTATTGCTTAAGGGTGAAATAAAGGGATAAGTTAAAGTGACCTGAAAAATTGGTTACCCTTTACTCTTAAAGCACTCACTATACTACAATCATATTGGCTATTTTTGCTTCTTTTTCTTGTTTATTTGATGACCAAGGATTAAAACAGCCCTAGAGGAATAGAAATATTGCTGTGTACACTAGTTAGCTCTCTGGTTGGCTGGATGCCTAAGCTGTAACTCAGGCCTAATTTCTGATTTTCCCAATATGTGCAGTGCAGCATGAGGCCTTTTCAGGGTTTCTGAACAGAAGAAATCAACCAGTAAACAAAAATCCAATTGCTTTCCACAATTTGTTTCTAATTGCTTAGTGCGTCCTTTATATAGCAGCCAGTTTTTTTAAAATCCCTTGATTGTCCAACAGGAAGGAAAATCTAAAGTCCAGGAACGAGACTAGAAGGAGGTACTCTCAAGGAGGAGTTAACAAACACACACTATAGAATTTATTTTCTCTCTCCCCTTCCCTAAACTTATAGCATAGGTACATTTGTTTTTCAGGTGGAATCTAAAACTGAGATACCTAATGCAGCATGAAACCCAAGCTCAGGAGCTCATTGTCTTTACCAAAGTAGTTCAGTTCATGAAGAAACAGAACACAGGGAGAGACCCCAGGTGAAAGGGGACTCTAGCTTCAGGCAAAGTCAAGCTTTTCAGTCTGGTATTCCTCGGGATCTCTCAAAAAAGGGTGAGACAATTCAACAGATTAAAATTCATTCATGTAAGTTAACACACTCTCTGGATGGAGGAAAAGTGACAGGGAAGGTCACTGCCTTTCCCCTGGCCTGGCCCTCACATCCTCTCCACCAGTGTGTGTGGGGGAATTGGCAGGTGCTGTGCGCCTTGCCCCCTCCCCCGTGCTCCACCTAGAAATGTGGCTGCCCCACCGGACAAAGAAAGCTGGCTACAGAGCCAAGGGCCCAAGATTTCTGCCCACTGAGATCTGTCAAATGGGAACTGGAGAGAGAGGCCTTTGTCTTTAGTGGCACCCTGTTGTGGAATGCTGTTCCTACTTCTTTATGTTTGTTGCCCTTGCTTATGTCTTTTCAGCAACAAGCAAAGACATTTATATTCATCTAAGCTTTTAACTCAGTATTTTAAGATGTTTTATTGCTGCAGTTTCACTGGACTGCTATCACCTTAGGCATTTATTGTGGAATAGCCATATTCTGTTCATTCATTTTGTAAAGGGCATCTGTATCAAAACATACTCCTCCCATGTTTTTCCTTTTTCATTCATTGTTTTTTTAGCTTAAAAAGCCATTAAAAACTTCATTATGGAAATCCCTCTTCAGAAAAGTCTGTCAGATTTCTATTATTCCCTTGTTAGAGGAGTCTTCACCACAGAAGGACCTGGGCCTTCCTGAACCATACAGAGGAAAAGGTGGGGTCAGGCAGCAGCAAGGCCCAACCAAGACTGTCAGGCTTTATGACATCCAGCTGCTGCGACTCCAATAGAGAGCCCAGGCTTAGAGGCGGAAGCTGAGTCACCTCCAAACCCAAGAGAGAGCAATGGCTCATGAAGGTGTAGGATCAGGCAACAGCCAGGCACAGGAGTGCCCATCTGAAAGCCAAGGCCTCCTCAAGAGTAATGAGTACATGAAGAGGTGCTTCCTCACGAGTAGACCAAACTTCTCAGATATGACCATGAGCTGTGCGTAGCTTAGAGCGTAGCAGGCTCCTGAATGTCTGTACTGTATTGCTGGTGGATGCATGACCTTGGCCTGCGACTGGACTTTGCTGCCGTGGTTGACACCTCCCCCCAACTTCACCTTGTTCTCTGGACCATTTCATAAGTGGACTCTGACTCCTGACATCCTTTTCCCCTGAAGCAAGACAACATTGTCTGTTCATGCATCCAAAGGCTGATTAAACCATTTTGTTCTGCAGGGCTTTGTGACTCAACCACTCCTCATGTTGGCTATTCATTTTTGAATTTGATCTTGATTCTGCTATTCCTCTTCCTGTATTGGTTGTGGAGATTGTTACATTGCTTTTTATTGTTATACGTTCTGATGATTTTCTCATCCTATTTCATGATTGCTGTGAATCATCTTGAGAATATTTGGCCATCTGCTTCGCCTTGTATGAAAATAGAAGATATTTGCATAATGTACACAGGTTGCAAAATTTAGCTTTCCTTGATACTGAATTTGGGCAGAATTTTTGTTAAAAGTTGTAGAGTACAACACCCTTCAGTCTGAAGTACCCTCAATTTAAGACATAATAAAGCTACTCATACTGAAACTGTCCCTTGAAATATCTATGGGTACTATTGTGACAATTTACTCTTATGCTTAAAATAGACAACTGCAGATTGCTTCCCATGGTATCTACAACCTGAAGGTCTTCTCATGGCACCCACAAAGCCTCTGAGTCCCCTCCCCCCATGACTGGCCCATTAGTCATGAGGTGGAGGGTAGCTGCTTTTTCTCCCTTGAAAGATACATAGAGCTGTAAGAGGAAGTTGGGAAAGTGACACTCTTTTACACTTCCTTGTTCCACTCTATGTCCTTTTCCAGGCTTGGATTAATTTTACTGCATGATGAATGTTACAAAGAAGAGAGAGAGCCTTTGAGCATCTCAGCATTCTTCTAAGGGTTCAGGGAAAGAAGGAAGAGAAGAAAGAGAAAGTCATCTATGTTACCTAGAAGCACTAAAAAATGGAGATGCAAACTACAGAAAGGATGAAAAAAAATATCAAATGGTGTGTGATCCTTCAATCTAACAATGCATGGATGCAGAAATCACTATAATAGCAAAAATGGGCCATTAATCAGCTCTCCATCCAGGAGTGGCAAAGCCATATCAAATGAAGCATTAAACTACTAATCTTGAAAATGATGACAAACACTGGCTAATTGACTAGCATAAGCCATCTTGAGTCAAATATTTAGTTTTGCATTAAATCCGTATCCAACATTAGAACATTTCCTCTTCATTAAAACTGCTAAAATGTGGTTTTTCTGCTCCATTTCCCACATCTAATTAATGCTCAGCATTGACTCATTTTCTAATAACATTACAAATGTATCAGCAAACATGTGCAAAGAGGAACCAAACTAGGCCTGCATGATTAATTCATATTTCTCCATTTGCAAGGGGTGCTAATATGGCATAAGTGAGGCTGTTTGCAGACACTTGCCTGAGCTGTATATAGTTAAGTCCTCTGATTGCTTAGATAAACAGTCATCTAGATCTGGAGATAAGCACTACCAAGAACACATTGTCGCTAATTTAATTTTAGGCTCATTAGGAGTTAAAAGGTGATCTACTGCTGCATTTGCAGGCAGTATTGTCAGAGCAATCATATCAGCATCATTCAATATGGTTCTGAATAAGCTTTACTAGCAGAGAAAATATTAAAGATGAAAGGCAGTGTAAGAGGGAGACATGCGATACATATCTAAAAAGAAGGATGGGTATGATTGTAATAATATTTTGGCAAAAATATTAACCAAACTAGGAAACAGCTATACTTTAGTTAACTGTCCACTTTAATAAACTATAACAGGGATGGCCAACAAGGTGCTCTTCAAACAAGGCCAGCACCAGACTGCAGCGGGTCCTCAAAAGCAGTGGTGGCAGTGCAGTAGCACTACTGCTGGTACTGCCAGGGGCTTAAATAGGCCCAGCCGTGTTAGCATGGTAATACACTATGTGTGCACACCTGCCATAACCTTGGTGATGCAGCAATGCTGGGAGTGGAGTGGCCAGCCTGCGCAGGTGGTGGGGTATTGTTGGGAGGGTGGCTCTCACTCCATGACCCACGCCAGCATTGGGTTGCCTGACACATGCTCCATTGCATCATGCTAGCATGGATCGTGAAGCAGAAGCTACACCTGCCTAGCCCTAGCCACAGGGTCCCCTGTCAGCCCCAGGGTCCCTCGGCCAGTGCCCAACCTGGTTGCCCAGGCCTATCTTCAAATCTTTTGGGCTACAAGTGCCATTATCTCTGACCATTGGCCATGCTGGCTGAGGCTGATAGGAATTGTAGTCCACAACTTCTGGAGGCCTCCACATTGGCTATCCCTGCACTATAAACTGCCTTGAGCATATTTTGATGGAGAATCAGTGATGAGGATGGAAACTGGCAGAGATGGCTAGTTCCCACCCATTACCAACCACAGCTAAATTTGAGATATGGTTGCAGCTGGCCCAGAAGAGCTTGAGAAATTCTGAATGGGGATGGGATTCCATAATTCTTCTGTTTGTTTAACTCTTTCCTCCCCTGATCATTTCTGTTAAACTGTATCCTTCTGAGCAGACAATGGATGAATACGAAGGACCATGTGTCAACTAGATCTGCTACATGTGTACCTCAGTTAAGCTCCTGTTTAGAATACTGCAATGAACTCCTTGAAGGCCATCCAGAGTGGAAGCTTATTTCACTTCCATGGGTGGTAATCAATGCTAGCCCTACTCAGAGTAGACCCATTGAAGTTAATAGATATGACTAACTTAGGTTCATTAATTTCAATGGATCTATTCTGAGTAGGACCTAATTGAATACAACCCTTTTTATTTTGTTTTTTTAAAACAAAAACCTGTAGTAGTTGCTGTGTTGCTTCCAGATGCTGATTCTCCTGTTCCTTAAACAATATAGGATAGCTAAGGGGACAGAGGCAGGGAACTTATGGTCCTACATCTGTTGCTGGACCACCAAAGTTGCTGGACTACATCTCCAATCATCCCTGACCAATGGCCATGCTATCTGAGGATGATGGAGGTTAGCATCCAACAACATAGCACCACAGACTCTTCACCATTGTCTCAGGGAGTGCATTTTCCATACAAAGTCCCTCTCCTATATTTAGATCTGCTCCAAGAGCAATTGTCATCAGAAACTAAACTGGTGACTACAATGAGTAGGTAGGATCTTCTGACTTCAACAGCCACTCTTTGGAACTCAGTGGTGCCCTTCCCTCCCAAGTCAAGGTGCATGGTACACCCAAGGCTGGGTGGCCAAGATATCACTGGAAGTAAAAATAGAATAATAATTAATTAAAAAGTAACAAATTTGCTTTTCTTTCATGACACCAAAACTCATACTATCTATGGCTGCTGCCTCACTGTCTGTTGGTAGAGCTGGCCTTGCATTTCTCCCATAGGAAATTTGACAGACTCACACGGCTGGCTTGTAGGCAGTGGCAAAAAGTCATATGTTTCGATCAAGCTGTTTTTATAAGCCTGCTGCTGACTTATTTTATTTTTATTGTTGCAGACCTTGAGGCTGATCCAAGGGTAGAAACGCACTAACTGTTCTGCCAGTTCCAGTGCATCTCTCTTCTGAAAACCGGGGCACACAAAGCTAGTCAAACCCCACCCCTTTTTACTGTAAATCCTAGTGGGATCAGCTCAAGTGCGTTTTTAAAAAATTGTCTTCAGAGAGATTTCACAACTGATTGGGAGATCAACCCATTTCCCCTCCAGGTGTGGCCAATGGAAACACTTTGTTGTAGGCGACTAGTGTGTTTCAGCCTAGATGTCTGAACTCAAAATGTTTCCAGTCTATTTTCTTTTTAATGTGGAGATAACAGGATTGATTGATTGAGTTTATTTATATGCCACCTTTCTACAGCATGCTGTGCTCAAAGTGGCTCACAACGGACATTCAAAATATCAGAATATAAAGCGCTGGGGGTGCAGAGAGAAGCAAGTTTACTAAAGCCAACAATAAATTCAAATAAGACAAAAATCAACAATTTTTGTTGATGTAGAATAAATCATATTACAAACTGATAGCTACATTGGATCACCATGGCAGTCAAGCAACTCAGCCAACACAAATGCATCCACGCCAGCTACAAATGCAGATTGCAGAGTCCATCACATTTCAAAGGCCCTGGTGCAGTCTGGAGTCAAGGGAATCCTGCCAATTCACAAATTCCCAAGGAAGGACCTGTAAGTGGAAGGTGGAGAGGAGGAGAAGGAACCCAGAGGTTCCTCTTTATGTCTTTCTTACTGCGGACATGTATAACTGAGAGCTGATCACGCAGATTTAATTTTATATACATATGGACTTGGCCTATCTCTTACTAGGATGCAATTGTTCACCAGTGTTCAAGGGGAAAGGAAGTCTGCAGCCTCTGAAAATAAGGGGCAGTAGTTCTTTGGTGCCCAAGGAAAAAGGACAAGATTGGGGGGAAAAACCCTCCCATTTCTTATACAAAACCCAACTAGATTGGCCATTGGATTGTATTGGATTGTATTTCAGCAGCAGTGACAGTGATACGACAGCATCCTCCACCACACCTGAGGGCAGCAAACTAGCTTAGCAGGCACAGGATAGGCTACGTGGCACACACCACTCTGCCTTCAACACCTCCCTACTGCTCTCCCATCTACCAGCATCTGCTGTCTGAGGCAGCTACCTTATTTGCAGTAGTAGCCAGTGCAGTGGGGCAGAGCTGCAAAGCCCCCCTCCCGACTCTGGCACTATTGCCTCTTGTGTAGACAGGGTTGGGTGGCAGCAAGGTCAGGGCTATGTGGCACACCAGCAGAGCCAATCCAGTGCTTCTGCTAGTGTGTTCATACAGCCCCAGCCTCTCCAGCACTCTGCCCCACTCCAGTCCCATCCAGGTAAGCTGCAGTGGTGCCGGTGTCAGGAGGGCAGCAGTTCTGTCCTACTGCACAAACTGCTAAAGCTTATTCAGCTAATGGTTGGGCCGGCCCTGGGACTACATGGAAATGTCTGGAGACCTGGGAGGTCACTCCTTGCACAGTTCCTGATTATTTAAAATGGGGACTACTTTGTGGGCAAACGTTATCAACTAAAAGATATTTATCTCATATTTCTTTTCCTTTTTAAAATGAATCAGGATCTGTACCTCCATCACTCTAAAAGTTCCCCAAATCTGCTGATTAAGGCAGCCATCTTATAGTACCATATTTTCCTGCCTGTCATATCCACTTACCTGTGAGTAATCCCCATTAAACTCAGTGGGGCTTTCTTCTGCGTAGCCATGCATAGGATCTCACTGTTGGTCTTTTCTTTTTGGCAACTGTTACACCCATTAATTAATGCAGAATATAACCAGGCCCTAAAATTATTGGTTAAAAGGGAGTATAACATAATCCAATTGCCTTTTTACTCCTTTTATCTGCCAAATTGTGATCATTCAAAAAATCACACATGCCCTTAATGAGGAAAGCTGTTCTCCCATGTTTGCACTTGCTATTCACCATTAGCCAGATAATTATCCTAATGTGCTAGAAAAATATAGTAACAAGGCACAGCTGCTTCAGCCAGGATTGTATTTTAGTGAATTTTAAGGACTTAAGGAGAGCAGGTAATTGACTAGCAAATCTTTTTTTAAAAAAGGACGCTCTACCTTCAGTTTAAACAATCAACCACTCTGTATTTCAATATCACCATCTCACCCCAGTCACATACCTGCTATCAAATCTATTTGTGGGAAACTGTTGTCTAAGAAACCACTTCCTCTGTGCTTCTAAAGCAGCACTCTGGGTCCATTTTGAAAACATTTGTTCAATTAATCTGTCGTAATTTGCAAATAATGGAATGCAGATTCCATAAGCAACTAAGGAAAAATTGGACCTCAATTCATAAGGTGGTTAACAGGACAATTTAACTTATAATTATGCACTTCCTGGTGCAATTGACAAATCATTTGAATCCTAGACTATAGTGGAGGTTCCCCCCCCATCCAGTCTGCAATGTGATAGAAATGTTAGATTGTAAGAGAAGTCAAGGTTGTATCAGTTTAATCATGCAGTTAGTTACCAAGCTGGGTAGCTGAAAACAATCATCATCATTAATGGTTTAATCAATAACTCAAATACGACTTCATTATTTTGTTCTTATCTCCTGCTGAAAGGTTTGATGAGGAACTGAGAAATATCTGCTCCTGTTGCTGATGTCATCTGTATTGAATTTGTGACACATTGCAGAATAAAAATAAAGGGTGATATCCAGTGTTAGTCATACTTGGAGGAGACCCATGAAATCCATTGACTTAAGTAACTTCAGTGGGTCTCCTCTGAGTATGATTTCATTGGATATCACCCAAAGCACTTTTAGCAAGCAGGCATTTACATTTCTCAAGAAACATGCCTCCATTTGCTTCATCTGTAAATCATTGGCCTCAGAGAACAGTTTCACACAAGACAATGGACTAATTGTTAATAATAATTGTAATTTATTACATTTATACTCCACCTTTCTTTCATCACAAAACTAAAAGTAGCATATATAGGGTTCCAGGCAGTCTCTCGTTCATAGAATCATAGGAAGAGGTCTTGTAGGCCATCTACTCTAAAGCACTGCTTGATGTAGGAAATCTACATTCCCACAAAAGGTGTGCCCAGCCTCTGCTTGAAGACCTCCAGTGAGGTCTTCAAGTATCAGTGACTATAGCTGGACTTGCTTAATTTAAGAAAGGTTGCTGAGTACATCTTTGGAGCATGTCCTGGGTCACTTTGCATCTATATAGTGCTTTAGAGGGCTTGCTTTGTAGAATGATCACAGAGACTAATCCACTCTGATGTCACAACATGCTTTACAAGCTTTAGACCAGACACTTGACTATTTGGGGCAGGGGGAGGGGTCCTTTGGTAGTAGGTCACATTTCCTCAAAGGGAACCTTCCAGGGGCCACATACTACTGATAGGCAGAACCAGAGACAAAAGTGTGTAGAGCAATGGATGTAACTCTTACCTTGTAGAGTAGGCTACATACGAGCCGTGCAAAACTCAGAGGATGGTATTCAATGCCAGTACTACTCAGAGTAGACCCATTGAAGTTAATAGATGTGACTCTTAAGTTAGCTGAATACCACCCAGAGGTTTCTCCATATACTCTCACATGCACATCTCTCCATTAGGGTTGCCAGGCTCAGGGGCTGAGAATGATTCTATATCTTTAAAAGAAGAGAAAATCCAGCCATGTGCAGGTGTTCTTGCAACACTTTAATGGGAAAAACCAAAAGGTGAAATTCTCCCTTCCCCCTGCACAACTTTGAAAGATACAGAAGACCTCTTCGAGGCCGGGCCTGGCAACCAAAAGATCTTCTGTATCTTTCAAAGTTGTGCAGGGGGAAGGGAGAATCCCACCTTGTGGTTTTTCCCATTACAGTGTTGCAAGAACACCTGCACTTTCTCTTCTCCTAAAGATACAGGATCAGTCTCAGGTCCTGAGCCTGGCAACCCTACTCTCCATCCAGGCAAGCAAGAGGCATTATCATAGTTCAAGGGGACACTCTAGCCTATCAAAAGCATTCAAGGCAGGTGAGTTTCAGGGCCTGTGAGGCAGCTGGGCTGGGGAGGGTATATAGCCTGAAAAGAGTCCCAAGGGATGGATAGAGAGGCCTGGAGATCCACATTTGGCCCCTGGCCCTGAGGCTCCCCATCCCTGACTTAAGAGAAAACAATTAAACCTTTCCCCCCCCTAAATTTAGAGGTCTATGAATAACTACAGGCAAATTAAAGAGGTCTGCAATATATTTATGCCATGGGCTTTTAAAGAAGGTGTGAATTGGCTGATGAGTCTGAGTATTTCAATCAGAAGTGGACAGAAAACACCTGCTCTTTATTAAGCTAGGATCATTTGTAGATCTGTGAAGAACTGAACAACTGCTGAATTGATAACGGAGCTGGGGTTAGAGTTATAAAGAGAACCCTGCACTCTCATGCTAAGAGCTGTTTTGATCCAAAACTCCCTTTTGATTAAAATGCTTGTACTTTAAACATTGCTGTGCTTGTTGAGAAATCATGCAACTTTCCACATGCCAGTCGCTTGTCACAATGGAAATCACTCTGTTCTCCCTCCCCTCCAAATTCTGTGCCTGGCAGTTGGGTCCAGCTGAACTGTTAGACATTATTTGCAGTCTTCAAAAGTGGGTGTTGTTTAAGGAGTCAAAGTACACTATCCAACAAAATCAATATCCTATTAGGCTAGAAAGAGTTCTGACTATCAAAGGCCAACGAACCTAATGGCTAAAAATATAAGTACCTGACCCAGAAGATTAATCACACACTGTCATGCTGAAATTGGTGTAATTCTTCCAATCATTAACGTTTTGCTTGCAAAAATGTGCTTTTCATGTTTGCTTTCCTGCTAAATGATAACCGTTTTCAAGTTGAATCTCCTGATAAAACCAGCTCCAAAACAAAATGGGAGTTATGTCCTAAAGGTCACCCATGCCACCTCAACCAAAATAGCCAACATGCAGCCAAGAACAGTTCAGAGAGACAGAGGAGTCTCAGCAAAGTATGGACCTTGAAGCAGATGAGATTCAACTCAAAAGGAGACTGGGAGGAAATATAGAATAGGGTGTCTTGATGCCACAGTATTTTCATAACTGTAAGCCTCTTGCTGATGTCCAATTGCAACTAAATGTTACAGTGGATAATGCTTCCTGGTCACAATTCTAAATATGTAAATGTACTGCCTTCAAGTCGATTCCGACTTATGTCGACCCCATGAATAGGGTTTTCATGAGGCTAAGAGGGAGTGACTGGCCCACAGTCACCCAGTGAATTTCATGGCTGTGTGGAGATTCAAACTGTGGTCTCCCAGGTCGTAGTCCAACACCTTAACCACTACACCACACTGTCTCTCGGTCACAATTCTAGCTACTCCTTTATGTCTCCCATACCTTGCCCCACCCTGGCTTTTATTTTAGGGATACTGGGAGGAGGGGTGTATGGTTGGGCACACTGGTGTCCAGTACCAGCCACATTAAAATTTTGGTTTCCTCCATTGATTTCTATGGCCAGATCTACTTCAATCCCTGGGGAAATTTAAAAAATAGCTTCTCAATGTGAATCAGGAAATTATCTATCCAGGCAATGTGATGGTTCTCTCTATACTTTCAATATCTATGTGTATCTTCCTCCTTTTCCAGTGACTCCTTTCGATTGCCTCTCCTACCCTGTTTTCATTTCCCTCCACTCATCCATCAGTCAGCACTCTACTAGCACTGAGCACACTTCTCATGGTGCTATTTTGAGGGGTTTCCCACCCCTTTAGCCTTTTTTCCTCAACATTGTTACCTCGAGTCTGTTGACACCTCCCTCTTGTGTGTGTGTGGTTTTGCCCACATTATGAATGACTCAAATGATTCAGAATTAGAATACAAGATGGTTGCCATCTGTGGGTCTGTAAAAGGTTCCTTAAGCACAGCTTTGGGAAGCAATCATATATATAATATCCATTTTAACAGTAGCCAAGCACCCATCTGACTCATTTCTTCCAGGATGTGTATTTGGCCGAATACTACTGGAGCTTTGAGCAACAGTACCTACTGTAGACACAAACATTGTAAAACTAAAGGTAGTCTGAGCTAATGTTAACCAGATGAACTTTTAAACAAAATGACAAGAAGGTTTAAGTCTGGATTTATCAATTTATTAACAGCATAAAGTATGAAAATAATTTATATTCTAAATAAGATGCAAAACCCCAAAATCAAAAGGGACATACGTACAACAAAACAAGAGTCACCCACACCCAAGTTCAAACACAAATGTAAAAATGGAGAGCCCGAGTGACTAGAAATGTCGCTGCAGAAAAGACCACAATGATGGTACCACATGAACCTTCTCAGGTATGCTGTTCCATAATTGGGGTGCCACTACTGAAAAGATCCTCTCCCTGGTGGTTGCCTGCCCTTTCTTATTTGGCAGGGGCACCTGGAGCAGGGCCTGCAAAGAGGATCTTAAGATTTGGATAGATACATAAGGGAGAACGCAGTCTTCCAGGGAACCTGGTTCCAACTTCTAGCTTTGTTTGAAGGATCAAGTTACACATGCTTTCAAAGCAACAAGGAACTTGAAAGCAAATGAAGTGTTGGTCTGGGACTGAGGAGAGTCACATTCAAATACCCCTTAGCCACAAAGGTTACTGGGTGATCTTTGGTCAGTCACTAGCTGTCAGCCTCACACAGGTTTGTTGGGAGGATGGGGGGGGGGAAGAGACCATGTATCACCCTTGCTCTTTGGAGGAAAGGTGGGTTAAATATTCTAAGCAGAGTTCAGAATCAGGTGCATCTATGACTATTGATTTCACTGAGCATAGGTATGCCTAACACTGCTTGGCACTGAGATGTAGACAGAAAAGTCTCGCCTGTCTCTAAAACCACACAGAACTCAGAAGAGTTCAGAAAGAAGGTAGTGCAGACCAAGGCAACAGAAACAGTGAGCTAGCAAGGTGGGGTCCTCCAGATGTTGTCGGGCTAGAACTCTCATCTTCCCTGTCCATTGGCTAAGCTGACTGAGGCTGATGGGAGTTGGAGTCCAACAACACCTGAGGAGCCACTAGTTCCTCATCCCTATCATATCAGATTACACCATTAGGCTACAGTTCTAAAACCACTTCCTAGGGAGAACAACGAGTCTTGTGGCAACTTAAGAACATAAGAAGAGCCTGCTGGATCAGCCCAATGGTCCATAATCCAGTTCTCACAGTGACCAACCAGATGCCTATGGAAAGCTCACATACAGGACACGAGTGCAACAGCACTCTCCCCTCTTGCAGTTTCCAGCTTATTTGGAAGCATACTACAACCCAATTTGTTATGGCACAATCTTCATGGACTACAGTCCATCAGTTGCATCAGATGAGGAAGCGGACTGCAGTCCATGAATGTTTGTGCCATAATAAATTTGTTAGTCTTTAAGGTGCTATGAAACTCTGTGTTGTTTTTGCTACAAGACACTAACAGAGCTACCTCTCTGGAAAGTGTTACTATGGAGAAAGTCCCAGTGATGCTTACTTTTGAGTAATCATGCTCAAGATCAGACTTGACCATAATTTCCCAGCATGTTAACATGACCCGCCAACCTGAAATGGCCATCCTGTTTACAACCCTGCCAAGATACAGCCTCAAAGCAAATTGCGGGGGTTTCCAAAAGATCAGGTTTACTTCCTCTCCAGAAGCACTTCCCTGGGGGCTGGAGGAAACTCTATCAGACTTACAAATTGCTAGCCTGCCTGGAAATCATTCCAGGTACTGCAAACAGTCCATCATAAAACAAGGGGCAGGAGAAGTCTACCATTATACTAGACTTCCTGTTGGAGGAACTATTAGATACATTTTTCATCACAAAGGGGAGGAAATTCGATCCTTTACATAGTTCCTTGGATGAAAGTCCCACTGAGTTCGATAGTAAGTCTTGTGGGCATAGAAGTTGGGCCTTCAAAGGGGCTTGCTTCTGAGGATGGTATGGTATGGAGGATTCCTAATTCTTGATCAGCAACAAGACAGCTTCCCAAAGGCTTTTCCCTGGCTGAATTGGGCCCCCTTGGTACCACCTAGCCTTCAGCTGTTGAGAATATCAGACAGTCTCTGCCTCCTTGACATTGATTAATACACCAGTTATTTCTGATAATTATTTAGAATATTGTGTTCCAAATTGCAAGGGCCATGAAAGTCACCTCTTCTTGGTCTTTCAAGTAAGTACAGGGATGGCTCCACAGCAGCTGGTGAGCCTCAGTACTCAAAGCCCAATTCATAGGATGAGTTTATTTGTATAAAAATTTTTATCCTACTTGAGGAGTTGCTTACTTACATTTTTCTCCCATCTTTCCTCCAAGGAGGTCAGGGTGGCATAAATGGTCCCTTCCCATTCAGATCCTATCCCCACAAATGCCTACCCCATGAGGTAGCTTTGGCTTACAGGTGGTAGTGACTTGCCCACTGTGCTTCATGGCTGAGTGAGGATGTGAACTCATGTCTCCCCAGTCCTAGTCCAACACTCTGACCACAACACCATACAGTACACATGCGTATGTCCCTCCTGCAAGTATGGAAAAATAATTTGCCAGTGTGGTATATTACTTAGAGCGTTGGACTGGGATCTGGGAGGGGAGATGAGAAGTCAAATTCCCACTCAGCCATGACGTTAGCTGGGTCACCCTGGCCCTTTCACAGCCTAACCTAACTCATAGGGTTGTTGTGAGGATAAAGTGGGGAGGGGGAGAACCCCTTGAGCTCCTCTAGAACCAGGAGAGGTGCAACAAGTTTGGCAAAGTTTTTGCTACAAATTGTCTTCACATTCTTGAAAGGCACACATTTTATTTATTATTACATTTATATCCCACCTTTGCTCCAAGGAGCTCCAAGTGGAGTACATGCTTCTTCCTCTCTCGGTGTTATCCTAACAACCACCCCGTGAGGTAGGTTATGCTGAAAGATGGTACCAAGGTCACCCAATGAGCTTTATGGCTGAGTAGGGATTTGAACTCCTCTAGTCCAACATTCTAACCACTACACCACACTTGTGCTTACAAGCTTCCATTGGTGAATGAAAGCTAATGGAATTGGCCACATTTGCACAGATTTGAGGAGGTTGGATTTCCTTCTACCATCAGTTAACTTGACCAAAAAAAATATCAACGTTCTTCAAAAGGGTGACCATCCCATCAATTCAATTTGAAGTGCTTCATGGATGAGAGGGAAAGAGAAAGTTATATCTAGCAATAACACACTAGAGAACTTGTTCTTTAAGCTCGGGTCCCCAGATGTTGTCAGACTACAACTCCCATCAACCCCAGCCAGCTCAGCCAATGGCCAAGGATGATGGGAGTTGTAGTCCAGCAACATCTGGGGACCCATGGTTGAAGAACAGTGCTCTACAGAAACAAGCTAGAAGCAATTTCTGAAATGAGTTAGACTCATTTTTTAAGAAGCATCTATAAGATGGGTATGTGAATCCATGCACTTCAGCATTCCTATGAAAAAAACATTATTGCTATGTCAATGGCAAGAACTATGGAAATGAATATGCAGGAGACAGAGAGAAGCACTGTGGTCACAACCACACCATACATTTAATGCACATTTAAAGAAGATGGCTTCCCCCAAAGAATCATGGGAAAGAGTAATTTACCCCTCACAGAGCTACAGTTACCAGCACCCTTAACAGTTCCCAGGATGAGGAAATTTCCTGCTCGTGAAAATAGCCTCAGAGGAGGGATTCTCCTCAGGACCATAGCTCAGGAGGAAAGGGATAAGGTCACCTCTCCTCCCTGGAATCCAAGAGTTATCACACACACACTCCAGTGGCTGCTCTTTGCATTTTTAAAACATGCAAATTAAAAGCAAAGACACAGTCACTAAATATCACGTCTAATAAGGCCCTACCTTACTAGAGTATCTATTGATTTCAGTGGGCATGTTACAGATGACTGTGTAATCCTAATCCCATTTACCGGGGAGTAAAACTGATTGAATTCAGTAGGACTTACTTCTGAGAAGACATGGTTAGAATCAAACTGTAAATCTCTTCCATTTAAGTTAACAGGTACATTTAAGTTAATGTACTTAGTAAATGTATTTAGAATGAATGTCAAAAGAGGGGGCTTTAAAAATGAATTAATTAATAAGTTACTCTATTCTATCTATTAGTAGTGGTGATGATGATGATGATGATGATTTTGTCCTTTAAAGTTTTTGTTGATTAACTGCTCAAAATACTCATTGATACTGGATGAGAGGACTCTGGGAAATGTATCCCCATATTCATATTTTAAAGGTTGCCACCTATTCTTTGACATCCGGCTACCTAATATCCAGGTGTTCAACAAAGGAGATCTTTTCCATTATCCTAAGGTAGTATTTCTCAACCTTGGATTCCCAGATGTTGTTGGATTACAACTCCCATAATCTCTCACCATTGAGTAAGCTCTGTCTGGGGATGGTGGGAGTTGTAGTCCATTGACATCTGGAGACTCAAGGTTGAAGAAGGCTGTCCTAAGGTCTGTGTCACTCTAGCCTTACTCTTTGTCTAGTTAGTCAGATCTGCTTTCCTAAAGCAGTAGAAGCTACTAGCTGAAGTAGAAGAACAGAGATGCACTGGCGCTATTCAGGTACTATATTTTGATGTTCCACCTAAGCTCGTTACTCTAGTAGTGGGAGCTGTGTTTGCTTATCTTAGGACTTTAAATAATGCGATTACACTCCCTAATTAAAAATTTCTAGTCTAGCAACTTCTACGAAATATGGTACTTACCAGAAAAATGCTTCGGGAATGTGAAAGCCAGCTGGAAAATGTCCAG
The DNA here is from genome assembly GCF_030035675.1 of Rhineura floridana. Taxonomy (NCBI): domain Eukaryota; kingdom Metazoa; phylum Chordata; class Lepidosauria; order Squamata; family Rhineuridae; genus Rhineura; species Rhineura floridana. The sequence goes on from NC_084486.1 coordinate 49,082,590, forward strand.
ACTGCTGGGGTTACGTTGAGGAACAGAAAGCAATTAAAAATTACCCACATCTTTCGTTATATGAACAAAGAAAGAAAGGACAAGGAAAATACTAGTTCCTTCCTTGCTTCAACAATCATCTCTAACTCACCAGATTTAAAGGAACAGTGGACTATTTATTACTCTGATACTTTACAACCAGTCATTACAGACTCTGATAAACTAGACTGGTCCCTGGACTTTAAAGTTGCCCATCTATTACAGGAAACCACCTCCCCAGCCACGCCTAATCTAGCCCTGGAAATGGCACAAGCTGAATTAAGAACTCTTCCAGATTTGGCACAAGCTGAGTTAAGAACTTTCCCAGATTTGGAACCAACTTCCTTGCCCACTTTCTCAGCTGTTGCAGAGCTCTTAAGGCCAAATCAAAATCGGAATTTAGACCTTCAAGACGATCTTCCCACACCCTTTTTACTCAAGGACCTGGAACAATTTTGACTGATTTCAAATGATGCTCCTTCTTTGCTGTCCTTGTCCTCACATCTTATGTTAATCTCTGACCAATTAAAGTCGATGAAAAACTTTATCTCTGTTACCAACGATCTTCTCAAGACTTTGACGAAGGAATTTATGAAGAGCCTTCCTGAGCCTAAAGTGGATAATTTGGACAATCTAGAATCTAACATTTTCTGTAATTGCCCCTACTCTATGGAACAATTTACCGCAAGAAATATGTCTGTCTTCTTCCCTCTTAACTTTTCGTCGGCAGCTTAAAACCTTTTTATTCTCTCTAGCTTTTAAATTGTGAAATACTGTTTTACTTTGTTATTAGATATTAATTGTTTATAATTACTCTGTTATGCCGCTCTGAATTTCTTTGGAAAGAGAGCGGGATAGAAATTTTTCAAATAAATAAATAAATGCCAGTCATTGCTGTAGCTTTATTCATTGGCTAAAAGCACTGAAATGCAGGAACAGGCTATCTCCTTACAAAAAGAATGGATAGAATAGTGCCTCCACATTTGGCCTCTTGTCTCAGGTACTACAAGGGCTAGAGAGTTGTGTGATGCGTCCTTCCCTGGCTCTCCCTGTCAGGTTCCTACCTGCGCGTGGCTACTGCCTGTCACTAGGCACCACCAGGGACTCCACCAGTCCGGACCGCTCTCTCTTATGGTTTCCCTATCCGCTCTAGCACAGATCTCAACAGATCCCCCTGCTAAGCAACCACCAGTAACGTCCCAATACTAGTATTCCCAGAGACTCTGAATACTGGTATTGTTACTCTCTTCACCGCTGCCACCATTTGTTACAGTTCCCCTTCAGCCTTGGTCATTACCTTACCCTCCCTTCTGGTCTGTGAAACCCCAGCCAAGGATCAGGCCTTTGGTAAACCAAATTAAGTATTTATTAAAGATAACAAAGATAACAAGATTAACAAGATTTCTTCTTAAGGCACATAAGCATATGGTTTTACTCAATACTAATCTGAACTCCATGTTTTAGACCACAACATTTCCACATACATTGCATCACTTCTCCCATGAATACACTGCCTTGATCTGTCAGCACTTCATGAGGGAAACCCAGCCTCATAAAGATTTTTAATAAAGCCTCTGCCACTACAGGGGCTTCTACAGATCTCAGTGCTTCTGCGTCTGGGTACCTGGTGGCAAAATCCACCACCACCACTAGATATTTCTTGCCATGCCTTGTGGGTTTGGAAAAAGGGCCCATCAAATCTATTCCCACTCTATAAAAGGGTTGTCCAATTATAGGAAGGGGCTTTAAGGGTGCCTTGGTCTTTACTCCACTCTTTCCCACCTTTTGGCATATTCCACAAGATAGACAATGTTGTTTTACATCCTTGGAGATATTTGGCCAATAATAATGTGCAGCCAATCTCCTCTTGGTCTTTTTTATTCCCAGATGTCCTGCACATGGGACATCGTGGGCTACCTCTAGCAATTTATTTTATTTATTTATTTATTTATTTAATTACATTTCTAGACCGCCCTATAGCAGAAAGCTCTCAGGGCGGTGTACAACAAATAAAATCACAATTAAAATATGAGCAAGTGTGGAAAAATATATATATATATAGTACAATTATAAAACATTAATAAAATTGCCATTGAGATTTAAACTAAGATCATATTAAGTTTAGAATGTTAAATTAAAATATTTAAAAATTTACAAAATTTAAAAAGCCTGGGCGAAAAGGTAAGTTTTTACCTGGCGCCGAAAAGATAACAGAGAAGGCGCCAGGCGTATCTCGTCTGGGAGGGCATTCCATAGTTCGGGGGCCACCACCGAGAAGGCCCTAGATCTAGTTGTTGATCTCCGGGCCTCTTTATGGGTTGGGACCCGGAGAAGGGCCTTCGACGTCGAGCGTAGTGAACGGGTAGGTACATAGCGAGAGAGGCGCTCCATCAGGTATTGCGGTCCGATGCCGTTTAGGGCTTTATAGGTAAGAACCAACACTTTGAATATGGCCCGGAAACATATCGGTAGCCAGTGCAGCTGCGCCAGGACAGGTGTTATATGGTCAAATTTCTTTGTCCCAGTGAGAACTCTGGCCGCAGCATTTTGCACTAGCTGAAGTTTCCGAACCGTCTTCATAGGTAGCCCCACGTAGAGTGCATTACAGTAGTCCAATCTAGAGGTTACCATAGCATGGATAATTGAGGCAAGATGCTCCTTGCTCAGATAGGGTCGTAGTTGGGCTACCAGCCGGAGCTGGTAGAATGCATTCCGTGCCACCGAGGCTACCTGAGCCTCAAGTGACAGGAGCGGATCTAATAAGACCCCCAAACTACGTACCTGTTCCTTTAGGGGGAGTGTAACCCCATCTAGGACAGGTCGAACGTCAACCATCTGGGCAGAGGGTCCTCCCACCAACAGCATCTCAGTCTTGTTAGGATTGAGTTTCAGTTTATTAGCTCTCATCCAGTCCATTATCGCGGCCAGGCAGCGGTCTAGTACATCAACAGCCTCACCTGACGAAGATGAAAAGGAGTAGTAGAGCTGCGTATCATCAGCATATTGCTGGAAACGCACTCCAAAACTCCTGATGACCTCACCCAGCGGCTTCATATAGATATTAAAAAGCATGGGGGACAGAACTGAACCCTGCGGGACCCCATATTGGAGTACCCAGCGACTCGAGTAATGTTCCCCCAGCATCACCTTCTGGAGACGATTCCCGAGATAGGAGCAGAGCCACCGCCAAGCAGTGCCTCCCACTCCTAAATCCGTAAGTCGCTCCAGAAGGATACCATGGTCGATGGTATCAAACGCCGCTGAGAGATCCAGGAGAACCAACAGAGTTACACTCCCTCTGTCTTTCTCCCGACAGAGGTCATCATACAGGGCGACCAAGGCCGTTTCTGTACCAAACCCCGGCCGAAAGCCCGATTGAAATGGGTCTAGATAATCAATTTCATCCAAGAGAGCCTGGAGTTGGCGAGCGACCACATGCTCTAGAACCTTGCCCAGGAATGGGACATTTGCTACTGGCCTATAGTTGTCCAAATTATCAGGGTCCAAGGAGGATTTTTTTAGGAGCGGTCTCACCACCACCTGTTTCAGGCAGGGTGGGACCACTCCCTCTCGTAAAGAGGCATTAATCACCTCCTTGGCCCAGCCGGCTGTTCCATTCCTGCTAGCTTTTATTAGCCATGAGGGGCAAGGATCCAGAGCAGAAGTGGTCACCCGCACCTGTCCAAGCACCTTGTCCACATCCTCGAGCTGTACCAACTGAAACTCATCCAATAAAACAGGACAAGACTGTGCTCTGGACACCTCATTAGGATCAACTGCTACAATAATGGAGTCAAGGTCCCGGCGGATGTTCATGATCTTATCACGAAAGTGTCGCGCAAACTCATTACAGCGGGCAATTGATGGTGTTATTGCGTCCTGGGGACCAGAGTGTAAAAGTCCCCGGACAACTTTATAAAGTTCCGCTGGGCGGTTAAGGGATGACTGAATAGAGACAGCAAAGTATTGCTTCTTTGCTGCTCTCACTGCCTTCACATAGAGTTTGGTAGAGAGCTTCACAAGTGCATGATTACAGCCGTCGGGAGTTCGCCTCCATTTGCACTCAAGCCGTCTCCTTTCTTGCTTCATCACTCTTAGCTCCGGAGTAAACCAGGGAGCCAATTGAGCTCTGCAACGGAGAGGGCGCACCGGGGCGATCGTGTCAACTGCCCGGGCCATTTCCGTATTCCACAGCTTGGCCAGGGTTTCGACAGGACCGTCAATTCTATCAGCCAGAAAATTCCCTAGAGCCATCAGAAAACCCTCAGGATTCATTAGTCTCCGGGGACGGACCATCTTAATTGGTCCTCCACCCTTGCAGAGGGGAGAAAACAGTGTGAGTCTAAACCTTAATAGGCGGTGATCTGACCATGACAAAGGAATAGATGAAAAATCCCTCACTCTCAGATCACCATCCCCTAATCCAGTGGCAAAAATCAAGTCCAGAGTGTGCCCCAACACATGCGTAGGGCCAGTAACAAATTGAGACAGTCCCATGGCTGTCATGGAGGTCATGAAGTCCTGAGCTGCTCCAGATAAAGCGGCCTCAGCATGAATGTTGAGATCCCCCAATACCAAAAGTTTGGGGGAACGCAACAATAGATCCGAGACCACCTCTGTCAGCTCAGTTAGGGAGGCTGTTGGGCAGCAGGGTGGACGGTACACCAACAGAATTCCCAGTCTGTCTCGCTGACCCAACGTTATGTGCAGACACTCTAGACCATTAGCCATCTGGATAGGGTGCCTAACAAGAGGGATGGAACTTCTATAGACCACAGCGATTCCCCCTACCCGACCTTCGGATCTACCCAGATGCTGAACCGAATACCCAGGTGGGCACAACTGGGAGAGATTAATACCTCCCAGATCGCTCACCCAGGTCTCGGTAATACATGCCAGATCGGCCACCTCATCCACAATTAGGTCATGGATGAGGGAGGTTTTATTATTTACCGATCTGGCATTAAAAAGCAGCAACTGGAGATCCGAGGGTTGGCTGATAGAACTACCAGCAATCCTGTGGGTGTGAGGAGGACCGGAACACGTCACAGCCACCAGTTGTCTGGGGCGAGTTCCCCTTAACTGGCATGTCCTACTCACAGCGCCATACCTCCCATTACCCGTCACTACACTAATAGGGGCCCCCTTTGGTCCTCCCTCCCACAACACTGTCCTCTCGCCCAGGCACATAATAAAAATAAAATAAATGATAAAACTCATGGCATATACACACAATCACACACTCACTCATACAACCCACTCATACATTCAGACAACACAGCAGCATCCGAGGAGCTTCAGCAGCCGATAATCCGTAGTAGCTGATGTAATGGGACCCAAGAACAATAGACAGCAATGACCCCCAACCTGGTGATAATGACAGCAGCAACGGTGGCATACACCTCAGAAGAGGCAACAGCAGCACTTCAGTCTCGCATTCCAGGACAGCCCAACGGCAGCAACAGAAACGTCCACGCCCTGATCAGGATCAGGCCTGGGGCCTGGTCCTGCCAGGCAGAAGTCCCTCTGGGAAGGGTGGTGGAGGTGGTGGTCCCACGGCGGCAGCAGCAGCAGCAGCAGCAAGAGCAGCAGCAGCAGCAGCAAGAGCAGCAGCAAGAGCAGCAGCAAGAGCAGCAGCAAGAGCAGCAGCAAGAGCAGCAGCCTGTCCTTCCCTTGGGCGATGGTCTCTTCCTCCTGCAGGCCCTGGGTCTCCCAGGCCACCTCAGCCAGCCGGCTTATGTATCCCTCCAAAGAGGGACAGGTGGTAAGAATCAGTCCTGGCTGGCTGGGTACCTGGGGCCTGGTCCTGCCAGGCAGAAGTCCCTCTGGGAAGGGTGGTGGAGGTGGTGGTCCCACGGCGGCGGCGGCGGCGGCGGCAACGGCGGCAGCAGCAAGAGCAGCAGCAAGAGCAGCAGCCTGTCCTTCCCTTGGGCGATGGTCTCTTCCTCCTGCAGGCCCTGGGTCTCCCAGGCCACCTCAGCCAGCCGGCTTATGTATCCCTCCAAAGAGGGACAGGTGGTAAGAATCAGTCCTGGCTGGCTGGGTACCTGGGGCCTGGTCCTGCCAGGCAGAAGTCCCTCTGGGAAGGGTGGTGGAGGCGGTGGTCCCACGGCAGCGGCGGCAGCAGCAGCAGCAGCAGCAGCAGAGCAGCAGCAAGAGCAGCAGCCTCTCCTTCCCTTGGGCGATGGTCTCTTCCTCCTGCAGGCACTGGTTCTGTATTTGCTAGGTACTATCAATTGCTTCACTGGTTCACATTCATCCTTTCTCTCAGCAGGCATCCACAGTCTATATAAAATCCCATTCTCACACACAGCTTGATTCCTCAGTTTGTCAGTGAAAGGAATCTGTTGGGTCAGCGCTTGTTCCTTTATCTGCTTCAGACTTATATCTTTATGCAGCTCTTCCCTGAATTGATCTGCTTCTTCCCCAGAGACCACTTGATACAGTTTGTCTTCTTCAGCAGGCCTGCTAGTGGTTGCTATGGTGACCTGAGGCTGGTTAACAGATTCCACCCTGTTTGTTTCAGCCCCCCTTAATATGGCTTCTTTTTCTCTGCCAATTTGCTGTCTGGTCACTACATAGATCTTTCCTTGGGCGCCCATTACATCCCTTCCCAGTATTACTGGTTCTTGTTGCTGGGCATTAATGCCTACTTTATATCGGCCCTCTCGGCCTCTCCAAGCCATATCCACTAGGGCCACAGGCAAACTTTCTGGTTGACCTCTCACTCCTTGGATAGTCACAGTTTCCTGAGGTAATATTACCTCAGATTTTATTAAATCTGGCCTCAGTAACGTCTGAGCGGCACCAGTGTCAAGCAATGCCCAATAATTTGCCCCTTGTACACTCACTTCCTCTCTCAGACTTGAATCAAGGTCTGTTACTTCTGTCCAGTTTATCTGGCAAAACTGAACCTTTTTCGCTGTTTCGAAAGCCTTGGGCTCTGTTTTCACTGCCCTTGTCTGAGCAGGATTACTACTGGGGTTGGCAACCTCACATTGAAAACGTAGGTGCCCCGGTCTACCACATTTGTAGCATAATTTATCCTCACTTTTAGGGTACACAGATCCACTCTGGGGTGTCCTGTGCCCTTCAAATTTTAATGGAGGACTCACTCGCTGTGGTACCACATCCCTTCTGCCAGCACTATATGGTCTGGGTTTAAACTCTCTTGATGTTTTCCCCACCCAGCCAGTTCTATTGGAGGCGAAATGCTCCGCCATCTCTGCGGCCTCCTGCACAGATGTAGGGGAACGGTCTTTGACCAGGAGCCTTATTTCTGGTGGTAACTGATGGTATAATTGATCCAGTATCATGAGGCTTTTCACCTCTTCCACTGACTGAGCTTTGGCACTACTCATCCACTTTCCAAATATATCCATCAACTTTGCTCCCAGTTCCACAAAAGACCTCCCTGTCTGTATCTGGCAGTTTCTGAAAAGCTTTCTAAAATGATCAGGCCCCAGTCTGAATCTTTTAAACACTGCTTCTTTGAATTCAGCATAGGTGACGGGACTGTCTGAGGGGAAATATTGGTATACCTCAGCCAATTCCCCTTTAATCAGGTTTGATAAATACTGCATGTATTTATCTTCAGGTAGCCCCCACAACTGAGCTGCTTTTTCAAAGGTGCTGAGGTAAATTTGAGGATCTTGACCAGGCTCATAGACAGCAAAGTCCTTTGGAGTAATTTTTATTTTTGCTCCATCTCTGTCTTTCCTTGTCTCCTCAGAGTGAAATTTCTCTCTATCAAATTTTAACTTTTCTACTTGTAATTCAGCATCCAATGCTTGTTGCTTCTCCCTCTCCTCAAACCCCAATCTCATTCTCTCAATTTCCAACTCCCTCTGTTTTTCCTTCTCTGCACCTTCCATCCTCAATCTCTCAGCTTCCATCTTCAATCTCTCAGCTTCCAACTCCCTCTGCTTGTCTTTTTCCTCAGCCTCCCATCTTAATTTCTCTCTCAAGTACTCTATATAAGCGGGATTGCTTAAATATCCTTCTGGGGTCTCTTCCCTGACAGGTTGTTTTTGCTGGGCAGTTGCAAATCCTATAAGTGCTACCCTCAATTCATCTACCCCTTTACCCTCGTGAGGTAAATTGAATGTTATGCACTTCTCCACCAGCTCCTCTCTTTTCATTTTTATGTATTCAGCCATGGTGTTTGAGTTCACTCACTCTTTGCCACACACTCTTTGCCAGTCACTCTCACAAGAAATCTTGTTTTGTTATTTCTGTTTGCCACACCACTGTTCTGGATTCTCTAGTATTCGTATCTGGATTCTCTGTTGTTCGTATCCCACCTCTGCCACCACATGTGATGCGTCCTTCCCTGGCTCTCCGTGTCAGGTTCCTACCTGCGCGTGGCTACTGCCTGTCACTAGGCACCACCAGGGACTCCACCAGTCCGGACCGCTCTCTCTTATGGTTTCCCTATCCGCTCTAGCACAGATCTCAACAGATCCCCCTGCTAAGCAACAACCAGTAACGTCCCAATACTAGTATTCCCAGAGACTCTGAATACTGGTATTGTTACTCTCTTCACCGCTGCCACCATTTGTTACAGTTCCCCTTCAGCCTTGGTCATTACCTTACCCTCCCTTCTGGTCTGTGAAACCCCAGCCAAGGATCAGGCCTTTGGTAAACCAAATTAAGTATTTATTAAAGATAACAAAGCTAACAAGATTAACAAGATTTCTTCTTAAGGCACATAAGCATATGGTTTTACTCAATACTAATCTGAACTCCACCCCCCTCCTTCTTCACTCTCTCCTGGCAAACAACTCTCTCAAACCCCACCAAGCAATCCACTCTTTCTCTTCTCCCCCCAGATTCCACAATTCACCACCTCACATTCACCCAGATTTACCTGTCATCCTTTCATTTATACTGTCAGCCATTTTAAACATTCAGCCAATCATCAAGCATTCTATTGCCCATTCACTCCCCCTCCTCTTCCACTACTTACCATGTATACTCTAAACAACCACCACTTACCATATATACACTAATATATAGGAACATCACATGTTGCTTTTAAAATAAAAAGCTGGAAATGCAGGGATTGTCATGGGGAGTGCAACTGTCCCTTGCACTCTCCATCAATGCTTATGGAGATGCATTTGTTCATTCATTTACCTATCTTCTGTTCCCTTTCATTTATTTTTTTGCATCTGAAGGACAACTAGAGCACAACAGGAACAATCTCAGCAACACCAATCAACTGTCTTGGGTGGGCCCTGATCCAGTTTTATTTAGCGAACTTGTAGAAAAAATATAAAATACTAGAAATTTATTTTTTTCAAAACAATAACAGCATACTATGTATACAATAGATATAAGCTCACAAAAATGTTCCCCTCTTACTATATAAGTGGGATAGGCTTACACAGTTTTAATTCCAATAACTGATTGATATAAAGAATATAACACGAAGGTGGGAAACCTCCAACTGTTATTGGCCTCCAGTGCCCATTGGCCCAATTTGCAGAGTTCCCTACCCCTGGCATAATCAGTTGCTTTCATTCTTCTAGCAGGGTTACTTCAATAATCACATGACAGGCACAAAGATAACAGATGTAGTTTCCCCCCTTCTTGTTGCTTGCTGTAACTTTGCCTATTCAGCTGTTATGGGCAGTGATGGAGTAGTAAATTTGGAAGTGTAGGCAGTCATCATGGCAGCACCCATAGCCATGTCCACAAGGAGAATGTAATTGAATAGGATCGGCTGACAATGAGCTGGCAAAGGGTGGTGCATTGGTTAGCATGCTGGACTTGGCTGGGAAGAACTGGGCTCACATCCCTTGGGTTCAAATTGACCTGCTTGGCCCATTCACTGTCACAGCCTAACCTACTCACAAAGGGATCATGTGCCAAGCTAAACCTGTTCCTTCATGTAATTTATAACACTGGCATAGTGTTACTCCAGCAGATGACATCATCTCTTCTATTGTGAAAAAAGTACTGTACTGGAGCTGCATTATCATGAGAACTATATTTGGGGTTGGAGGGATCAGAGTTTCATAAGCATGTGTGAAATGAGGAATGCACTGTCAATGGGTCCAAACCAAATTGGTGGGCTTGAATACTGCCACTTAGCATTTATTTAACACCTTGAAATGTTCAAAGTGTTTCAGATGCATGCTTTTACTGATATAAGACCCTCCATGGCGCAGAATGGTAAGCGGTGGTAACGCAGCCGAAGCTCTGCTCACGGCCGGAGTTTGATTCCAACGGAAGGAGGAAGTCGAATCTCCGGTAAAAGGGGTCAAGGTCCACTCAGCCTTCCATCCATCCGTGGTTGGTAAAATGAGTACCCGGCATATGCTGGGGGGTAAAGAAAGGCTGGGGAAGG